>NC_091821.1:210897905-211237905 GCF_038994185.2 Dermacentor albipictus | reverse complement strand
AGCTGCCGGATTGGACAGCCTAGCTCCATATATATATAAATATATATGCTACGTGAATTTTTTTGGGTGAGTGCATCCGGTCAGAAAACCCACACATGTCACCTGAAAGCATCAAAGCTGCCGGATTCGAGAGCCTTCCTCGTTTAGTACCTCAGTGAGCTAGTGAGCGATAGCTCCTCGGAAACATAGGTAGGAGCAATGTACGTTTGACCTACACGATAATTTCTCTGGCATGAGAGAGAGAGAGAGAGAGAGAGAGAGAGAGAGAGAGAGAGAGATTGTAATTTGTAATGTGGCAGATTACCAACTCGTCGCACAAGCGCGCAGTATGTAACGAGTATGTAATGTGCAATAGTCTGCAACGAGTACGTAATGCGCAAGTATCTTTAATGATCAACAGCATGTTTCTCTCAACCACTTGCGGTTCCTTTTTGACATCAATTAACTTTGCTCTTCAAACATCGAGCGCCTCTCTATTTGATCAAATCTTCCTCGTGAATGTTCTCTGTTGCAGGGACAATCGCAGTTTCAAAAACTTTGTTTCTGCCGCTATACTTGCGCTTCGTAGAAGTGTACTGCAAGGAAAGCGCCATGCATTTTATGTGAAAAAAAAGAGAGAAAAGTATTGATCGAGGGACGCTAGCTAATACGAAATTTTCAAATGTCGGAAGGAAATGTCAACTTTTCATAAGGCAAACACTAATATCACTCCAAAAATGTTTATTGTATAGATAAAGAACATATTTAGTATTTCAGCAGTGGTCAACCAAGAGATTCCTAAGGCTGGAGCCGACGTTTAACGAAACGACTTGAAGGCGAGTCCCCGTGCTGAAATCTTGGCTGTAGTTCGTGAAAGCCCTTGTTCGACCACTGCCGATCACTTAAAACATTCATATTTCTGCTAAACCCTGTCTTCTTTGAATATTTACTGTTTAATAGTCTATATGCATATATTATTGCATGTATTTAGAGTAACTTCAGAGTTAAATATCATGCAACTAGTACGAGGACAGTAAGAAAATGATAATGCTCGTACAAAAAGTTTGATCTCTCTCAATCTGACCGACCAGTATAACTGCCAGCGCCCTATGGCAGAAACGCATTCTAATGTAGAATAAACCTGGTTTCATTCATTCACTGACCCTACGCGTTATCTTATCTCCTGTGTTCATTCGTGATCGTTCCTTGCTGTGTAAGCAACAGCCGCTTCAGTTGATTAATTGTTGCGTACACCGTGTAAGGTTAGTGCAAAGAACGTGCTTAGATGCGAGGATGCGACCAATAATATTGAAAAGATTGCAATGAATTCGCAACTTTCACAGATGGTGGCGGCGCCACGGGGTTTGTTCGTGAACCAGCGATGCCATGATCGCCCTTGGCGGAACGGGAGCCTGCTACCTCTTCAGACACAGAAAGAACTGCGGGCAACTTGCCTATGAATGTTTTTCCAAGGTAGGAGAAGTGTGGGACACTCATAGAAAACATATATTGGCGACCGCACTGTATCATCTAAAAAGATGTTCGCAATGATCGAGTGAGACACAAAAAAAAAAGTCGACAGTGGCTGCTATACGGAGTGCACCTCAAATGCACCACGAAAGGGTTGCGTTCAAACTGCCTGTCACGTTACTCCGAGTCTCAAGCATCCGGAAGGTACCTTTACTATAATCCATGTCCTTCACAGATCCGTCAGTCACTGTATCCGCGTCTTTTTGTCTGGTTTGCTTTGTGATGGGGCTCTTTTTGTCGTTTCTGCCATATCTTCATTTTCCTTGCATTTCTCAAAGACATAAAAACGTAAAAACAAAGAGAGATGCACTATTTCTTTAAGATGACTATTTTGACTTTCGGAGGGTTTTGTTCGCTGATGGCCGACTTCTTGTCTGAATCTGCCGTTGCTCCCTGATCAAGACAGCGCAATTAAATCACATCGCCGGCAATCGGATGATATGTCTTCAGAGCACTCTTCGTGTTCGGTCGCAAAGTGCAAAACACGATTCTTAGACTACTTTGTTTGCTTACACGAGAACAAACTCCACTTGGTCCTTTTCAACTTCACTTCGTAACTCTTAATACACTGCGGCAAAACATCCCGAATTTGACAGCCCTCGACCGACATTGAAGTGAATTCAACACTACGCTGCGGAGTGCAATGCAGGCGAAAACACAGTAAAGCGCATCTCCGAGAATGTTTCCTACTGAGTCGTATGCATCATCATTTCATACTCTGTGGCAAACACCTATCAATGACTTCGTGCTAGCGACGCGACAGGATGCTGCCTTTGCAGTATTTACAATCTCATGGATTTAAGGGCTTAATGTCGGTGCACTGATATACCCAAGTTTTCTTTGGTTACGACAAAATCTTGCCTCTTCCCTGCCTACACAATAACATATATCGGAGGGGAACTGCTGCGCAAATAACTTCACTCTTCTCGAAACGTGCGCGTTCTGGCACCGTCGCAATCATCTGAACGCCCGCCGTGTTGGATGCACACCCACGCTACCTAAAGGCCGTGAAAGTTGCGAATAATACAGGAAATCGAAATCATTGGCCTTTAGGTTTTCTAAGGCTTTTTCTTGGTTTCTAATACTGAATTCCAATGGCTGATCGGGAGCACTCAAGGGTCCGAAGTTTCTGCTCTTTTCGGAGCAAGTTTGTTTCAATGGCAGATCGAGACCAGTAGTACGCGTGAAATAGTTCCTCCAGCAGCCGTTGACCGGATCGTCGGTGCAGCAGACAGCATAAAAAAGATAGAGCGGACGAAATCAGATAGCACACGAGCGATATTCAAGACAGTCTTCTTAGGTGACCTTAGACGGGTGTGGCGCATCTGGGTATCTTGTAAACACTTTAAAAAACGGCCCTTTCGCGCCTCCAGAGCATCTCAGCGAGCCGAAAGAGGTATCAAAATGTAGATCTTAACAATGCAAGAAGCGAGAATCAGTCGGGGTATAAGTAAAATTAATGGTAAGGGCTTAATTATAGCGCCTGTATAATCGAAAATTAACCTCATTGCACTATACCTCTGTAAAGGTGCACCGCCGTAGATATAGATATATTGAGGCAAAGGTCAACTGGCGTCTTGGTCAAAAAAGAAAAAGAAAAGAAGAAACAAAGAAAAGAAAGAATGGTTCAACCCGGTGTTGACGCTTAAAACAAGGTCGACGTACTTTCGCGTGGAATACGATGCGAATAAGATACGAAATTCGAAAATAATGAACATTAAAGAGAGACAGAAACACAGAAGAGAGAGAATAGAGTTGCGCAATATTATTTGAGGTGTAATCAACATTTCATCATCGAATCATTTGAGCCACCGTGTAGGTCGACCCTGTCTTCATTAGCGTCTACACTTGGTCGACCCTTTCTTCTTTTTTTTTTCTCCTTGGCGACGGATGGAAGGGAAATTAAGCTGCTCGGGAGAAAGAAAACGTTCCCGCCATACTAGTGACATACTTTTTTCTTCTCGAGAAAATTGGGGCTCACAAAGCAACTTCGCGTTCAAAGAGTGAGGACATTGCCCACGACATGTTAGCGCTCGCAAGCGCGCGTTAGAGGGTATGTTCCGTCCGCTGAACCGACTCCAAACTCGCTAACCTTACAGCGGATGCCGCGGATTCGATGAAAAGTTAAACGCGAACGCGTAAGCGCGAACGTTATGAGAGTTCGCATTTGAGTTTTTTATGCACCTATAAAACTGAAGTTCCGCACGCAAACATGTCACGAGAACGCGGCACAAACCCTTGTCGTTCGCAAAAACAGAAAAGTGTCGCTTCCGCGTGAGCAACGGCGGTACTTCCCCATGTGCTCTCTGCCGCAGGACGGCGCTCTGTCGCGAAGCTTGCGGACCGCTCTGGGTCTGCCATTAAAATTAATCGTAAGTAATTTTTATGATGCGCGTATTTTTGCTAATCCATTTAAATGCTATTAAGTGAATTAGCATAACATTAAGAGACCGGAAAATAACGGCGTGGATCAGAGAGCGAACGGGTATAGCCGATATTCTAGTTGACATCAAGAAGAAAAATATGGAACATGACTGGCCATGTAGTTCGTAGGGTGGATAACCGGTGGACATTAGCGTTACCGAATGGGTGCCAAGGGAAGGGAAGCGCAGTCGAGGACGGCAGAAAATGAGGTGTTATGATGAAATTAGGAAGTTTGCAGGTGGAAGTTGGAATCAGCTAGCGCAAGGCAACGGTAATTGGAGATCGCTGGGAGAAGCCTTCGTCCTCCAATGGACATTAAAAATAATGCCGATAATGATGATGAATAAATCAGTTAGCAGAACACGCAAACACACACATACACAAAAGTGAGCAGTCAAGCTCAAAAAATATATTTGCAGACAGTCTAAGAATGTTTTATATACTTTGGCTAAACAAATCATGTAGAACGGCTAGCCAGGGCCTGTTCACCGTAAACCGGGGCAGGAGTTGGAAGGTTTGCACGCCCGCCATATTTTCACGTGCGCATATTTCTGATTATGAAGACATTTCTCGAGATTCGAGTAAACATTTCTTTCTTATATTATTATAAAAATAATTATAACCTGTGTAATTAATTTTTGAGCATTGCTGCTAATGTGTACGCAAGAAAAAGACACATCTGGTGATTGTATGAAATATTTCAATCTTATAGTTATGCCCTAAATAACTATAGCGGCTATGTTTTTTTGTCAGCGTTGCAGCAAATCAGTGCGCAACCACATACGCGGCGTTTTGTGACTCTACCATGAGAGCTGAGCGAACATTAATTTCACGCTCACAGGCTCGCTCCGTTTACTCGCATCCGAAAAACATCCGGAAAACAGCGCCTTTGACGTCGACGCCGCCACCCGGTGAGTCGCATCTTGTCACCGTTGCCACCATTGCTCCCGTAAGTAATTTTCTCCAAACGCCGTACTCACGCATTCGTGTACACCGAGACACTCGGTAAAGAGGTGTAAAACTAATATTTAGACATTACTCTCAAAGCTCCGAGCAAACCCATGTCACGATCAGCCTACAGGACTACAGACTCTGCTTCGCGACGCTACCAGACTGGTCCCTGAAATTGGCTTGCTTGCTACGAGTTTCCTCTCACGATTTGCAAAATAGTGAGTGCCACCTGGGGTTTCCTAACCTCGAACTCTCGTTTGCAGGCTGCGTTTTTCACTCTAAGTGAGTGCACAGCACCTGCGGAAAAATTACTGCGAAAATTCCGCCTGCTCATAGTTACCTCACACCCCTACACTTAGGGTGTGGGTAACAATGTCTATGCTGCCATTCAGTAGGCTTTACCACCGTCAAACTCTGGCACAATAGAGCCGTGTGCAGGGTGCGGCGGTAGTAAAGGCGAAGCTTATTGGTTATTTAGTTAGAAAACTTTTTCTCGCGCATGCGCAGCAACATTTTTGCAGAAATGCTAACGCGAAACAGCCATACACTCTAAGAACAGTTTACGCCCTTTGTCGTGCCCCTTCTGCCACACAACGATAATCGTCATCTGCCTTGATGCGTTTCCTTTCTCTAATGCTATGTTCAGACTACGTTCGTAAGGCGCCGATTTTTCGTAACATGCGTAAGCGGAAGCGCAATGAGCGTATGCGTCTAGTTCAGACTGGGGGCGCTATTCTGGACATTCCGCCATTTTCTTCGGTGCGTGACGTAGGCGCGACGCAAACAAAATGGCGCTGGTGGCCCAGTTTTGCTTACGTAACGTGACGCAAACTTGACGTTTTGCCTAAGAAACTGAAATGAAGGCACTGAATATAGCGTTATCGGTAAAGCAAAACAGTTTTCCTCCGCAGTAAAAATAAAGCAGCTATCTCAAAGCGTATGATTATTCCGTCGAAACCGCTTCTCGCTTCCGTCGTCTGCTGCGTACAAGCCATCGTCTGCTTCAATAGCTAGGATGCGTGTCCCCGGAAAACGGAATGAGTCATCGCATGTTGGCGCCAACGCGCTTGTTTTTTGCTTAAGACAACATACGCGACCTACCAGTGGTGATGCGCGCACGTTCTAGGCGACGTTATCGCTACCTCGTGAAACGCAAGTGACTCAGCCCGACTCGGCTGGCTTAGAAACGGCCGAATATCACCGATAGCGTTGCGCGCGCCAGAG
Source organism: Dermacentor albipictus (assembly GCF_038994185.2). Classification (NCBI taxonomy): domain Eukaryota; kingdom Metazoa; phylum Arthropoda; class Arachnida; order Ixodida; family Ixodidae; genus Dermacentor; species Dermacentor albipictus. The sequence continues at coordinate 211,231,797 of NC_091821.1, read as the reverse complement.
ATATCCACTAGAGCGACGCAAGCGCCGGCGCTGCCATCTCTTGTTCATTTCGCTGGTTACTCGCACCGCGGGAGGAAACTTCAAGGCGCCGCCTTGCGTACATTTCTTTTTGTAAGTTAGAAAAAGGCCGTTGTCATAACTTTTGATTGTGCGAAAAGGCATTAATCTCGATTACAATACAAATGCAGCAGTGAAAAGTGGACAACATTGCTGAAAGTTTGCTATATTCAACCAATATTATTTCGTATTTACGCGTTCTTTTAAAAAACGATGGCCCAAAACACAAATGCCAACACCACCCGAGAGCGATGCAAATACTATGAGCACGCGTTATGAACAAAAGATTTTCGTGGCGCCAAACGACGGGGAAAATGTGGCGATACGCATTCCTCTCGGCTGCCATTGCATATGGCTGCCCATTAGCATAATTCGCGCGGCTCGTCGCAGCAAAAATTATGGCGGCAAATCTCAGCAATGGCGGCCCTGCGCAACGTCACGCATCGTCAAAATGACGTTTACGAAACAGCCCTTCCTGTGACGCTCCTCATGAGATATTCCTTCAGCCAATCAGCAAGCTGGCATGGCGCATATCTTGAATCGCCACCACATATTCGCGCAATTGCAGATGCATTGCACTGGCTTCTGCACGCTACCGCTCACATTCTTTTTGAAGCGCTAACATCACAATATATCTGCCAAGGACCAAAAAAATGTATTAGTCCATAACATTTGCAACTCCACGTCATGTTTCGTCATCTTGATGAAAACGCAAAATTGCATTTTGCAATACTTCCGCTTCCCGGCACAAATTTCAAAACACGTGACCTTTCGACAGCCAATCAGAGAGTAAACATGGCGGATAATGGCGGCCGTGCAGCCGCCATGCGTGTCCAGAATAGAGCCCTGGGAACGTAAAGGTACCAACGTGCGCAATTCACGGGAGAATCGTGGGTGAGAGTGTTAAAGGGTCGGTAACATTTACGACTGTGATAGTACGACCGTTGCGAAACAGCCAATGACCGATAAGCTTTCGGTTTTCAGCAACCGGTGACGACACTTCCGTCCTCCCGTCTGCAGACAGCTCCGGGCGCGGGAAGTGCCATTCCGCCATTCCGTGCGCACGATTGGCTGTGTTCGTGAAAATTTTGCAGTGCGCCTTGCGAGACTGTTTTCAGTTCATCTGGTTTATCCGCCGAGGAAATCGATGGCCGCAGATGCGTGCTCCGAACTTCGATGAGTGGTCTCATCAGGTTTTCAAGGAAGCGGAACTGCTGGGGCGACATGCGCATGAAGTTATGAAACATCGCAGCGTCACCAACTCGGAGCTTGGCGAAAAGGTTGTGAAAATCGCCGTCCACGGCCCTGTCGAGAAATACTTGCCGCACCCAAACCCTTCTGCGTCGCCTTCGTCGTCTTTGTGCGATTGAATACATGACTATAAGTTTGTTTTGAGCATGAATTTCTTCGATCTCGGCCAGCGCTCGCATGTTGACAGGAGCCATATTGGACCGCCGGTGACGTCGGTTCTGCAGCTCCAAATTTGATTGGCCTGTTGTAAAAGCCGTAATTTAAGCAGCAGTAAATGTGAACAAAGGTGCCGGCTTAACTGCCGTAACGTTTTTTACAGCCGTTACGTGCGATACGCCGAAAGAGCTGTTACGCACGTTACGACCGTAGTGTGAACATAGCTTAACGCTGCGAGCCCGGAACTTTCCAGTAACGAACGGCACGCGCGTTATCAGAAGGGGCACTCCAAGGGGTGTAAAGTGTTCTATGCTGATAACGCGCGTGCCGTTCGTTACTGGAAAGTTCCGCGTTCGCAGCTTTAAAGAAAGGAAACGCATCAAGGCAGATCACGATTATCGTTGTGTGGCAGAAGGGGCAAGCCAAAAGGTGTAAACTGTTCTTAGAGTGTAGCGCTTTCGTTCCCAGTGGTGGCGAGTCTACATACCAGGGGGCAGTGAAACCAGGGAGCGACTACAGCGAGGGACGAGACCATCCTTGCCCTGCTAACCTCTTGTGCGAAGTAGTTGACCTAAGCGCTGTTCCCAACACTCCCGTTCCCACGCGGGCGAGCCACATACCAAGACTGTTGCGGCGACTATGTAACCAGCGACACTGACGCTCGTTGTCCTGCACACTGCCGTTGTGCAGTACAACAGGCACCAGTCGCGAGATGCTCCCAGCCCTTCGGTTCCCACGCCTGGCGAGTCAGAATAACGAGAGCTGAGGAGCAACTGGAGAAACCGCTGACCAATGTTGACGACCAACGGGGCACCCTACGACGAAGGACCGCGCCCACCCCTTGATGACCAGGGATTGGCCCAGCAATAGGAGGGTGTGTCTAAATTTCTAAGGGGGGGAGGAGGGGGGAGGAGGGTAAAGGAGAAGCGATATTCGTTTCTTATTTTTTGTCGTTGATGTGTCGCGTAGCACTAGAAGCGTTTATGAATCCAGATCTCATTACAAAGATTGCGAGCAATTAGTTCACTTTCCACAAGGAATAAAGTCGCATTTATGAACAGAAAAAAACTAAAGCGCAATTAGACTACAGAAGATTTGTTGTCTACATAAACACCAGGAAGTCAAAACCACGCTCAACACATGTATACACGCGCTGAAGATGTATGTTGGAGCTTTCATATCAGCCACGACAATTTTCATGGCATTGACACATCTCCATAATTTACGCTGCTACACACAATTTATTGAATATATACGAGCACGTACACTTTGCTCATCGTGCGATCATTCACGCAACAATTTATTGAATATGCACAAGCACTTACACTATACACATCCCGCGATCATTCACTCAATAATTAAACTAGTAAAAGAAATATAAACCAAGACATCTACGTACTTCCTACAAATAAAAAAATAAACCACCACAAATATATGTGCGCATTCTCAAACACATTCCGAACAGTTACATCTGCCTGTATTTCCCACTAGTTCCTCCTTAAAATAGAATAAAAAGAGTACACATCGGTCATTGTCAGTGGCACCTCGGGCGTCTGGCAGTTCCGGGGCTTGAATGGTGCCTTGTCAGATGGGAAGACGACTTGGCACCAGAAAGTGCCGCGCGCCACAGCTTACGTGTACTCATCAACCAAGCATCATTAAGTACATTGACCCCGGCACTCCCCCTCTGGCCGGGTTGACTGGGCGGAGGTGGGGGGGGGGGGCGCTGATTCGAGGGAACGGTCCTTCCTGGACAAGGAGGCTGCTGTGGAGTAGCCCAACTGAGCTACTGCGCTCACCACACAAACCACCACGTCGGTCTTACAGGACCCGAGCCCGACAGACCCTCCGATTTCCTTAACACAAAATAGGTCAAATCAAACAACCATGGAAGCCACCAAAGCCGTCTGCGGGGCAGTGCGCCACGACCGGTTCTGACTCTGGGTTACACAAGGGTGAACAAAAACACGTGGATCGACTGGCGCACACACGGCCTATAGTCGTGTGACCTTAGAAGCATGCATCATAACTTAATAGAAAGCTTTCCGCCTGACTCGTCAAAAATCACGGCAGGGCGAGCCCACACTTCGAGAAACTTCTTGTCATCCAAGTGATACCGCTCCCGGGTGGGATGGAACCAGACCTCCTTCTGTGCTTTCGCAAGCACCTCGTGAAGGCCCGGCGCCCGCCCCCCGAAAACCGCATCACAGCGTGCCAACCAAACTTGGTATGAGCACTCGACAAGAAGAAGCACGAACTGATTGATCGCCTGCTTAGGCAAAGGGTGCAAGAAACGAACAGTCTGCAATGGAACACCTGGGAGACTGAAAAGACTAGCTATCCGTTGAAGAAGTTCTGCGAGAAGCAAACACTGCGAAAAGATCTGGACCGTATCCTCACGACCACCAGGAAAAGGGCACGCCCTACGAGTCTGGATGGCTGTGAAGTCTCTGTAGCTCATCGGCAGACAGCCCCGCTCCTGGCGATACTTGAACGTAGCTCGCCTGGCGTCAAGGAAGCTGGCCGTAATGAGATTCCAGCTTGGCCTATGGACGGACAGATCGTACCTTTGGCAATTCGGGGGGATACCTGGGGTGAGGATATCGACTAGATCCTGAAATGGAGTTGAAACTGGACGTTTGCTGTGGTGATCGGTAGCAGCAGAATGTGACCAACGGCGATCGAAGTGGGGAACAACTAGAAGCGAAGATAGAAATGCTGTGCATGTCAAATCCTCCTTTAGTCGTCGGACGATGTTCCACTGCGCATCTAAATTCCTCCAGTCTTGCTGCACGCTTCCCATGCTCGGGGCCTGGCGCTTTGAAGCCCGGATGGATGGATGGATGCAAACCTTTTATGAAGTTCCTGAGGTAGGCGACTCAGCGCGCTGCGGGCCGCCCCCACGTTGGGACAGTCAGGCCATGCCCGACCGCCGCATCGTGGACCCTCTGGACAGCCCATAGTTGCGCCCCGACATCGGCGCTCTTGATAGCGGAGAGTCACTTTTTCGCGTTGATTTGTTCTGTGCTTCGTAACGTGGGTCAACGCCAGAACATATGGTCTAGGCTAGCGAAGTCATTGCATTGCCTGCAAGAACTAGTAGCATAGGTGTCGGGATAAAGCTTGTGGAATAAAGCCGGGCTGGGATACGAGCCTGTTTGCAATAATCTGAGGGTCGATGCCTGCGCTCTATTTAACTTCTTGTGTGGAAGGGGAAAGTCTCTCCTGCCGAGATAAAAGTGCTGCGTAATTTCATTGTATGTGGTCGGTTGATCTCTGTTCTCCACCACTGCGGGCCGGCGTTGGAGTTCTCCATGGTCGCGGAAAGCGAGACCTCGCGCCTTGGAGTGGGCCAGCTCGTTGAGGTTTGTGGGGCCTCCCATGATGGATCCCATGTGAGCGGGGAACCACGTGAGAGTGTGGGTGGCGATGCTTTAGCCCTCGAGGATGCGACAGGCTTCCTTACACACGGCGCCAACGCTGAAGGCGCGGATGGCTGCCCTGGAGTCGCTAAAGATATTGGCATGTCCGTCGTCCAGGAGGGCCAAGGCAATGGCCACTTGCTCGGCCACACGCGACGACGTGCTTCGTACCGAAGCGGCGTTAACGGTCGAAACCCTGTGGTTGATCGACACTACCGTGAAATTGTTGCTGTTGCCATACTGGGCCGCGTCAACGAAGCAGCTGCCGCCAGGGAGTTCTGTCGCGCGGCGTAGGAGCGCCACCGCCCTGGCCTTTCTTCTTTCTACGTTGCTTTGGGGATGCATATTGCGCGGGGCGGGCGATACGATGATGTTATCTTTCTGCTCTTTCGGAAGGCCCTGGTAGGCGTCTTCGACAGTGGCCCGGGCGGTCCTCATATTTGCTGTAATTTCTTTCGCGTGGAAGTTGTGGTTTCTTCCCCCACCAGGCAACTATGGACAAGGTGTCCCTTCACGTACATGACCTTCTTCCGGCACTCTTGAACAAAATTGCCTATCGAGCGCAAAAAAATTACGAGTTAAGAGGGTGTCTTCAGAAAAACAAGGGGGGTGTAGCGAAATCACTGTTGAAGACCGTCCCATAGGAACTCACGTCCAGTGCTCCACCAGAGTGCGCACGCGCTCTGTACCCAGTGTGATTTCGTATGCGAATAATTAGGAGAACACTGGCTCATCGGCCACTGGCAAAACGGCGTCAGGTTGCTTCTGGTGATGGCAGCTACGTCTTGCAATGGCTTCGAAACTTAATAGCGCTAAAATGACGAAGACAAATACGTAGGCTGCACACAAACGGGCTATCTTCTGCTGTCTTCGTCCTTTTGGTGCCGCATCTGCCTTGGTTGCAGTGTTAGATTTCGTCGCAATATAACTAACTGGGGTGATGCTCACCAATTTGGTCTGTCAGCGGCCTTTGCTCCCGCTCCTTTTAAACACTGCCTTTTCCAATTATGCCCACCATTCTTCAGCTGCATACTATAAACAATGCGATTTCGTCTGCACTTTTATTGTGAGACTAAATAGCTAAAAGCTAGATAAATATGAAGAGAAGTAAAAGAGCCTATACCTGGCAGTTAAGCTGGCCGCACTTTAGAGACATTATTAGGGTGTTATCATATGTTGTCCACTGCAGTTAACTAATATATTCATTCGAAACAATATAACATGTAATTAGCGTGTCAGCCTGCAGAGTTGCATGCACAGCGCTAAACGGATGCGATGTGTTTCAGGTAAAACTGAGTCTCGGAGGCAAACGTTCGTGCGAAGTCAGTCAAGTTGTGGAACGCTTGCAATTACACTAATTCAACAAATACTGGTAAGCAGGGTTATTAATTTTAGCCCACCTTTTCAGAGTCCCTTTGACTCCTTCATGAGGAGTGACTTCGGGAAACTGCAGCAGATTTTTACTCGTTCGGCTAGCAGTCCTGGCTGAGGTTTTTACGGGAGGCAGCGTACCTTGCGCGAGCCCTGCAAGTAGGGGGAGAGGGGGAGAAAGGGGAGGCGACGCTACCAACGAGGTGTTCATTGTCCCGGCGGGGGTTTGAATGCTCCGCGAGCCCACAATCCAAGGTAGAGCCTCTACCGCAGCTTCGTGTCGGTCTCAAGGGCGATGGCACCATCAATATCAATTCTTTCTTTCATTGAAGTTCCTCTCTCTCTCTCTCTCTCTGTGTGCATGTGTGGGTGCGATCAAACGTTTGTGTTCGACCGCCGCACTGTGTTGGCTATCCAAGCGGCGGAGGTCGTTTTTTGTGATGGCTCAGTCGTTCAGGGAGTTTTTTTCTCCCCACTGCATACGTCGCCGGGCAGTCATCACAGGGGATTTTGTAAACGATGCCTTGTCACTTCCAAAGGGGCCGCCGGTTTTCCGGCTTGGGTAGAAGATGCCCTAAGCGTTCGCGAACGGAAACTTCAAAGCACCCCCCCCTCCCCCCTTTCGGCGGCACGCGTGCCAGCGTCTGACTTACCCCTCGCTGGTAGAGAATGCAGATGCGTCGTATCCTTTCCCCATTGTTGACAGTGGGGCCCTTCCTATTTGTTTGCTAAGAGGCGCGTTACTTGGCGGATGTACTTTTTTGGATAATCGTTCTCTTTAAACAGTCTGCCCTCTCAGTAGAGTGTAGAGTGTAGGCTCGTTGGGCCGTCGTTTTCACAGGTAAGGGGACTCCGACGCCAGTGGTCCTAGCTAGGATTCGAACGGAGTTGTGGTTTCATCTCCGTCAGGAACGCGGGCGCCCTTGCGCTCTCGCATTCTCGCAAAAGCCGTTGTGTCAGCGAGTAGGCTTTTCGATTTCTGGAAGCGACAGCGTCGAGATCAAGTTCTGGCACAGATTCTCGTGCGAGTCTCTTGTACGTGTTTTTCCTCGTTTCTCTAGCAGAAATAAGTCGCCTCCCTCCCGTGTGGCGCGGGTGCTTGATAGCGAGCGCAAGAAAGAGGGCAGGTTCCGAAAATGGTCGAAATTTTTGGAGCCAGGGCAAGAAAGCGTGAAAGCAGCCTCCTGGCTACTTTTTGTCCCCGGGTTAGGACAGGTGTTTCGATCCAAGCCTCCCTCAAAATCGTATGGGCCGGGAGGGTCCCCGCGAACAGCGTAAAGAATGATGGTTGAATGATAAGCTTCAGCCTTTTGGCTGCGGGCCCGCTGTAACAACTTCTTGTTCTCACGACAGGTCCAAGACTACCTTGTTCATTTCAGCCCTCTGTGTACCGTTGGTAGAGCAGATCCTTTGGGACCTGTTGGCTAAGGGTGTGATGACTTAAGTTTTGAGACAAACATGGTGATTCGTGTCAAAATGGAGATAGCGTCCTGTGTTTGCGATGGACAGGGAAGCGTAGGCCGTAGTTCATTCTTCTTAAAAAGACTTATCCAAGAATTGAAGGAAACTGTCTTTCTCGTGCTCAGCTGTGAAGTATATGGCGGGTTTAATCAAATGTACGTCTGATAGGAAGTTTCTACCTGAAACTGCCTAGCAGGTAACTCGGAATCAATCTTCTAGCGCAAAAAAAAGAAAAAAACTTCAGTTTGTCAGGAAAGGTGCCTAGGACCTGTTCCTCAATATACGCAGTAACAAAGGATGGCACAGTGACTGAAATTGAAGCAAGTGCTCATGGCATTTCTGCTTGTTTGCTTTTTTTGCCGCCTTTGAATGCGACAGGCAGGTTGTGGACAGGCAGAATTCTAACAAACGACAAATCTCATCCGCACCCTGGCCTGTCATCATATCACTCTTCCAGCTGGACCCACTAGGCCCTTCCTGCCGGTCTGCATGGCCGCTGCCGCGGCAATACCTCAACCTCCTACTCTCTCTCTCTCTCTCTCTCTTTCCACCCCCTTCCCTGTTGTCGCTGAGCCGTGCTCTCGCAAGGGCTGCAGAAGATAGCGTCAACCTTTCCTTTTCCTCAAGGACCACTTCTCTGCAGATCGTCTTGCGCTATGCACGCAGTGAGAGTGGCGAGAACACTGGTGAATAGCCGATACCATATTGAAAAAAAAAAAACTAAGCTGGTTGTTTGCTTAAATAGGGTGATTTCAAAATTATGAGTTACATGTACCCTCCATCAGCATATGTTTCACACTGATGAGATCGTTCTTAAATATATTACATCATGCAATGTCGCTGATACGTTTTGTTGGCCCCTATGTAGCAGAACGCATGGTTCTTGTGTAAAGGTATTGCAAACTAAGCAGGTCAACGAAAATTCGGCGCGCCGCGTTTGCCTTATATCGCCGCACAACTGAACTTGCATCCAACAGACCATTCAGGCAGTCCACTTAATTGTTAGCAAGCGCTGGCAAATCAGCGCCGCCTTTCAAGGGGCATGCTCAGCGCTTGTTAGTCATCGTACCAGATGACTTCCCGCATGCAAAGGTTGCAGGTGGCCGTGACGGTAACGTGGTTCCGCTATACTATCGACGAATGTGTCGACAATTTTTTTTTTTTATGACACGGGGGGAAGATATCATAAAGCATAATAAGGATAGTATAGCTGTTACGTAGAACTTCGCGTAGCATTTCAGAAGGTTTATTGATGACAAAAAGAAAAAGAAAAAGAAAAGGTTCCTGCGTAGGTATATTCTACTTGTCAATGTGCTTCATTGAAAGCGCTGACACTCCCTCTTTATGTGGCAGGTTTCCCCATTCTTGTCGAATTTTCTTTTTCACGCCTTCCGCATTCCAGGCCTTTTTTCACGCCTTCCTTTTTCTTTTGTAGCGTCACTTTCTTCGCTACGTTCCCCTAAATCTTGCCATCGCGTCTCTTTCTACCCGAGCAGTTCGTTTCTTTCTTATCTAACCCCACCGAAGACCACTGGTTCTCGTCCCCCACCATATCGGTCCTTCACCTTCCTACAGCTCACCCATAATTTCACTTATGTTTCTCATTAATGCGCTTTTGTCGTTTACCGTTGTTCGATCCGGTCGACCCGTTACGTTCCGTAACGTTCAGTGTATGATATTTCCAATTACCCATCATCGGGCGCTTCCTCAAGTGTGTTCCATGCTGCTGTGGATACCGTCGGCTGTATATGTGCCACGGGGAACTTGGTGGTTTGTATGCTTTTCTTGTTTGTTCGCTTTTTTAACGCGAAAGCGTGAAATTGCCCATTGAGTGAAAAAGCCGGCGTTTGTTTTCTGGAGCAGCGAAACGGCACCTGAATTCCATTAACTGCGACGCCACGTCACGACCACGCCTCGACGGAGCAGAGCGAGAGTGAAAGGGCCACCTGCCACCCCATTAGCGTGCCAGGTGTTGCGTAAGAGGAGATGGCATCGGCGCGACGCCACGTCACCTTGGCTCTCACTCTCGGAAAGCCGTGTTATCCGCGCGTTCCTTCCCCGCGCAAGCTCTCGAAGGCGTTCTAACTGCGTCTCGGTACAATCGAATCAAAACGACCCAAGTTTCTCAACGCGCTCGCTTGCCCGCGAAGAGTTCATAACTCGGAGGACCGCTCAACTGTGTTCAATTGGCCAGTAATGTTTTCGCATTCACAACCCGTAAGAAGTGCTTAGGTATCCTTGAATTATTAAAGCGAAGCTTTCATTGCCTCTTCCTTCAAATTTCCCACTGCTGCTGCTGTGGACTGCTGATGTCGCGTACACTGCGTCGGGGGGTGGTTCAACGCGGGTATATAGATGACAGGCGTGAGTAAGACAGGAAAGGCGACGGGAGAAACTGGTTTTCACCCCACCGCGTCGAATGTCCACAATGCCCTCTGGAACTCTCTGGCCGTCGCCACCTTAGCCGCTTGACAGCTGTAATGATCCGTTACTCCCCTCAGAAGCATTGCGGAAATTACAGCGCTTCCCTTTCTACTAACGTGTGAGGCCAGAGGGGACGCAGATAGAACTGTAGAGAGAAGAGAGGTAGTAGAAGAGGCAGTTCACATATAAGAGAGGGGGGAGGTGACGTGAGAAGGCAAGGAAACCCCTCTACTATACGACAGTGGTTGCGGGGAAACAGGATAAGATTAAGTTCAAGGTATGGTACAGTACGTTGCTGCTATTTCTGAAAAATAAGCGCCATGCAAAAATGTCAAGCGGACAAATTACGCAGGGCGAGCAGAAGCATAGCCGCATTAATTAAAGCGCACCGCCGGGTCCAGGAGACACTACCGAAGCGGTCGACCGTCAAATCAACACTTCTGCGGCCGCCGCGTAAGCCTTGCGGCTATGGCACTGCTCGAGGTCGCGAATTTGACTGAGACAGCCGCATTTTGATGGGGGCGAAACAAAAAACGCTCGCGCACATTGATTTAGGCACACGTTAAAAAACACCACGGTGCCAAAATTAATACGGTGTGCGCCACTACGGCCTGCCTTACAATCCGATTGTGGTTTTCGCACGTACAGCCCCATAATCCAGTTCAAGTTTAATGCTTTTGGCCACGATGCGATGTGCCATGTGAGGCAATGACAATGCTCAACCCTCTCAGAGGTTATGAAATATGGCGCACAACAACGCCTCAAGCAAACACCTCTCCTTTTGTGTTTTGTGTACCTACGCAGACAAACAACAGTGGTGCACGCAAGGCAACGTTTAACATCAACTCACCATTCTAGTGTTGGACAAAACGTTGAATAAGGTAAACATTCGCCGTCAACATCACCGCTAATTATCGTCAGTCAAAGCAAACAGCACAGAAAGATTCGCTTATACATCGATTCCCACAGTGCATCGGATTTGCATAATTTTGTATCTCTCTTTTTTTGTAGTTCATTTGCAAGTAGAACTGGAGATATTGGGACCGCACCAGGTCGCTCGGGTACTTCTAGCTTTTTTGCTCAACTTGTGTAAGAGAGAGTGTTTCCTGAAGAGGAAAGGTGCAGTAACTGTCTTACTGTGCTGACATAAGATATTTTTACTATTTTAAATTATTGAGTTATTATATTATTTTAGTCTATTCCTAAGTAAAAACATGTATACCATGGTACCATGTATATAAGGAACCAAGTCTCTGTTTCTTTCCACTTCAATAAAGCAAAATAACGGCGTGTGAGAGCCTCTGTTACGCATCGTCATGCGCGAAGTGCTTACTAACTGCGCGGTAATCAGCCGCCGACAAACAGTCACGCCGAAGAGAGAGAGAGAGAGAGATAAATGGGGTGGGAAAAGCAGTGAGGTGAACCGGAGAAGATTCTGGCTTGCTACCCTGTACTGGGGGAAGGGTAAGGGCAAATGAAAGATGGAAAGAGTAGCCGAGAAAAAGCAAAGGCAAGAAAAATAGAGGATGTTGGGAACGTCCGTGAGAAGTAGAGTCTCTCTAATAGGCCACTCGAAGGCAGAAATTTGAAGAGTGCTTTGAGTGTCTTGTGGTGTGACGACTGTATAGTTCGGCGCTCCAGGACTGTCTGCTATACGAAAGCGGCCGGTGGTCAAGACGGGCCAGTGCGGTCGCGTGTGGCTGCCTGTGCGTGCGGTATCGGGGACTATGGCAAAGAACGTGTTCGATAGTTTCCTCGTTGGCGCAGTGGTCACACGCAGCACCATCTTCCCTTTTGATGAGGAAAGCAAAGGATTTTGTAAAAGCGATACCAAGCCACAGTCGGTAAAGAATCGTTGTCTCGGGTCGGGATAGTCCAGGTGGAGGACGAAGTCGAAGACAGGGGTCCAGTCGATGAAGACAAGTGTGCTGCAAACTAGGTGTGTTCCACAACGAGTGTATGACGGCGTTTGCAAGCACTCGAAGTTTCTCTGCTGCATCTGCTCTTGACAGCGGGATTGGACGCCGTCTTTATGAGCAGATCGAGCATGCTTCATCGGCATGTTCGTCGCTCGTTACGTCACAGTGCTTAGGGAGCCACTGAAATGTGACGTCCTGTCCTTGCTCGACAAGGCGATGAAGGAGCTCTCGTATTTCTAAAACTAGTTGTTCGTAGGGTCCACGGCGTAAGGCGGAAAGCAAGCAATGTAGAGCTGTCTTGGAGTCACTGAATTATGCGAAGTGCGCTATACGAGGAGCAGCGAGCTCCGCGGCTGTCGATGTCGTCTGGTGTGATGTCTTGAACTTCGAGGTGGTCACTTTCGCAGGAAAAATCAGGCTCCCATTATCAGCATACAATGGACCGTTGTTGCGAATAGTCATGGAGTAGTGTCTGGATATAAGCGTCCGCTTGTGGCAATGTATACCCGAAGATCCTTACGACAATGCGCGGATGTCGAGTTATTACTTTGCTCTCCTCTATGGATTGTACCGATGCTGGCCAAATCCACCGCTCTCGGTATTGTTCCTACCTTTTCCGCTTCCAGAATGAGGCTACTATCGTGACTCGGAAGGCGCTCTCCGAAGGCACGGCAGTTCAGTCTTTGCATTCGAGTCAGGCAGAAACAGCACAGCGTTTGAGGCCGACCGCGTCGCTTAAGAGAAATACGCTATTAGCGTTGATCAGTGCAATCTAGCTGCAGCCTAACCTGATTGCCATTAGGTACTTTGTCACATACGGAATGACTGGACATACAAAATGTATGGACCTGTATTCAGACACACACACACGCGCGCGCGCGCACACGCACACACAAAAAAGTTCATAATAGCAGGAAGCAGACAGTCTTGACGTTAAACACGTCATTAACGAAGGTGGTTGACCAATCACAAACAAGACTTTAGACTCGCAAATTATTGTGAAATAATTTTATCTTTTTACTTATTTATTTATTTATTTGATTATTTGTTTAGTTATTTATTTATTCGCAGTACTCAATGTATAAATACATTGCAGAGGGGAGGGACATACATAGCAAAAGAGAACAAAGAAAGCAGAAAAAACAAGTGTAATACGGAATAAGTTACACATTTCAAGCAAAGAAGTACTCACAAAAGATGACTAATCGTAAAGCATTTTTACAGCAGGCTTGATAACGCATTTTTAAAAGCACCTGGATCAGTTATGTTATGGAGGCAGGTAAGCGATTCCGGTTCCGTGTGGTTCTGGGAACAAATGATTGTGACCCTGCAGCGGTTGAAAAATATGGTACGCTAACCTTATGGGGATGATCAAGCCGGTGTGAGCGAAGTGGCGCTGGAAGTATAAACAAATAACGAAGAGCGGCCGAGATTGTGAAAATGCACTTTGTGAGAAAGACAAATGGCGTGGCTGCCTTCTACGGGATGCCTAGGGAGGGAAGATTAAAAGTAACTTTCATTTCTGTTACACTAGCAATGCGATTATGGTTAGCTAGTATGAAACGAGCGGAAGGATATTGTACTGCCTGTAGTGGTGTAGTGTTATGTGGGTCCCGCACATGCGAGGCGTATTCTAGTTGAGGATCCGAGCGCAGGCAGTGTAAAGTAACAGTTTTAGTGACAGCCGGGCGCCATATAAGTTTCTATTTAGGTAGCCCAAGGTTTGGTTCTGCCCAAGGATAGCTTAAAAGAAGAATGCAGCTCCCGAGACGTCCACCGGAACCGGACGTTGATTGCCTGATGCTCTGGGACTGGCGATAACAGAAAAGCCGGTTGCACCGCGGCGAATGCAACCAGCAAGCTAAATTTGGACAGGCATTATCGCCACATACTGCCTAGTGCGCCAGATCACACGTTTGACGTCGGGTTCTTATACGACGCCGGCGCCCAGGGCCTCTGCAACATCCTGGAATTACGTGTACGCTGCCCTTCCCTGTTGTATAGCGCTATGAGCAAGTGAGACGAATCGGTCCCTGAGCCGGAACCACCGCGCCTGGAAAGTTCTTTTTTTTTTTTGGTAACACGTGATATTTAGGAGATGTTGTCGCCTTTACGCGGCGCCGGCTACTCCTTTTGTGATAGAAGATATATGTATATACACTAATGACATAACAAGCCGGCACTGAACAAAAGAAAGTTAACAACGAAAAAATCACAGTCAGGTGACGTAAATGCACTGAACAATTGTTCACCGCACGATTCATATTAAAAACAAATTTGAACATAATCTCACGTAAATATAGAAGAGACAGCTTACAACACATTAGAAAGGAAGTTCAGCTCACATATAATAAATAGAAATCACAACGGATGTCACATAAGACACCCTAGAACGTTAGGTAACCTGGAGGGCAACACACGTTTCGCAGCACTAATAAAAATCCCACAAAACGTTGCACGGACGTTAAAAAAAAGAAGAAACGTTCCCGCAGAAAGCGTTCCGGAGTGGGCATTGTGCAGCGTGGAATGGACGCAATGAATCAGCGCAGAAAAGACGCTGGAAATGCGTTTCATGCCCTTGTCGCGCTACAAACGCGCCATCAACATTTCCGAGTGTTTTGACCGATCCCGATAATAATTTCACTCAGCGTTATGCTCATAAAACTGTTGCTTAGCGCAAGTAATGGAAGAACGTAACTACAGCAAAAGAAGAAGGAAACTAAGGCGGGAAATGCGTGAAGAGCGGGCGATGCAAGTTGGAAAGAAAGAAAGAAAGAAAGAAAGAAAGAAAGAAAGAAAGAAAGAAAGAAAGAAAGAAAGAAAGAAAGAAAGAAAGAAAGAAAGAAAGAAAGAAAGAAAGAAAGAAAGAAAGAAATATTTCGCTGACGATTATGGGAGAGTCACAAAGGTACGGATTTCGAAGCTTTGGGCGCAAAACTACAAACTATCACCGAAAACTCTCTTGGGATCAGGAATGTCCAGCCGCCAGATGGATATGCGACTTAAGGAGGAATGCGTTTGAAGTACAATACGGAGGCAACTGCACTATCGACGTATCGCAAAAGGAAAAGCGGTCGCGGAATGTGGCAGTCACGCTCGAACAATACAGCTGTGCTCCGTGCCTAGAGGCGCATTCTTGTTGGGATGTCGGAGCTACACGCGAGAGGAAACAGAATGCTCCAGCTGCCGGATAAATGAGAGGCACGAGAACTCTTTAACGTCGAGGAAACTGCGAGATAAGTGAGTTGTTTACGTGAGCAACGTCAAAGTTAACGATCGCGGACGTAGATAAATGTGAAACATACGTATAAGCAAAGACAAGACGGCTATTCGGTGCGAAATAAAGCCTTATGACGCTTCGTGGATAACGCGGGTTTCAGACTTCATGTGTGTGACAACTTAAAATCTTGCTCTCCAGTTCATCTTGCTTGGCATGGTCGGTCGGCCCTTGCAGATATTACACTGAACCAATGGTATCGTTCGGATCTGATCTTATTGGTGCATTTCGAGGGTGGCCCTCACTACACATTTGAACAGGCATGTGTCGCCTTATTAAAAAAAAAAGAACTACGTTATTGAAGCGCATTGAATTTTGATATCAACTTAACGCATTTCAGTCTGCATTAGTTCAAGGAAAAAAAAAAGAACCACCTAGTCGAGATTAGCCCAACAAAAAACAGCAACAGGCAGATGCATCTCCGTCACGTATTTCCAGCATATAAGTATGGTATACTGTATTTCTAGTATGCAGAGTGTTTCACGTAACTTGAACTACAGTGTACTAGTACACTTCTAGTACTCTGTACTTGAACCAAGGATTTTTAAAAAGTGGTTAGCCGCAACTGAATGAAACCAACGGCATATGGTTTGCCATCACGTGGTGCTCCTTGTAGGTATTTCTTTATTCCGCTTAATTAGTTACTTAACTAAGGTGCAGAATGTTTAATATGCACTTCAGGGCCAAGGGCGTTTCGTTGCGTTTTAGAGGGTATTCAGAAGCGACCGATCCAATTTTTTGTTGCAACGTACGTGCTGCGTAGTGATTTTTTTTTTTGCGTTTAAGGAAAGCCCGCGAAATATGTAATAAAACCACGTGACCGCGCTCGTGCGCTATCCTATTGGAACGCTCTCAAGCGTGCGTCGAGCCTCTCGCGTCGTTAGGTTCATTCGGCGGCGGTTAACCATTTTTTCAAAATCCTTGGTTCAAGTTATCTGAAACCCTGTATATTTCCGTGTAGATTAAACGCATGTTTCCATTTAAGCTTTAGAGCTATGTGCCGACTTTTTCGACCAGCGTTTGGGATTACTTTATACCTAAGTAATTAATTACGCTGCATTATTCAGCGGCTGGACATTTTCTTGCAGAAGCTTCGTGAAAAACTGGCGCCTTACGAAAGAAACGAAGCAAAATCAAAGCACTAAGCGGCCAAGGTGACTGTCGTTGGCTTCCCCAAGTTGTTTTAACTTGTTTCCGCTGTGCTTCGCTCTCCCATTTCTCTTTATTTTTCTTTGTGTGTGTGCCTCTCTCTCTTTCTTCACAATCGCGCTTTCTTTTTTCGTCTCCTCAAACCTACATTACAAAAGTCGGCATCCTGGGCTCTTTAAGTCGCAAAAAAAAAAAGAAAAAACGCCGGTCTTCTTATCTCTGCCGCCTCCCGAACGCGGGCGACGACCTCTCCCAGCTGGGTTAGTGTCCTGCCGACGGTTTCATGTTGCACTGCAGATAGCATGAGCCCCTCCACCCCACCCCCCCTCTACAGCAGCCCTGCACGAAACCCCAAGTAACACAAAGGTACCCCGCGTACGCTTTCACCGGAAGGATGCATTGAAACCTCTTCCTGAGCAACTGGTGTCCCTTGTAAAGTCGTGTCGCGAAGTGTGCTTTGGTGTTTATCATCGCGTCAGAGAAGAGGAGCCGGCTACGAGCACCAACACCTCTGAACGCATAGCCAATAGTAATTTCGAGCATGAAATGTTTTTGGCTCCCGTTGTCGGCGAAATCTTGGGAAACTTGGAAGCTGCTACTCTACTATTGTACTCGCCTGTTTGTATGACAGATTACAGCCGATATTACTTCCTTCTAGGACCCTCTCCATCATCGCCATGTACATCACAAACAGCAGTGGGAATAAAGGGCACCCCTGCCTCAGTCCCTTGTTCACATCAACTTTCTCTTCGCTCCTCATCCCTTCCCATTCAAAACAAACGGTATTTTCTAGGTAAATGTCTCTCAAAAGCTGTAGATGACATTTGTCATCTAAGCCTTCCCCTTCCAGAATATCCCACAAAATGTTGCGGTCTACGTTGTCATAGGCTCCTGTAATGTCTAAAACGGCCACATATAACGGTCTGCTTTCTACTTTTGATATTTCAATACACTGAGTAAGAACAAATAAGTTGTCATCCAAACGCCTACCTATTCTGAAGCCATTCTGAAGTTCTCCCAAAATGTCATTATTCCCTGCCCATACTTGAAGCTTCAATTTGATTGCCGGCATTGCTAGCCTGTATATTACCGATGTAATGGTCAACGGTCGATACGAGTCAATTCTATCTTTCTCCCCCTTACCTCAAGAGATCACGCTGGGTGGCGCCTCCTTCAGGCGGTTTTCTTCTCGTAGCTGGGCTCGGTCACCCTGGCGTCTTTCGCTGCCTGTCTTGCCGCATTCAGCCGGTTTTCTTTTTCTAGCTGGGCAGCGTCCATATGGACCAGTGCACAGTACGGCGTTGCGACATGCACTACACCCATTTTAATAATGTGGCTAGTATCATCTCTAAACAATCTGCTTTTCCAGTTGTCATTTCATGCTTACATCTAGTGTCGATTGCGGGAAAGCCAGAAATTTTTTATAAGACTTTTACGAATGATAGGGTAAACATCTTATCCAAAAGCCGTTCTAGCACACTTCGAAAATACACTTTTTGGAATAACATTGCGGGGAATGCAAACGTGTTTCCCCGAACGTCTTTTGGCTGTAGTTGATGGGGTGGTATCATCAACAATATCTACATGAACTACTTGAACGTTTAGCAATTGAGCAGTTGAAAAGTTCAGGTGAGCTGTGGATATTTAATGAGCTTATGGTTATTGCTCAATACGTGTCATACGCTGCGGCCGAAAAAAAAAAGAAACTTTCACTGCGATCTCTAAGCCTTCTTAAGAAACCCTACAGCTCCAGGCTGCATTCGCATTGGTGTTGTTAAGCAACATCGCGAGCAATATAATAAACCTAGCTGTGGTGCAAAAAAGTAATAAGCTACCAACTGAATTGTGACCCTAGAGTGGAAGCACATGTTTCCCTTCGGCAATTTGTTATGAAGCCGTAGTGTACATTGTTAGGTTGTCGCCTCACAAAACTAAATCATGACGTAAAACCTGCACAAGCAGTGTCGGTTCACACGCACCTCTTAGTGGAATATCGCGCGGTATTCAACGGCTCCATTGATTGGGCTAACTTTCTTAAATTTGGGCGACCCATACCTAGGACCATTTGGGTATGTGCGACAGGGCATGAGCTAACTATTGGCCCATCTCGCAGTGTAGGTATGCGCCACTGAGACATAAGACGTGTAGAATCCCCAAATATAGTTAGACATCCACTTGGTCCCCGTGACATCACTGCGTCGACGACTCAGAGTGTGCAAGAGCCTGAACTGGTGTTTCCACATTACGGCTTAGCTTGGGAATGGCGTAGTGCATAAACCTTCACATTAAAGGATATTGCGGTGGGATTTATAATAATCATGCTTTGTTGATATGCGCATCCCAACATAAAAAGCACCCGCCGCGGTTGCTCAGTGGCTATGGTGGTAGGCTGCTGAGCACGAGGTCGCGGGATCGAATCCCGACCACGGCGGCCGCATTTCGATGGGGGCGAAATGCGAAAACACCCGTGAACTTAGATTTAGGTGCACGTTAAAGAACCCCAGGTGGTCGGAATTTGCGGAGTCCTCCACTACGGCGTGCCTCATAATCAGAAAGTGGTTTTGGCACGTAAAACCCCATAATGTTTTTTAAACATAAAAATCCGGCAGAACCCATCTCACGATGGATGTCAACGTTAATACGATTCGCATTGAGACAATGTATCAAAACACGGTATCGCAACCGCCTAAACGCGTCATGTATGAGGTGTGTGTGACGCCGGGCTGCTTTCTCGCGCTTCCATCTGAACACGCCCTGCCATTTAGCGCTGCCGCAGCGAAGTACCCACGTGGCGTGTGTGTGAACGTATATGCAGACAAGGTTGCCTGAATAGATATGACGCGGGTTTGACTCCGCCCAGCACCGAAGAACTCTCAATGATTATTTTGTTTTGTCGATGAAGAGAGCCACATACCCATTGGCACATACATATCCAGCGACCCAAGTTGGCGTCAAAGAGGTTTGCCGAATAGTGGCACATACCCCGTGCAAGGAGGTTATGATCCAGTGACTAATAGCTAGTGACCCAACTTGGCGTGAAACAGGCTTATTGAAGAGCGCCACATACCCTGTAGCACATTCCCAATGACTCAAATTGACAACAAAGAGGTTCATTGAAGTCTGGCACATATCGAGTTTCCATATCCAGGGATCCAAGTTAGGGTGAAAGAAGTCAATCGAGACAGCGGCTCATGAGCAGTTGTCCAGTAACTCAAGTTGGCGTGGCGAAGTTGACCAAAGTTGGCCCGACAAATGGTTTCAAGCATTTTGAAGCAGCCTGATGTTCTAACCATTAGACCGCGGATAACCTACGTTAACCAAGTTAGCTGGAAACAGACCGACAGACAGACAGACAGACAGACGGACCCCTAAAAGCGTGTGAAGTACCTTAAGAATGCTAATCGCATTAAATATGCTTCACATCCTAACGCCACGACTACCAACTT
Organism: Dermacentor albipictus; assembly: GCF_038994185.2. Classification (NCBI taxonomy): domain Eukaryota; kingdom Metazoa; phylum Arthropoda; class Arachnida; order Ixodida; family Ixodidae; genus Dermacentor; species Dermacentor albipictus. The sequence continues at coordinate 211,211,864 of NC_091821.1, read as the reverse complement.
TAAGCCATTTTGTTCTCTAGGTGAATCCGATTTCAGCTGCTTCTACTCCCTTTATCCGAGGATGCTCTGAAGAAAACTTACCGACTTTGCAACCGAAGTGCACCAAATATACGAGAACGTGAGTAAACATACGAGGGATTGCGGCATTTACAAATCTGACAGTGGCACAGGGGCAGGACTGGAAATTTGGCATACACGGCCGAGCCAATGAAGAAAGAAACTACCCTTAGTTTTGTGTCCATAAGAATTTCAATAAAATAGGAAATTAAATATTCGGAGGACGTTTTCTCGAATCTTCGTATTCGATTCGGTTAGGAAATTTCACGATTTGAACACCCATAAAGATAACATAGTTTTCGCAGTCTCTGAGGCCGTGTCAAATAAAGCTCACGCGTGCGTTCTAATAGTGTAGCAGTGTAACAGAAGAAATATAGCCAAATATAAGAGCGAGAACGCGCTACTCCGACGGCTTGGGAAGGAGGCGCACACTACCCGTAGAAAAACATTGTAGCGTCGTGGCTTCTTGTGTGTAATTTCATATCGTTCCGGCAGCCATGACTTCCACATCACGGTGCCGATCGACGTTCTTTCACACGTTTCTTCGGCGACCGAGTAAACGCAACTCTCGCTTGTCTATTCGGTAGTACAACGTGAATAGCCTAGAACTCCCAACCTGTCTGCGGCAGCCCGTCCTGCAGAATAGTCGCAACGGAAAGATATTCTTGTGTGATGAAGTCAAAGGGGGGGAAACATACGTCACTATTTTTATTCCTAGTGGCTTTACGAATTTGTGCAACATGCCTCTGTATAGCATTTTGGAATGGTGTTCGCACCGACATACCTCCGCTGAATATAAATTAATTACCGGTGACTATCTTTATTTCGCATGCAATCTTTACAGCTAACAAAGACGAAATGCCAGGACCGGAGCAAAAAGCCGGTTTATTAAAGCTTGACAAGGCCTCCATCTCTGACTGTATTTGACAGTGGACACATAAGGAAGGAAGAAAGGGGGAAAAAAACATACACGGCATATCTTCCATAGCAATTAGTATAAAACAAAGGTATTGTTACGTTTAACACGACCAAGGGCATTAAATAGACGATTACCGCGAAGCAACCCCACCCATTCATCAGCGCATATCCCGAAGTCAACGCACCGTTGACACCGTCGCTCGACGGGTCCACAAAAGCCCCTCCTCCTGCACCTGAAAACCTGAACTAATGATGAAAAGGGCCAGCGTCGAATGCTACCGTGGGAACGGCTTCAACCTCGCATTCCCAGATTACTATACGCTTGCTAAATATGCGGGGACATATTTAGCACCATCGCAGGCGAAGTTCGGTGGAACGCTGCGATATCATGGACGGGATATTGCGACCGACCCGACAATGATGATTGGCCGCGATACAGCCATCAGATCCCCTAGTCTAGTCGCCTAGGGAAGGGGACGGTATTAAAAGGAGATTCCTTTCGTGCAGGAAGAGAGATGACGTGTCCTGATGTCAACTCGAGTTTAATATGCTCTTACATGAAGGGGGCTTTGGAGCCAGTGTAAATAATGTAAAATAAACCCTTTTTCCTTCATTCCTACTACCGGACGTACTCATTGATGTGCTTGGTGGATTCCTGGCCCAAACACCACCTCGAGCCGCAACAGTAGGCAAACATGTATATGTACGCATGCACTACAGCTTTTCAAGGTATACATGAAACCTGTGGCATAAGTCTAAATTACAGATCACGATAAAAAATTGTAGAAATATATATATATATATATATATATATATATATATATATATATATATATATATATTCCCGTCCATGAATTCACACCGTTCCGTCGAATTCCGCCTCCGATAGTGCTATGTCCCCGCATGTTTAGCAAGCGTGTAGCAATCTGGGAATGCGAGGTCGAAGCCATTCCCACGGTAGCATTGGACGTCGGCCCTTTTCATCATTAGTTCAGCTTGCAGGTGCTGGTAGAGGGGATTTTGTGGACGCGTCAAGCGTCGGTGTCAACGCTGCGTTGACTTCTGGGTATGCGATGATGAATGGGTGGGGTTGCTTCGTGGTAATCGTCTAAGGCCCTTTGTCGTGTTAAGACGTAACAATACCTCTGTTTTATGCTAACTGCTATGGAGGATATGCCATATGTTTTTTTTTATCCTTTTCCTTTCGTTAGATGTCTTCGGGCGATTTTTAAAAAATATGTTAACGTTAAAATAAAACACCCGGTATCTATATATTTTAACGTTAACATAATTCTTTTTTAAATCGCCCGTGGCATTTATCACGAGTCCACTTATTGAACTGGAATACGCGGGAATGTATAGACTACTTACACTGGAAATCAATGCGCATAAATGGCTAATCAAAATTTTCGCTGATCATCGCTTGAACTAATGAGAGCAGCATTCCAGGCAAGTTGGTAATCCATTACTTAAATGATATTGCGCGACAAAAATACGACACGGACGTGAGAGAAGACGACACACCAAGTGCAAACTTTCAACGAAGTTTATTGTGCCACTGCGTCGATTTCATAGATGGGAGGCAGTGTAGACCGCGCTTGCGCTTACAAGAAAATAAAGTGCGAATTCATGTAACATAGTTACGAGTCATGTGATGCCGCCTCCAAGAAACTTATTTTGTCATTCTAAGTTTGTTAAGCGGGCCATTATCAGTTTGTGCTTCAAGAATGCCCTTAGCAAGTCTTGCTGTTATGTAGTGGACGTAAGCTTTGGAAGGCAAATTCTACGTTTGTGCTTGGCTGGATATTGCTAGTGTCTGTCGCCGAAAGCATTTTAAGAGAAGCGCGATCCAGCACGCAGAAGTCAGTTGCCGATGCCCCTCCCGGCATACGCCCTAAAGTAAGTGTCATACCTTACATGCACGGGATATCCCATAACTTGAAAAAGATGGCCCAAAGGGCGAATGTAAGAGTTGTTTTTTCTGCTCCCAACAAACTCGGCAGGCTTTGCAGGCTGACGGATCCAAATACCGTCCCTTCCGATAAGTGCAGAGAGAATCACCGCAAAAGTTGGTCGAGTGTGTCCACCGGGTGGTATACAACCGCCCGTTTTCATGTGGGAAGAAATGTATCGGACAAACTGGGCGTTGCCTCAATTATCGGCTCCGCGAACACAGCAACAATGTAAAAAACGGCTCTGGTGGTTTCTTGGCGATCCACTGTCGCGATCATGGATGCAAACCTCTTGAGGATCAATGCGCGATTGTTTCCCGTGGCAGCAGGCAGCTCATCCATGAAATATCTGAAGCGCAGATGATCGTTGTTAGCTTCCCGTCTCTGGCTCTCACAGAAAAATAATTAAGTTTCTTGGAGGCGGCATCACATGACTCGTAACTATGTTACATGAATTCGCACTTCATTTTCTTGTAAGCGCATGCGCGGTCTACACTGCCTCCCATGTATAAAATCTACGCAGTGGCACAAAAAACTTGGTTGAAAGTTTGCGCTTGGTGTGTCGTCTTACGTCCGTGCCGTTTTTTTTGTCGCGCAATATCATTTACGTTTGAACTAATTTTGCGCACATATTGCAATACACCAACTAAAGTCAGTGACTGCACAAGGCACTTCCACTTTGAGCGAATTTTAAATCTAGTACCAGTTTTGAGTTAAGCGCAGTCAAACTTGTCTTATAGATGTACTGTTTTTCCACTGCCTTTGTTGAGAAAACGCCTTTCTATGCATTGAAACTCGAAAGTTACTGGAACACTAATGCATTTCGCCGCATACTGTGGGAACGCACATCTCGAAACTGTTGTCAAGTGGTTATACCCTTAAAGGTTACCGGCTACATATCGTAAATTGCAGTACAAGACTTCTAGTAATTAGTTTAAAGGATAATTGGCGCTGATACAGGGTTGCCTGTGCTTCTTTGAACGTCACCGGTGCGTCAGTTGCACGGCGCGGGTCTTGCGTCGCCTCAATATGGGTGGAAGGATGTTATGAGCGTCCCCTTTGGAACGGGGTGGTCGGTTGCGCCACCAAGCTCTTGCTGTTATGCAGTCTAATGTCCTACCTAGGTTAAACGATAAAAAGAGGGAAAAAAAACACGTTGAATTCCCACAACCAAATTTTCTGATCCCCTATTGCGAACTGTGCTTTTGTACGTCTCCGTTTTTGTCGTTTCCCTACTTTTCTTCCACCAATCCTCCAATCGCCTCTTACTAATCCCTATTGCGGACATGTTTACTTTTCAACTGCTCTCGCTGAACCCAAGGGCTTCAAGGAGGCCAGTGGTGCATAAATCGACCGCTGGGTAGACGTCTTCACATTAATAAAACATGCTCCATAGTTTCCCTAGCTTTACCGCAGCAAGCACATGCTTCTCCTGCCTTCTTATATCTCGCTTTATAGGTGCGTATTCTAAGGCATCCTGATCTCGTTTCGAAAAGTAGTGAGCTTCCCTTTGAGTTATCATAAATTGTTTCTTTCCTGATTTCGTGTTTTCCTCCTAAGTAGTTACTCATGGCAGGTTTCTTTTCCATTGCCGCCACCTATGAGTTTATTTCAGCCTCTTGACTTTCCGCTTGACGTTCTTTGTTGCTGTGTTGCCCACCCAACAGGCCGCATTCTTGCTAGTAAGCTTCCTAGTTCTCTTCCTCCACTGTGAATCAATGTTTTTTCTGTACAGATACCTCAACACTCTCCCAGTCCATTTACTTTCTTCCATATTCCTCAGTCGTTCTTCATAGTCAATTTTACTGCGAGCTTCCCTCACTTCAAAACTAGTCCAGCCCATATCACCTTCACAGCTTCATTTGTAGCCTTCCCGTGAGCACCCAATGCGAGGCGACCCACTGACCTTTGGTTCCCATCGAGTCCTGATTATACCCCTGATTTAAAGCAAACAACCGCATTTCCAAAAGTAGGTCCTGGAGCCATTACACCTTTCCACATACCTCGGAGCACCTCGTACCTATTGTATCCCCGTAGCGCTCTGTGCTTCATTATGGCTGCATTTCTCTTCCCCTTCACTGTTATTGTTTTTTTCCCTACGTTTCCATATATCGATTGCCTTCGCTTATCCATATACCAAGGTATTTATATTCTGTTACCCGAGGTATTTCCTGGCCCTGTATCGCCACTGTCTTTTCACTGTTTTCATTGAATACCATAATACCTGATTTCCTAACACTAAATTTCAAGCCTAAATTGTTGCCTTCCTGTCCACAGATATTAGCCAGACGTTGCAAATCACTTTGCTTGTTAGCTAGCAACACAATGTCGTCCGCATAAAATAAACCTGGAAACTGCTGCTCTACTATTGTTCCCGATTACAGCCGATATTACTTCCTTCTAGCACCCTCTCCATCATCGTCATGTACATCACAAACAGCAGTGGGGATAAATGCACCCCTTCCTCAGTCCCTTGTTCACTGCGAGCTTCCCTCACTTCAAAACTAGTCCAGCCCATATCACCTTCACAGCTTCATTTGTAGCCTTCCCGTGAGCACCCAATGCGAGGCGACCCACTGACCTTTGGTTCCCATCGAGTCCTGATTGTACCCCTGATTTAAAGCAGACAACCGCATTGCCAAAAGTAGGTCCTGGAACCATTACACCTTTCTACATACCTGGGAGCACATCGTACATATTGTATCCCCATAGCGCTATGGGCTTCATTATGGCTGCCCCAATTTCTCTTCCCCTTCACTGTTATTGTTTGTTTTTTTCTGCGTTTCCATATATCTATTGCCTTCGCTTATCCATATGCCAAGGTATTTATATTCTGTTACCCGAGGTATTTCCTGGCCCTGTATCGCCACTGTCTGTTCACTGTTTTAATTGAATACCATAATACCTGATTTTCTAACACTAAATTTCAAGCCTAAATTGTTGCCTTCCTGTCCACAGATATTAGCCAGACGTTGCAAATCACTTTGCTTGTTAGCGAGCAACACAATGTCGTCCGCATAAGATAAACCTGGAGGCTGCTGCTCTACTACTGTACGCGCCTGTTTGTATGACAGATTAAAGCCGATATTACTTCCTTCTAGCGGCCCTCTCTATCCTCACCACGTACATCATAAACAGCAGCGGGGATAAAGGGCACTCCTGCCTCGGTCCCTTGTTGATATGAACTTTCTCCTCGCTCCTCATCCCTTCCAATTCAACGCAAACGGTATTTTCTAGGTAAATCTCTCTCAAAAGCTGTAGACAATCGTCACCTAAGCCTTCGCCTTCCGGAATATCCCACAAAATTATACGGTCTACGTTGTGATAGGCTCCTGTAATGTCTAAAACGGCCACATATATCTTCTTTTCTTCTCTTCGTCTGCTTTCTACTTTTGATATTTCAATACACTGAGTAAGAACAAATAAGTTGTCATCCAAACGCCTACCTATACTGCCTACCTTTAAAACCAGCCGCCAGCGACAACACCCGCACGTGACGTCACTACACTAACCCTTTAAAACTAACACGCCGAGGATGACGAGGCCGCCTTTGACGAAGATAGGTCCACCTATCGAAACGTTGGCCAGCCTGTCTGAGGCACTTCAACCCTGTTTTAAAAAAGTTTATACCACAGTGTGCCATTCCATCTGCCAGCCCCTTTCTTGTTTTTGGACCTATACTGAAGCCATTCTGAAGTTCTCCCAAAATGTCATTATTCCCTGCCCATACTTGAAGCTTTAATTTGATTGCCTGCATTGCTAGCCGGTATATTACCTATGTAATGGTGAACGGTCGATACGAGTCAATTCTATCTTTCTTCCCCTTAACTCAAGAGATCACGCTGCGTGGCGCCTCCTCCAGGCGGTTTTCTTCTTGTAGCTGGGCGGCGCGCTCGGTTTCGCTGGCGTCTTTCGCTGCCTGTCATTCTGCATTCAGCCGGTTTTCTTTTTCTAGCTGGGCAGCGTCCATATGGACCAGTGCACAGTATGGCGTTGTGCGGTGTGGCGGGGTGTGCCGTTGCGAACATGCACTACACCCATTTTAATATTGTGGCTAGTATCATCTCCGAACAATCTGCTTTTCCAGTTGTCATTTCATGTTCACATCTAGTGTCGATTACGGAGAGCCAGAAATTTTTGATAAAAGACTTTTAGGAATGATAGGGTAAACATCTTATCCAAAACCCGTTATAGCGCACTTCGAGAATACACTTTTTGGAATAATAATGCGGAGAAGGCAAACGTGTTTCCCCGAACGTCTTTTGGCTGTAGTTGATGGGGTGGTATCATGAACAATATCTACATAAACTACTTGAACGTTTGGCAATTGAGCAGTTGAAAAGTTAAGGTGAGTTGTGGATATTTAATGAGCTTATGGTTATTGCACAATACGTGTCATACGCTGCGGCCGAAAAAAAAAAAAAACTTTCACTGCGATCTCTAAGCCTTCTTAAGAAACCCTACAGCTCCCGGCTGCATTCGCATTAGTGTTGCCAAGCAACATTGCGAGCAATAGAATAAACCTGTGGTGCAAAAAAGTAATAAGCTACCAACTGAATTGTGACCCTAGAGTGCAAGCACATGTTTAGAACTTGAGACTGACTCCAACCAAATTACTGAATTTTATTAGCCCGACGTTTCGGAGCCCATTCGGCTCCTTCTTCAGGGGGTTGTTCTTCCGGGGGGCGGTGTGCCGCTTTTAAAGCGTCTTTTTTGAAGAAAGGAGGGGTGAGGGAACACGGGAGGTGGGGAGACACTTCACAGACGGAAAGGTGGGGGGAACAAAAGGAAAGGGGGTGTGTGTTGTTGACCGCTTCCATGGTGCTGGGATGACCGGTGCTGGGGTGAGTGCTCACGAAGGTGCCCTTGATGGGAGGTGGGGGGGGAGGGGAGGTTACAGGGTCGCGCCGACGTTCTGTGTTGGTGAAACAAGCGGGAGTCTATCTGGCTGTGCGTCCTTTTCTTCTTTTCGTCATGTCGCCAAGGCCATGGACATACACCGAGGGTAGGTTGCCCTTCACGCGGTTTATGTTATTCCCCGTATTCTGAATGTGCCATAACTCCAGTAGTAGTCTCTTTCGCCAGTTCATTTCTGTTTGAAGGATTTCGGTTTCCTTGAAAGCAATTTTGTGGTCGGCGTCTTCAGAGTGTTCAGCGACAGCGCTGCGAATACGGTTGAATGTCCTGACGTCGCTCTCGTGTTGACTGATCCTTTTTTTTAGATTTTAGTTGTGCCGATGTACGACGGCGGACAGTCGGCACAACTGATTTTGTAGACGACGCCTTGAGCTTTTTCTTTAGGTGGACGATCTTTTGGTTTAGGGAAGAGGATATTGAAAGTGTTTATTGGTTTGTGCGCCACTTTGGGGCCTTCTTTTTTTAATATTCGGCTGAGCGCTTCGCTGGTACCTCTGATGTACGGGATGGACACTCGCTTCTGGGGTTGGGGAGAAGTCAACAGCTGGAGGTCCCGCATTTTGCTTCTTCTTTTTTGTCGTCTGGTTGTTTTTCGAATGAAGTCATCTGTGTAGCCATTCCTCTTAAGTTCGTTGAGAACCATTCTCTTTTCTTTCTTTAGATCCGATTCCGATGAGGAATGAGTTTCGGCTCGTTTGAATAAAGAATTTACAACAGACGCCTTGTGGTTTGCCGGATGGTCGGATTGGAAATGAAGATAGCGGCCTGTGTGGGTTGGTTTTCGGCACATGTTTCCACATGTTTCCCTTCGGCAATTTCTTATGAATCCGTCCCGTACATTGTGAGTTTGTCGCCTGACAAAAATAAATCATGACGTAAAACCTGCACAAAGAGTGTCGGTTCACACGCACCTCTTAGTGGAATATCGAGCGATATTCAACAGCTCCATTGATTGAGCTAAATTTCTTAAATTTGGGCTACCCATACCTAGGACCATTTGGGTATGTGCGACAGGGCATGAGCTAACTATCGGCCCATCCCGCAGTGTAGGTATGTCCCACTGAGACATAAGACATGTAGAATCCCCAAATATAGTTAGACATCGACTTGGTCCCCGTGACATCACTGCGTCGACGACTCACAGTGTGCAAGAGCCTGAACTGGTGTTTCCACATTACGGCTTAGCTTGGGAATGGCGTAGTGCATAAACCTTCACATTAAAGGATATTGTATAAGATTACAAAATAAATCATTAAATTTTGTGTATCTCGTTTTCTTGCATTCAACTAACTGCTTCATTAAAGTTTCGCTTTACATCGATTTGCAACATGAGAGTTAATATTTACTTTTTTTTTTAGAGAAGTGGTTCTTGAAGGGGTAAGGAAAGGTTGACGCTGTTTTCTGCAGCCCTTGCGGGAGCACGGCTCTGCGTCAACGGGGGTGGGAGGGGGGGGGATAGTGGGAGCAAAGGAGATAGGAGAGTAGAGGGTTAAAGGGTCGCCATGGCAGCGGCTGAGCAGGCCGCTGCCATGGCCTGCTGCTGCTCTCTCCCCACGCTATTGCTTCGTTCGGTGAAACTAAAGCCCCTTCATCGCGTGCACGCTTCTGCGGACGAGAGCGGTAGGGTTCAGGTGGAAGGAGTGCTTGACGGGTGGCAATATTTGGCAGTTTAGTCACAGTATAGGCGAATAGTTCGCATTCCTTTCCCACGGGAACGAGTCGGGAAAAGTCTGGCGCAGTCGTCCTTGAGACGTCAGTGGAGAGAAGGTGAGCAGTCATTTCTCCAAACAGCGTGGCGAATCCTCTGGCTCAACAATGTATTCATATGTTCCTGAGAAGAGGAACAGTTAAAACCTGCTGCGCCCGTGGACATTGGAAGGGCAGAAATGTATATTTCGAGGGGCAATTTCGAGTCATTTCAGTGCAGAGTGAAATTTCAGGATTTCCTAGAGGAACGCACTCTCAGGGTACGTGTGGGCCAATCGAAGAGCTCCCCTCGGCCGGTGGCAGCGGGCGTGCCACAAGGGTCAGTGGTGAGCCCTTTCCTATTCAACCTGGCCCTGGCCCGGCTTCCTGCTGCCCTGCCGATCGACCCCGACTATCCGGTGAGTGCCTCCATCTACGCGGACGACATCGCCCTGTGGGTGCGAAGCCCACCACACAACCACCGCAGCGCGCGCTCAGCCCTGCAAAGAGCTCTCGACACCGCCGCTGCTTACCTGAGCAGCATTGGCCTTGCCATCTCGGCAAGGAAGACGGAGGCCATGATGCTCCACCCAAGAGCAGCCGCCCGCCGCACAGCGCCCCGGCTGCACCTGGAAGGCGTCCAGTTACCCTGGAGCACTGCAGTGACGTACCTGGGGCTGCGCATTGATCACCGACTGTCCTGGCTGCCTGCTGTCAAGACCCTGCATGTCCAGGTCCTCCCAGTCCGCAAGGCAGTCTCCCAGCTTCTTGCCCGAGGACAGGGCTGCACCACTGGATGGGCACTACGGCTGTACAATGCAGCAGCCACCTCACGCCTGCGGTACGCCCTCCCACTCGTGGCACTACCACCAGCCCGTCTCAAGAAGCTGGAGCTGCAGCATCGGGCCGCGATTAGGCTCTGCCTGGGCGCTCCCCGCAGCTCCCAAGTCGCTGCAACCTTGGCCGAGGCGGGAGCATGGCCCCTGTCACTCCTCCTCCTACAGCAGGGGCTACGCCATGTTGACCGCCTACACCATGGACCAGACGGCAGTGCCCTGCTCTCCCGACTGCGCTCGCGGCCCCATTCACAGATGGGCAGACTCTGTGGGCTGTACGAAGAGGTGATTGGGAGGCCTCCAGCGAACAACGCACAACTGCCTCCTCCCCAGAGACCACCCATACCCATCACCACAGAGCTGCCCGGCGTTTCCAAACGGCGCTCCCCAACTTGTGCCCTTCAACAGACGGCTGCTTCCCTCCTGCATGAGGACCACGGTGGAAACCTGCAGATCTACGTTGACGGCTCGGTAATGCCGGACACAGGCTCGTCGACTGCGGCCTGCGTGGTGCCCGCTTTGGGGAGGAGCAAGCAGTGTCGCCTCCCCAACCATGCGACTTCAACAGCGGCAGAGGTAGCAGGCCTTCACCTGGCTGTGGACTTACTCGCAGAGGAGCTGCCAGTGACCCCAGTGACCATCTACTGCGACTCCAAGGCGGCACTCCTCAGCCTGCAGAGGCCAGAAAGGGCCAGCCTCGGGGTTGCCCTGCTCTCGTCAAGGCTGATGGCGCTCCAGGAGGCGGGCTGCTCAGTATCCCTGCACTGGCTTCCAGCCCACGTAGGGATACCGGGCAACGAGGAAGCAGATGCACTGGCAAAGCGTGCCCACCACTGCGTGGTCCCGCCCAGCCTGGCAGTGACAGCCAGTGATTTCACATGCCACAGGCTTCGGCGCCATCTGCTGGCCTGCCATCCGGACAAGCGGATGTCCTTGGGCCGCCCTCCGCGACCACTTCCACAGCGCGGCCTCGCACGCAGGGAGACCTCCCTCCTTCTGCGACTGAGGATTGGCTGCTGTTGGACGGGTGCTCGCCGCCACCGGCACGGCCTCGTCGCCTCTCCAGCCTGTGCCTCCTGTGGGGACCCCGAGACCCTGGAGCACCTCCTGCTGGCCTGCCCTGCCTACCTGCAGCAGCGTGACCGTCTCCTGCAGGAGTTCCGACGACTGGGGCTTCCTTCTACACGACAGGAAGACATCCTCTTCCCTGGTCGTAGCGAGCTACCAGCCCTCCTGAGTGTCGTCGAGTACCTCGACTCGTCGGGGCTCTCGGCGAGACTCTAGGATTCTTTGCTAAGACGGATAGCCTCACGGCTACCCAAACCACTCTAGGCTACTCGAACTGCCCCAATCATCTGGCTTCTGCTGGATCACCGCCCCCTGGCCTTTCACCAGATCACCAATCCTACCGGACCCACTGGGCCCTTCCTGCCGGACTGCTCAGCCGCTGCCATGGCGCCCCTTTAACCCTCTACTCTCCTATCTCCTTTGCTCCCACTATCCCCCCCCCCCCCCACCCCCGTTGACGCTGAGCCGTGCTCCCGCAAGGGCTGCAGAAAACAGCGTTAACCTTTTCTTACCCCTTCAAAAACCACTTCTCTGGAAAAAGCGCGTCCGGAACGCGCTTTTTCCTGCCCCAACCATCTGGCTCCTGCTAGATCACCGCCCCCTGGCCTTTCACCAGATCACCACTCCTACCGGACCCACTGGGCCTTTCTTCCTGCCACCCTGCTCAGCCGCTGCCATGGCGTACTTTCCTATCTCCTTTGCTCCCACTGTCCCCCCCACCCCTGTTGACGCTGAGCCGTGCTCCCGCAAGGGCTGCAGAAAACAGCGTCAACCTTTCCTTATCCTTTCATGAAACACTTCTCTCTCTTTCATGTCGTTTACTCCCTGTCGCTGTGTATGTGTGCCTACTAGGACATACATATCAAAATTAGTTGGACGGAAAGAAGACCTGCTGCCACTGTGCGCCTAGCCACCAAACCCCAGCTATGTTTGCATCGGCCTGTTGAGTATGTTGTTTACGGTGCATTTGAACAAAGCCTCGAGGGTCAACTGTACCGCATTTCAATGGGTGTATGGAATTTATAGTAATGTGCTTCGTCAATATGATTCGTATAGTCAATACTATGCGTGTAGCAAATGGTGGGATTTATAGTAATCATGCTTCGTTGATATGCGCATCCCAACATAAAAATCCGGCAGAACCCATCTCACGATGGATGTCGACGTTAATACGATTCGCATTCCGCCTAACCGCGTCATGTATGAGGCATGTGTGACGCCGGGCTGCTTTCTCGAGCTTCCATCTGAACACGCTCCGCCATCTAGCGCCGCCGCGGCGAAGTACCCACGTGGCGTGTGTGTGAACGTAATATACAGACAAGGTTGCCTGAATACATATGACGCGTGTTTGACTCCGCCCAGCACCGAAGAACGCTCAATGATTATGTTTTGTCGATGAAGAGAGCCACATACTCAGTGGAACATACATGCTCACTGACTCAAGTTGGCATCAAAAAGGTTCACCGAATAGTGGCCCATACCCAGTGCAAGGAGGTTATGATCCAGTGACTAATAGCTAGTGACCCAACTTGGCGTGAAACAGGCTTATTGAAGAGCGCCACATACCCTGTAGCACATTCCCAGTGACTCAAATTGACAACAAAGAGGTTCATTGAAGTCTGGCACATACCGAGTTTCCATATCCAGGGATCCAAGTTAGGGTGAAAGAAGTCAATCGAGACAGCGGCTCATGAGCAGTTGTCCAGTAACTCAAGTTGGCGTGGCGAAGTTGACCAAAGTTGGCCCGACAAATGGTTTCAAGCATTTTGAAGCAGCCCGATGTTCTAACCATTAGACCGCGGATAATCCACGTTAACCAAGTTGGCAGGAAACAGACAGACAAGACAGACAGACGGACCCCTGAAAGCGCGTGAAGTACCTTACGAATGCTAATCGCATTAAATATGCTTCACATCCTAACGCCACGACTCCCAACTTTAAGCCATTTTGTTCTCTAGGTGAATCCGATTTCAGCTGCTTCTACTCCCTTTATCCGAGGATGCTCTGAAGAAAACTTACCGACTTTGCAACCGAAGTGCACCAAATATACGAGAACGTGAGTAAACATACGAGGGATTGCGGCATTTACAAATCTGACAGTGGCACAGGGGCAGGACTGGAAATGTGGCATGCACGCGAGCCCATGAAGAAAGAAACTACCTTTAGTTTTGTGTCCATAAGAATATAAATAAAATAAGAAATTAAATATTCGGAGGTCGTTTTCTCAAATCTTCGTATTTGATTCGGTTAGGAAATTTCACAATTTGAACACCCATAAAGATAACAATTTTCGCAGTCTCTGAGGCCGTGTCAAATAAAGCTCACGCGTGCGTCCTAATAGTGTAGCAGTGTAACAGAAGAAATATAGCCAAATATAAGAGCGAGAACGCGCTACTCCGACGGCTTGGGAAGGAGGCGCATACCAGCCGTAGAAAAACATTGTAGCGTCGTGGCTTCTTGTGTGTAATTTCATATCGGTCCGGCAGCCATGATTTCCACATCACGGTGCCGATCGACGTTCTTTCACACTTATCTTCGGAGACCGAGTATTCGCTAGTACAACGTCAATAGCCTAGAACTCCCGACCTGTCTGCGGCAGCCCGTCCTGCAGAATAGCTGCAACGGAAAAATATTCTTGGGTGATGAAGTCAAAGGGGGGGAACATACGTCAGTATTTTTATTCCTACTGGCTCTACGAATTTGTGCAACATGCCACTGTATATCATTTTGGAATGATGTTCGCACCGACATGCCTCCGCTGATTATAAATTAATTACCGGTGACTATCTTTATTTAGCATGCAGTCCTTACAGCTAACAAAGACGAAATGCCAGGACCGGAGCAAAAAGCCGCTTTATTAAAGCTTTAAAGCTTGACAAGGGCTCCAGCTCTGATTGTATTTGACAGTGGACGCATAAGGAAGGAAAAAAGGGGAAATAACATACATGGCATATCTTATCTGGAGCCAGTGTAAATAATGTAAAATAAACCCTTTTTCCTTCATTCCTACTACCGGACGTACTCATTGATGTGCTTGGTGGATTCCTGGCCCAAACGCCACCTCGAGCCGCAACAGCAGGCAAACATGTATATGTACGCATGCACTACAGCTTTTCAAGGTATACATGAAACCTGTGGCATAAATCTAAATTACAAATCATAACAAATATCGGATTCAATACCGGATTCCAGCAGATATATATATATATATATATATATATATATATATATATATATATATATATATATATATATATATATATATATATATATATATATATATATATATATTGTGAGCATTATTCATACGCTTCATATTCTCACCTGTACATACTCATCATCACCGTTTTGGGACCTGGTGGTGGGGCTCTGTCTCGGGAGAATAAAGAAAAGACTGGCTGCCTAAACCTCGTCTCACAAGTGGTGGAGTGTGCTGTCCGGTCCCTTCGCCCTCTCGCTCCCGGTCTCCCTCCAGCTTCACCTACGCTACATCCCTGGAGCTCCGCTCGGGTCGCCGCCTCTACCAACTGCACTCGACCATGTCGCAAGACCAGCAGACCAGTACCACGACATCCACCTTGCCGACTCCTGCGGGAACCCCTTCTTGGACAGTCACCACCCCTCAGAAGGATCCACCGGTATTTGCTGGGCTTCCAGGTGACGACGTTGAAGACTGGTTGGAGCTATACGAGCGCGTGAGTGACTTTAACCACTGGAACGAATCAGCAAAACTTGCTCACGTCGCCTTCTACCTAACCGGAGTTGCGAAAACATGGTTTTACAATCATGAGCTCGATTTGGTCAACTGGAGCATCTTTAAAAACCAGCTACGCCAGATTTTCGCAAACTCGTCTGTCCGCTCCGATATCGCTAAGAAGAAGCTTGCTGAGCGTGTACAGCACTCAGGCGAGTCCTACACTTCGTACATAGAGGACGTCCTCGCCCTCTGCCGCCGCGTGAACACCTCGATGGCAGAGAGTGACCGTGTACGCCACCTGCTCAAGGGTATTGGGACTGCGGCATTCAATGCTCTTGTAGTGCTGAATCCCACTACCGTCGCCGACATCATCAGTACGTGTCAGCGTCTCGATGACCTTCATATGCTCCGCTTACACCCTGACACATCTGATTTCAAGGCGTCCAACGACAGCGAGCTACGTGCTTTGATCCGCTCCATCATCCGTGAGGAACTGCACGCCCAAGCTTCGTCAAACCCTCCTGAGGTCCATCTGACGCCTCCTGGTGGCGGCCTACGCCATATCGTGAGGGAAGAGCTAGCTGCCGTGACCTGCCCGCAAATCACGAGCCCGCACCCTATCCATACGCCAACGTACGCTCAGGTTGCCTCTATAGCGCCACTCCCCCAGCAGCCACCACAACAGGCACCTGCACCGCACATGTCCCTGAATCCTATCACTGCAAGACCATCGCCTGTTCCGTCTTATAACGCATGGAGCCCACCTCGACCGGTTTGTTACTACTGCGGCATCCGTGGCCACATTTCCAGGTTTTGCCGACGCCGTCAGCAAGATGAAAGACGTGGCTATGACGGCTTTGAAAGGGATCAGTTTTCTGGCCCTGTACCACGACGTCGGCGTTCTGACTACGTTTATTATCCACCACGTTCCCCATCTCCACAGGACTTCAACACTGCCAGTTCATCGCGTTTCCCGCGTCGTCGCTCTCCATCACCGATGCGGCGCTCTTCTTCCCCTCTACGACCGGCTACTTCGTCCTCCGATCACCGCCCGGAAAACTAAATGGTGCAGCTTCAGGAGGGAAAGCTGCATCTTTTGGACTACGTGAAACGCCTCCGGAGCGCCCGTCAAATGTACTTTTGGTGTTTGTTGAAGGTGTCCGAATCGAAGCCTTGGTTGACACAGGTGCATCGCTTTCCGTTATTAGTGCTGACTTGTGTTCTCGATTGCGAAAAGTGAAGACACCGTATAATGGCCCTCCCCTTCGTTGTGCTAATGCAGTTCTTGTTCAGCCCTCCAGTGTTTGCACTGCGCGCGTTTTCATTGATGGCATCCTCCACCACATTCAGTTCGTCGTGCTGTCTTCGTGCACTTACGCGATGATTTTGGGATGGGACTTCCTGTCCTCCGCCTCAGCTTTAATCTCTTGCCGTCAGCGAACTATTCATATGACAGACACTGAATCTTCGTCCTCTGTCAATGATCACAGCCTGCATTTTGTCACGTCTACCGACTGTTTCATTCCCGCGGGCACTGAGCATATTCTGACGCTGACTTCCGACACTATTATTAATGGTGATGTGTTCCTTGCACCGAGTGGTTACTGCATTTCTGGTGGGCTTAGCCTTGCTCCTAGCCTAGTACGGTTTCAGGACGGTAGAGCCTCAGTCGCTGTTCATAACCCTACTTCTTCCCCAGTTGTGCTCTCCCAGGGCTCTACTGTGACATGCTTTACTGACACCGAACCTCTTTCGCTGGTACCGCTTCACACCGAATCACCACCTTTGTCTACCACAACTGATTATCACACTGCTGCCGCTGCTTTAACGGCCGCGATAAATCCCGATCTGACCACTGCGCAGAAAGAAGACCTTCTGGCACTCCTGCACAAACACAGAGCCTTATTTCACGTCCACTCCAAGCTTCTGGGGCGCACTTCCGTCGCAGTACATCGCATCGAAACCGAAGGCAGTTCGGTTGTACGCCGCCGCCCGTATCGCGTGTCTTCCGCAGAACGGAAAATCATTGCGGATAACGTTGATGACATGCTCAAAAGAGACATCATTCGGCCATCCTCCAGTTCTTGGTCGTCTCCTGTCGTGCTGGTTCGCAAGAAAGACGGCTCCGTACGATTCTGCGTCGATTATCGAGCCCTTAATAAGATCACGCGCAAAGACGTATATCCGATGCCAAGAATTGACGATGCCATTGACTCCCTCCAGGGTGCGGAATATTTCTCTAGTCTAGACCTCCGATCCGGATACTGGCAAATCCCCATGCACGAAGCGGACAAGGACAAGACAGCCTTTGCAACGCCAGACGGACTTTACGAGTTCAACGTCATGCCGTTCGGTTTATGTAATGCCCCTGCAACATTTGAACGCATGATCGACACAGTTTTACGTGGCCTTAAGTGGAAGACCTGTCTGTGCTATTTAGATGACATCGTTATTTTTTCTACAACTTTTAGTCAGCACCTTGAGCGCTTGGACGAAGTTTTCACTTGCATTTCCAACGCTGGCCTCCAACTCAACACAAAGAAATGCCATTTTGCCAGAAAGAACATCAAAGTATTGGGCCATCTTATCAGCAAAGATGGCATTCGACCAGATCCCGAAAAGGTTGCTGCCGTGCATCGCTTCCCTCGCCCTGAAAATCAAAAGCAATTAAGAAGTTTCTTAGGCCTGGCATCCTACTTCCGCCGCTTCATCAGTCATTTTGCAGCCATGGCGTCGCCGCTACACAAGTTGCTCACGTCGGGCACTGCTTTCCCTTGGACAGATGAATGCGAACTTTCTTTCCAAGCCCTCAAGCAGGCATTAACCAGCGACCCTGTCCTCTGTCACTTCGATGACAACGCACCAACTTGCTTGCACACCGACGCTAGTGGCCATGGGATCGGTGCTGTACTTTTACAGCGGGATACCACCTCACGAGAGAGAGTTGTTGCCTATGCCAGTCGCGCACTAACACCTGCCGAAATGAATTACTCGATCACAGAACAGGAATGTCTCGCAGTAGTTTGGGCGATCCAAAAATTTCGACCATATCTTTACGGACGCCATTTCACGGTCATAACCGACCACCACGCCTTATGCTGGTTGTCGTCAATCAAAAATTTGTCCGGACGACTTGGTCGCTGGGTGGTACGCTTACAAGAGTACGACTTTGACGTTGTCTACAAGTCTGGGAAAAAGCACCAAGATGCCGACGCTCTCTCTCGCTGCCCGCTGCCATTATTAGCTTCGAGTACACCTCTCCATTGCTCGCCACTTGATGATGAGCCTAAGTCGTCACTCCCGTTATTACCGTTATTACCTCTCACGGTTACTGACACGTTATCTTCCAATCGCCTCTCTCACCTCGCCTCGTGTCAACGTTCTGACCCCTACTGCGACAGCATCATCCAACGCCTGTTCGGAACTACATCTGCACCAAATGCCAGATTACGTCGACAACTGCGACTATTTAAGCTTGACAACGATGTGCTGTACCGCTACATATACAACTCCGACGGACACAGCTGGGTACCTATTCTTCCACGCTCGATGCGCACACAAGTCCTTGAAGCCTTGCACGACGACCCATCTGCTGGCCATTTGGGGTTCCACAAAACATACCACCGCGTTAGGAGCCGTTTCTTTTGGCCAGGCATGTCTACCTTTGTGGCCAAGTACGTCGCTTCTTGCGTTCAGTGTCAACGGCGGAAACGACCGACTTCGCCTCCTGCTGGGCTTTTACAGCCCATCCCATGTCCCGAGACACCGTTTGCCATCGTTGGGATAGACCTAGTCGGCCCTTTGCCCATAACGCCAGCGGGTCATCAATGGGTCGTGACAGCTGTTGACCAGCTCACACGTTACGCAGAGACCGCTCCTCTACGCTCTAGTTCAGCCTCCGACGTCGCCACCTTCTTTCTAGATGCCATTGTGCTGCGCCATGGTGCCCCTCGTGTACTGTTAAGCGACCGCGGCAAGACTTTCATGTCAACAATGCTCGCAGAAGTACTCGGAGCTTGTGGCACAGTTCATAAGACGACATCCGCATATCACCCACAAACAAATGGCTTAACCGAGCGATTTCATCGCACACTAATAGATATGATATCGATGTATATCGGGCCAAACCACGACAATTGGGACAAACTTTTACCTTTCGTGACTTTTGCTCACAACACCGCTATCCAACGAACTACGGGATACTCACCTTTCTACCTAGTCTTCGGCCGTTCACCGACATTCACCATCGACGCCGCTTTCTTCAATGCTCCAACTAACACCTCCGACAGTACACCCGAACAGTTCGTTTCGAGACTTGAGGAATGCCGTCAACGTGCTCGTTTCAACACAGAAGTCAGTCAGCTAGATCGCAAGCAACGTTACGACATCTCTCGTCGCGACCTCTCCTTTCGTCCCGGAGAGGAAGTGCTTCTTTGGACGCCTATTCGTGCACCCGGTTTGTGCGAGAAGTTTGAATCCCGCTTTCTTGGACCCTATATTATTAACGAACAAACATCCCCCGTGAACTATCGCGTTACTCCCGTAGACGTTTCTTCCGACCATCGATGTCGTGGTTCGGAGATCGTTCACGTTTCGCGCCTAAAACGATTCGTTCGGCGTTCCCCTCCTGGCTAAGTCGCGGCCTGGCTGGCCGCTTGCGCGTGCGGGGAAATTAGTGTGAGCATTATTCATACGCTTCATATTCTCACCTGTACATACTCATCATCACCGTTTTGGGACCTGGTGGTGGGGCTCTGTCTCGGGAGAATAAAGAAAAGACTGGCTGCCTAAACCTCGTCTCACAATATATATATATATATATATATATATATATATATATATATATATATATATATATATATATATATATATATATATATATATATATATATATATATATATATATATATATATATATATAATGTTCCCGTCCATGATGTCGCACCGTTCCGCCGAATTCCGGCTCCGATTGTGCTAAGCATGTCCCCGCATATTTAGCAAGCGTGTAGCAGTCTGGGAATGCGAGGTCGAAGCCGTTCCCACGCTAGCATTGGAGGTTGGCCCTTTTCATCATTAGTTCAGCTTGTCAGGTGCTGGTAGAGGGAATTTTGTAGACCCTTCAAGCATAGAGAAAGGAATATTCCTTTCTCTATGCTTCAAGCGTCTGTGTCAACGCTGCGTTGACTTCTGGGTATGCGATGATGATTGGGTGGGGTTGCTTCGTGGTAATCGTCTAATTAAGGCCCTTTGTCATGTTAAGACGTAACAGTACCTTTGTTTTATGCTAACTGCTATAGAAGATATGCCGTATATGTTTTTTTCTCCTTATTCCCTTCCTTACGTGTTCACGGGTGATTTAAAAAAATTGTTAACTTTAAAAAACACCCGGTATATATATATTTTTTAACGTTAACATAATTTTTTTTTAATTGCCCGTGGCATTTATCACGAGTCTACTTATTGAACTGGAATACTCGGAAATGTATAGACTACTTACACAAGAAATCAATGCGCATAAATGGCTAATCAAAATTTTCGCTAATTATCGTTTGAACTAATTTCGCGCACATATTGCAATATTGTAAATATAATATAATTATATGTATATATAAGATAAATATATAATTATAATATTGTTATAAAAGAAAAGAAAAAGGAAGTGAAAAAGGCTGTGGAACCAAACATGGGCGACCTTTCATGAAGTGTCCCGAAGGGGTTGTCTTTCGTGCGTGCGGTCCCCTTTCGTGCAGTCGTTCCTATATAGGTCAGACCGGGCGCTGTGGTAATGAGCGTGTCAGGGAGCATGAAATAAATGTTGAGCAAATGAAAGAGGGCCCAAATTTGCCTAAGCACATCGGGACCTGTCCCTCACGCTCTTGTGAACCACGTTTTTCAGATGTGCGGGTTCTTGCCCGAAGTAAAGATACTAGAGCAAGGGAACTGGTTGAAGCCTATCACATAGGCAAGAAAGGCAGCTTGTGCGTTAGCGATACTTCGATATCATTATATAAGGTCGAGATGAGGTTTCTTGAGCGTGGTGCGTCATGAATGTTTGATTAGATGCGTGAATAAATGTTTGCTCTGTGCGCATGTGTTGACTGACAGTATATATGTGCCTGCGTTCTGTAAATAAAACAGCTGCGAGTGGCGCCCTGTCCCGTTCTCTTCTCTTGTGTGTGTCTGTTTATTTGGCGTCTTCATATTTTATAATGAACAGCTAGCAACTAGCCCAACAAGAAGTGCTTTTATAATATTGCAATACACCAACTGAAGTCAGTGTCTGCACAAGGTACTTACACTTTGAGCGAAAATTAAAACTAGTACCAGTTTTGAGTTAAGCGCAGTCAAACTTGTCTTAAAAATGCACTGTTGTTCCACTGCCTTTTTTGACAAAACGCTTTTTTATGCATTCAAACTCGAAAGTTACTGGAACACTAACGCATTTCGTTGCATACTTTGGAAACGCACATCTCGAAACTGTTGTCATCCTCAGAATTCGTTCGTTCCCAGTGGTTATACCCTTAAGGGTTACCGGCTACATATCGTAAATTGCAATATAAGGCTTCTAGTAATTAGTTCTAAAGATAATTAGCAAATAGGTCAACATTCGCTTTCATTTATTTTGTGTGTGTATGTGCGTGTGTGTGCGCGTGTGCGCATGTGTGCGTGCGCGTGCGCGCGCTAACAATGGCTGCCTTGGAGAGTAATCAGCTCATTACATGTCACTGATGATATTTAAAAATTATGCATTGTAGCACAGGTACGACAGGCACGCGTGTAGCAATATTGTCGTTGGCCTCAGGAGATGGGCTATACCTTCAGTGGTCAAGAGGCGCACCGAGAGGCTTAAAGTCCCTCTTAGATCGGCTTAGTGTTCCTGTATATGCTCCCGCAGGGAGCTTGCGGGAGCATATACAGGAACACTAGATCGGCTCAGCCGTCAGCGCCACCACCGTGTCAGTTCCGCTAAACACCGAGGCAGCCACTGCTAGGGAGGCATGCCTTTTCGACGCTCGTTTAAACTTGTCGGTCGTTCTAAATTGCGGTGTTAAGCCAATCGAAGACATCGAGGCCCATTTCAGGCCACCGACGCTTGAGAAAGGACGTTAAATTTGCTACTACAACTATGTTTATCGTGTCAAGGTAAACAGCACGGACATCGCAGCGAAGTGCTTCAATCAAATTATGGGTGCCAGAACCACGATCTGAGGGGACTCCGGAATAATCTGGGCCACCTGGGGGTTCTTTAACGTGGACCTAAAGCTATGTTCACACTACAGTCGTAACGCGCCTAACAGCTCTTTCGGCGTATCCAACGTAACGGCTGTAAAAAACGTTACGGCAGTTAAGCCGGCACCTTTGTTCACATTTACTGCTGCGTAAATTACGGCTTTTACAACAGGCCAATCAAATTAGGAGCTGCAGAATCGACGTCACCAGCGGTCCAATATGGCTCCTGTCAACATGCGAGCGCTGGCCGAGATCGAAGAAATTCACGCTCAAAACAAACTTATCGTCATGTATTCAATCGCACAAAGACGACGAAGGCGACGCAGAAGGGTTTGGGAGCGGCAAGTATTTCTCGACGGGTCCGTGGACGGCGATTTTCACAACCTTTTCGCCAAGCTCCGAGTTGGGGACGCTGTGATGTTTCATAACTTCATGCGCATGTCGCCCCAGCAGTTCCGCTTCCTAGAAAACCTAGTGAGACCACTCATCGAAGTTCGGAGCACGCATCTGCGGCCATCGATTTCCTTGGTGATGAACTCAAAATAGTCTCCAAGGCGCACTGCACAAATTTTCACGAACACAGCCAACCTAATCGTGCGCACGGAATGACGGAATGTCACTTCCCGCGCCCGGAGCTGTCTGCAGACGGGAGGACGGAAGTGTCGTCACCGGTTGTTGAAAACCGAAAGCTTATCGGTCATTGGCTGTGTCGCAACGGTCGTAATATCACAGTCGTAAATGTTGCCGACCCTTTAACACTCTCACCTACGATTTTTGCGTGAATTGCGCACGTTGGTACCTTTACGTTCGCAGTCTGAACTAGACGCATACGCTTGTTGCGCTTCCGCTTACGCATGTTACGAAAAAGCGGCGCCTTACGAACGTAGTCTGAACATAGCATTACTCTAAGTACAAAATCTAAGTACAGGGGCGTTTTCGCGTTTCGCCCCCATCGATATGCGACCGCAGTGGCCGAGATTTGATCCCGCGACCGCATGCTTAGCAGCCCAACACCGCAGCCACTAAGCAACCAGCGCAGGTCACGAAGTGTTTGTCACAACAAAACAAGCATGCTTACGACGTCGAACTCAAAGTAAGTTAACAAGTAATTATTTTAAGCCACTTAAGGGAACAAATACGGCCGTGGACGTTTTTCAACTGTCATTTGTAGCTTAAAGGGGTGGAGACATCAAAATTTTCGTTCATGCGTTTGTTGATTCAAACGTTGCGTCATGCTTCAGGGAGCACGATACACACAGCGGGATTCATATATATCCGATAAATAATTTAATAATCGCATTATTATACCGAGCGATTTCGGTTTCGGTTTCTGGGCTCCGGGGGATGCTATGACGTCACAGAGGAGGAAACGCAACATGGCTTGGTCACGTGGGCCACAAAAAATAGTGACGTAAAACTATGCTGCGTCGTCTGCTCGCGCATACGCGTGCTCTGCCAGCAGAGGTCAACTGGCGATTCGAAGTGCATGTCGCGATTATTATAATTATTGCGAAGAGCGACAACAACGGTAAGAAAATATTGCGGTTTGTGAGAGTCGGTGATTCATTCTGAAGCGCCGTTAGCGTTAGCTTCGAAGTGAACCGGAAAAGGCCTAGCCACGATATCGGCGGCGCCGAACGATCAGAGGCGGTGAAGCTGCCGTCGGTGCACAGAGTGACCACTCCTCGGACGCTGATTGGCCGCTTCGCCGTACGGCTGCCGCACAAATGGGTCCCGGGCCCGTGCTCTCTACGGCTAGGAAATCTCGCCGTTCGCAAGCAAAACCGCCGTCGCACGGGGGCCCCCGAACGGCAAACGGCGTGCGGCGAGTTTCCGTGCCGGTAACGTGGACGGGCCTTCACATTGAGAAAGGCCAAGCGAAGGACAGACCGCTCCGAGCTGCCGAACTATGCGACTATGCGAGGAGAGAAGCGGACAACACGAACGCCGCATATCCTGGTCCCTTTCGGAGTCGGCCGGCTACTATTTTACACTCAAACGTGCAAAGGCCCGTCGGCACGGCAACTCGCCGCACGCAGTTTGCCATTCTCGGGCCGCCGTGCGGCGTTCGTGTTGTCCACTTCTCTCCTCCTGTGTCCGTGTCTGCACGCCTTACCCCTTCTTTGCATTAAGAAAGGATTTCTATATGCCTGTAGCTCGGTCATAGTGGAGGCTATGCTCGGTCGCTCGGCTCAGCAGGCTCCGTAATCGGCATTTCATCGCTACTCATCATACGTCACGTTTTTGTGCTGGTGTGCTATGACGTCAATATTTTCGTTCCTCCTCTGTGACGTAGTAGCTGCCGCGCTAGCGATGGGTCTCGACTACGAGAAGGAGTTTTTAATGACTCTTTGGAGCTGAATTAAAATTATTTTGAAATGTTTGCAGCGTCCGATACCTCGTTCGGGGTGTCCTTGCATACCGAAGCAGCCTACAACATGCTTTTTATAGCCTCAAAATTTGGTGTCCCAACCCCTTTAATTACATGGAGCATGCCCTGCACCAGGTTTTGGTGCTTTTTTCTGCGTTGACAAAGTGCCTCGAGCATATTATGGTATTGTCGTTCGGGCTCGAATGTGAGAGGTCATCACCGCTGAATCCTAATACAGAGCAATCAGCTGAGACTAAACAACGTGAAGACTGAACAAATGTGCGCTAGCGTTGCCGATAGAAATGCTAATTTGCGAATACATCTACGTGTGCGGCGGGGTACTGCAACCTTAGTTCTTTTGTTCTAAGCGCATGACAACATCGATATGAATGAGCCCCATTCCAGCAGTCGCGTTTTGAACTTGACGCAAAAAAAAAAAACTGCACGTTTGCTTATTAATGCACAGCAAAAAGCACAGTGCGTACAAAGCTCCAACACGGAGCCCTTACGAAGCTAGATTAGATTTTACACAACCAGTGGAACTTTGTTATGGAGCTAGACGAGCTAAACAGGTGTAAACAAATTTACAACAGCGGTAATCAGTTCACGCGTTTTTACGCAGTTGTCGCTTTATTGTGCGCTTTTACGGATGCCGCTGCTGGCTCTTGTTTTTTTTTTTTGTCTCCCTTTGCATTGACGTCTTTGACGTCAATGCAAATGACGTCATTGACGTCATTGACGTTGAACAGAAATTAGCAAGAGCGACACAAACCACGACAATCTTCTTCAGCCGCCGGTTGCTTCCCACGGTTTTAAAGGGAAGCGGTACAATTTGATGCCGACATCCCCTTCGCGGTTGTGACAATCCTCAACGCAGCAGTATCTGCGCTTGTTCGTTTTCTTCGCACTTGTCACGGTGGGGCTGCGAAGAAGCCACGGTGAATCCATGGAAAAATTGGAAAAGCAGGCTTTCAGGAGTGCCCGAGCGCACCACAGACAATGGTGAAATACAGTGAGCAGTGAGGGTCTGCTCATAGAATAAAGAGCCTGCGCTTGCGGGTGCTCACTGCCGCTGCTAGGTGGCGCGACATGTACAGGCAAACTTCATTGCAGGACACAAACAACGACGATCTACTTCTGGCGCCGGTTGCTTCCCACGGTTTAAAGGGAAGCGGTACAATTTGATGCCGACGCCCCCTTCGCGGTTGTGAGAATCCTCAACGCAGCAGTATCTCCGTTTGTTCTTTTTCTTCGCACTTGTCACGGTGGGGCTGCGAAGAAGCCACGGTGAATTCCTTGAAAAATTGGAAAAGCAGGCTTTCAGGCGTGCCCGAGCGCAGCACAGACAATGGTGAAATAGGTGAAATACAGTGAGCAGTGAGGGTCTGCTCATAAAATGAAGAGCCTGCGCTTGCGGGTGCTCACCGCTGCTGCTAGGTGGCGCGACGTGCACAGGCAAACTTCATTGCAGGGTGCCTATATATACACATTACACACACACGTGCACCACCACATCCATGTCTAATATATATATATATATATATATATATATATATATATATATATATATATATATATATATATATATATATATATATAAAGCCAACAAACAAAGGCACTAAGGACAACACAGGGGAAATTACTTCTGCTTACTAATTGAAATCACGAAATCCTAAATTAATGGAATTGAAAGTGGATGAAAAAACAACTTGCCGCTGGTGGAGAACGATCCCACACCTTCGCATTACGCGTGTGATGCTCTACCAGTTAAGCCAGCGCGGCGCCAGCTTCCCATCCCATTAGTAAGTTCAAGCACTTTCCCCTGTGTTGTCCTTGGTGTCTTTGTTTGTTGGCTGCTTATGATATGATTAACAAAAATCGGGCCCCTTGGTTAGCCTCCTTTCGTCTCGTTTATATATATATATATATATATATATATATATATATATATATATATATATATATATATATATATATATATATATATATATATATATATATATATATATATATATATATAATGTCTCAAGAATTCCACGTTAATAACTTAACAAACTTATTTGCGGCATTTCGGCCGGGGATCGGCCATTAAACGTCGAAAGTATATTTGTTTTTTCACGTGGACTTCTTCAAGTACCTATACAGTTGCCAGGAAGTCCACGAACTCTTGTCTGTTAACTATATATACATTAAATTTAAAGGTTGATCCTCCATTAAAGAACAACTGTGTATTATGTCGAATATCGGCCTGAGGCCGACATTTTTCAAGATAGAAAACGAAATGTAGGGTCTGTTTTCGTGACATGAAGCGTTTCCAGGTAAAAAATGTGAACAGGCTCGGCGCACGCCGGGCCCGTGAGGAAGGTGTGGCGACTCTAATCCGGCTCCAGTTGAGGCCGCGGCGCGCTACTTGTCTGTTAGTTTCTACCTTCGTTCCCGTAGCCAGAAGAAATTATTGCGAAGGGAGGGGGTGACGTGAGGGCAATGGTTGTTCAATGCACGCGCGCGAGCAGACTGCAAGAACTGGTTCATCCAACTCACCTGTACTAAGAAAATAAATGAATAAATAATTGAATAGGAAAAGAAGAAAAATAGTAAGTCACCATATACGTCGCAAAAGCTGCTCAAAAGTTGGGAGGTGGGGTAGCTGGTCATAGCAAAAAACATATTCGTGGAACAGGATCTTTATCGAAAAGGAGAGTAAGTAATGGTAGAGGACACCAAGGTGTTCATTTATTTCATTTTTTATTGTGCTAAATTTGTAGATATAATCATATTCGCGTTGTTCGCGTTCTCTGGTAGTGCGAAAATTGCTTTCCAGTAAAGTAACTTTGATACTGTCAAAGCTGTGACCTTTTGATGTAATATGTTTAGAAAGGAAGAGGCCGGCGAGTGACTGCGCATGTGAACGATAATTGTTGAACTGAGTTCTAAAGGTGGTGTCTGTCTGTCCTACGTATTGGAGCTTACATGCTTCGAATTCCAAAAGATATTCGACATTCGATGAATCACAGTCGGGTTCACCTTTAATTAGGAACTTTGACTTCGTGCTCTCTGTAACCGAATCAAGTTCTCTGCATGCATTGGCATACCTTGCATCTGTTTTTCCCCGCAAGGACGACATCCGTTGCGAGTCGTTCTTTCTGTTGCTTCGAGTGTATGACGTAACTTTTGATGCCTTTTGGCCGCCTATATAGCATGCACTGAGTAGTGAAAATTTTCGACAACCGCTCGCTTTTTTAATGCCTTTTGTTTTGTTGACGTTTCGAGCATTGCTTGTGAATGTTAACTCGAGGTATATATATATATATATATATATATATATACATACACGTTAGTATTCTGTGCGTGCATTATTTTAACTCAATAATTCCCCATATGTTTATATGCTCACCGCATTCTACATCACGGCCGCTTGTGTGTGTGTTTGTGACTTTGTTTACAAACTCATTGTGGTGCGACTTGCATTTGCCTTTTATATAGATATGTTCATGCGTGTATAGGACCGTGTGCTGTGGATTTCTGGCCCAGTGACGTGGTTTCTTTTCATTTTCTTGCGCATATATCTTTTTATATTGTTGTTTCCGCTATGCAATAAGGAGTAGCCGTCACCATTACAAGGTTTCTATGTCTCTTTCGTTTGTTTGCAATTAAATAAAAAAAAATACAGCGATAAATTAAAGTTGACGAAAACGAACTCTTTCCTGATACATATATAATTCTGTGCACAATATCTGCATTTGACTCGGGATTAGTGATTGTGTGCGTCATATTTATATTTATACGGAAAAAATATGCAGATCCCACGTACTGTGGGAATCGATGTAAGCGAAGCTTACCGTGCTGGATGCATTGATTGACGATAATTAGCGGCAATGTTGACGGCTAAAGCTTAATTTCTTCAACGTTTAGGCTAATACGAGAGTGGTGAGTAGATGTTAAACGTTACCGTGCGTGCACCACTGCTGTTTCTCTGCGTAGTACACAAAAAACACCGGGAGAGGTGTTTGCTTGAGGCGTTTTATAACCTCTGAGAGGGTTGAGCGTTGTCATTTCCTCACATGGGACAGCGCATTTAAGGCAGAAGTATTAAACTTGAATTGGATTATGGAGCTGTACGTGCCAAAACCACACTTGGATTATGAGACAAGCCGTAGTGGCGGTCTCCAAATTACTTTTGACACCGTGACGCACTTTAACGTGTCCCAAATTAAGTGCGCATGCGTTTTCTATTTCGCCCCGTCGAAATGCGGCTGCCGCGGTTGGGATCAAATCCACTGCCTTTAGCAATGCCATAGCCGCAAAGCTTACGCAGTGGGCGCAGAAGTCTTGATTTGACGGTCGATCGCTTCCGTAGTGTCTCCTGCACCCTGCGGTGCGCTTTAATTAATTCGGCTCTGCTTCTGCACGCCTTGCGTACTTTGTCCGCTTGACATATTTGCATGGCCTTTATTTCTCAGAAATAGCACAAACGTTTTATACCGCACCTTGAACTTCAGCGTATCCCGTTTTTTTGCTTACCTTCTCGTGTCACTCCACCCCCCCCCCCACTCCCTTGTATGCCAACTGCCTTTTCTCCTCCCTCCTCCCTACAGTTCTATCTACGTCCCCTCTGGACTCGCACCCTATTAGAAAGGGAAGCGCTGCAGTTTCTGCAATGCTCCTGAGGGGAGTCACGGATAATTAGAGCTGTCGAGAGGCTAATGTAGCGACGGCCAGGGAGCTCCAGAGGGAATTGTGGACATTCGACGCGGTGGGTTGAAAACCAGTTTCTCCCGTCGTCTTTCCTGTCTTACTCACGCCTGTCATCTATATACAGGTTCTTAACCCCTCCCCCCCGCCCAACGCGGTGTGCGCGACAGCAGCAGCCGCAGCAGCCCACAGCGGCAGCAGCAGCAGTGGGAAAATCGAAGGAAGAAAGCCTCGCTTTAAAAGTAAACATGACCAAGATTTTGTCACTCCTTGCAAACGCTGATGTTGGGTCTCAACACGGCAAATGGAATTGCTTAGGTGTTTCCCCCGAGGCATCCTCCCTCGCCCCCCTTCACCAGCGCCCATCCAGACGTCGACGCAGCCCTGACACCTGACGCCGACCGTTCACGGTTCAACAAATAAGTTATATGGTGATTATGAAGAAGGAAAGAGACGCTTAAATTCTGCAGCCCATCAGGGAGCACGGCGCAGCGCCATAGGGGAGAGGGGGAGTAGGAGGTAAAGAGGAAAGAGGTGAGAGACGGTTCAGGGGGCTCATCCGCACATGGCAGCAGAGGAGGCAGGGACCAGCAGGGGCAGGTGCACTCAATGGTATGCTGCTATCCCACTCGCCTCCATGAACTCCACAAGGCTGTGTAGTGCCGGGAGATGGCAGCGTCAGAAGCAGATGACAACAAAGAAGTTCCCCCTCAAGGTACCAACGACCACCGGGTTCTGTAGACGTTGTAACAAACCGTGAAGGGTCGCTGCAAACTGACCGTCACTGAAAGCCCCCCAATTGATGAAGGGGGCCAACCTCGAGGACTACCGTGGAAACAGCGTCGACTTGAGTTTCGAGGATTGTGACGTGGTTGCCTCGAATGCGGGGGTTAGGGTGCAACGTAGAAGGCGGAGTCCGGTACATACGGTATTCCGGCAAGCGCGGGCGGTTTGCCGGATGAGCGGGGCCATAAACATGAGCGGCCAGATTGGTGGCGCCAGCTGGTGGTGCGAAGCTGAACCACACAAACACAGAGCCAATTACTATATTCTGCTTAGCTGCTGGTGTAAATTTTAGACAGCAGCGTAATCGTGTTCACAATTACGCCGCTGCCGTAAATCTGCACCAGAAGCGAAGCAGAATATGGTAGGTTACTGCAATTTTAGCACTGTGTCTGTCTAGTTGAACTCTACGCCACCAGGCGGCTGCACAGCTCCGGCCGCTCTAAAGCCCCTCAATCTCCCAAAGTAGCGCCATTCACTTCCCTCCTCCTCCGCTCGGCGCGGCCTCGACGGTGGCGCCGCTGGTGGTGGGCCTGCCGTAGCAGACGACGGCTAACACGCTACGGGAGGAAATCCGCGGAAAAGTTCGTTCGAGTCCTGCGGAGCAGTTTTTTCAATCTAGATCTTGCTTTGTCAGTCGGTAACTGGCCTTAAGAATGTCGTGTCGGATTTTCGGAAGAAATAGAGAAAAGCACCATTATTCAAGGCGTATTTAAGGCGTAAAGCGCGCGCACGTTGAAAGTTCGTGTTGCTGAAACACGACACAAGCACGCGGTGTGCTCAGACACGCGAGTAACTACCAGAGTTTCAGGTTTTGACAGCGCGAAAGTATGTGCACGTGGTTTCGTAGGTTAATTTACGTACCTGCAGGATGCTTTTGTTCGGCCGGCGCGTGAGAGATTCCGACTGTCTGCGGTCAGCAATGCCTGGCAGCAGGGCCGTTTCTGTTCCGCGCCTTTTACAGATGTACGTAGCTCATGCACAGGTTGTGGTGGCCATGAGCAACGTTTTCACACATAGCCGGTATAGATAATTTTAACAACGTACCAGCATATGAAATCGTTATTTATTTATTACAGTGCAAATGGTTAGAATTTGATAGAAAAGAAAGAAGGAACTTGATGGGACAACTGGAAAGAGGTTCAGAAAATAATTATCCCCCTCCCTCGTTGGCACCAGCAACACTTTTGTTGAAGTGCTAATTTTATCTCTGTGTACTACGTGCGTCTGTATTCTTTTGCGTTGTAAGTTTTCACAAGGAAGCAGTGTTGCGTTAACTGGAACAGTCAAGGCACACAAGACAGAAGAAAAGTTGATTCTTGGGTTTTACATCCCAACACCACGATCTCATAAGGCACGCCATAATGGGGGCTCTGGATTAATTTTTTTTGCAGCTGGGGTTCTTTAACGCACCCCCAATGCACTGGACACGGGCCCGTTTTGACACGGGCGTCAAAAGAAGAGGTTGGAGGAGCCGTGTCACTTCACAAAGCCGCGCGTTCTTTGCCACTTGCTCGAAGTCAGCCCGCCCGATCTTGTGAATCCACACTTTTCTTCGTTTTGCGTTGCGCCCGGCGGATGGTAAAACAAAAAAAGCTTTTTGCCGTCACTGGGTCTGTTGTGGCAACCGTAGGCGCAGCAGCACGGCATCGCAATTAAGCACTCGGCCCTAACACATTGTATAAAACTACCGCGCTCCTTCAAACCGCCTGCCGTACTTCGTCGCGCAGGCCCAAGATTGGGGGTCGCAGCGCGCTGGAAAGAAAAAATATACAAAAGCGCGGCGCCTGCTCTGCGCCAGAAAGAAAAAAATATACAAAAGCGCGGGGCCCGCTTTCACGTGACACAGATTGGCCAATGGGGGAGCGGAGGAGGCTGGGGCGACAGGAGGAGTGGAGGAGGAAGCGCCTGGGTGAGCGGGGTGGCGGAAAGATCTAAGAATGGCGCTACTTTTGGAAAATTGAGGGGCTTTAGGCCGCTCATGCTTACGCCCCCGCCCATCCGGCAATCCGCCCAAACCACACCCGTTTGCTGGAATAGCGGACAAGCTAAACGTCTCTAGTAGGGGGGCAATTTTGCGAGCGATTCGACGTTATGATTGGCCGAGATACAGTCATTAGATTCCCTACTCTAGTCTCGTAGGGAATACGACTGTTTTAAAAGCGGACTCCGTTGGTGCAGTGAGGAGGGCTGACGTGTCCGAGAGTCAGTTACGGCGCTGCACTTATTTCTTCACCCATAGCGACACCTTAACCCCCTACTCTCCTACTCCTTTCCTCCCACTATCTACATCCACCCCCTGTTGGCGCTGAGCCGTGCTGCCGCAAGGGCTGCAGAAGATTTCGTCAACCTTTCCTTTTCCCCTCAAGAACCAATTTTCTCTCCTTAAATATAACTCGCACACACTGATGTGGGCTCAGACATTCAGTGTGCTCCTACATGGATATCAATGTAAAATAAACATCTTCCCTTCGCTCCTATCCCCCGGACGTACTCACCAGTGTGGCTAGAGGATTCCTGGCCTAAACGCTACCCCGAGTAGCAACAGTGAGCAGACAATGTGCAAACAGACGTACGACTATGCTGACGGCACAGATTATCTTGCACAGACAACGTATTCCATCATCTACAATACGTATGCGGCAGGCCCAGTGCAAGTCGGTGTTCTCTTGTCGTTTGAAGCTTCATGTCGGAACAGCCAAGTCGCTGGGTCGTTGAGCACATTCGAAGTTGTATGCCTGGGGCCCATGTGCCTGTATAGCCACTTTCTGCCTTAATCCGACTCGTAAGCCAATCTTCGTACCCGATCTGCTTTAAAGGAAAACACCGTGGTGATGGAACAGACTGTCAAACAGAATAAAAGATCCACTTATTTCTGCACCCGTGCTGCAACTCTTACGTCATACCGATCCGACTGTGCCCAGTTGCGACATATCTTAAATGCGATTAGCAGTTCTTCTGTTGGACAACGTGACAGGAAATCACTTATTGCATCTGCGTCTGGCAGCTTTCGTTTCAGCTGGAGGAGGAAACACCTTTCCTTGGCAATTGAAACGCCGGTTTTTATACGCATGCCAGTGGAGTGTATAGCACGATCGAACACTTGCCGGTTATTGTGCAAGAGGGGACTGCTACAGAGATGTCATATGACATCGCGAATAGATGCGATATATCAGCTCATCTTCAGCGTGGAAGCAAGGGATGACGCAGTTTCATTTAAACACCTATCGACTTCAGTTCGCAGCAATTAATATCTTCCGAAAATACCATTGCGTGTGTGCCGTGGTTGATCTTATGGGTGCACGTCGCGAGTGCAGCTTATAATTGGTTGTAAAGCGAACAGACTCTTCATAGACTTAGTGGGAAATTTTTTCCACTGGTATAAGACGACGTTTGTAGTGCTTCTGGTTGTGAGGTGTTGCTTTTATGTTCAAGTACACTCAACACCTGAACGGAATAATGTTACATTTTTCAAGCCCGAGATTTTTCTAAAAATGGGCGACAGGAACTCCGCTTTTTTTTTTTTTCTCTCTTGTGGCAGTATGTCATGCCTAAGGCCAGACTAACTTATCGAGCCTCCATTAAAGTCATTCTCTATCTCTCTGCGCTTACCCGTACATTACTAGCAGAAAAAATTGTGCCAGCAGTACTACGTCTAGAAGACGAAGAATATAAACTTTATTGAAAAGAATGGTTTCGCAGTTTTGGCTGTGGTGGCCCCAGGTGGCCGCTCGAAGTCCTTGGAATCGGGCGCCATCTTCGGCTTGCCGGACGGCGCGGAGCTGGTCTTTTAGATTCGAACTTTTGAGGGCCGCCTCCCAGCGGCGGCGCCGACGCCGACGCAGAAGGTACCCGGCGGCCCCCGCAGCCGGGGCGGCGTCGGGAAGGAGCGAGCTCGAGGCTTCCCGTGTTCCGGTAACGTCCGCCGTTGCACGTCGCGAACGGCAGCGGTTTCGGTGCCGTGGTTGCCGGCACGTTCCCCGAGCATGTGTCGCAGCGTCGTTCTGTGTCCACCTGTTTTACACGCATCAGTCGGGTATAATCCTGAGCAATAGTGGTGTAAGACGGCCGGGCTGGGGTAAGTGTGTGTTTGCAGTAAGCGTGAGGTTACGGCCTAGTTCCTGTTTAACTTATCGTGCGGGGGCGGGTGTAGAAAAAAAAAAACATACTTTTTTTTTACTAGAGATTTGCATTTGCAGAATAGCATTCCATATTAGCCTGTTTCACGAAGAACGTGATTGTTTTATGTGTTAAGCGAACAGTTGGGTTCCATTCTGCCTTGCTGCAAACTCTATAGAAAGGTTTTATTGGCCATTGATTTTGAATTATGCTTATACTTCAGGTACGTACCCAGGGGGGGCCCGGGGGGGCCCGGGCACCCCCCCCCCCGAAATCAAGTGGCATACACCTCCCCCCCCCCTCCCCACCCACGCCACCACTCCTCACACATTCCTAAAGCGCCGGCAGATCAATGTTGAGACTTGGCAGCTATTCATCAGTCAGCATTATGCTGCCTTTTTCACTCCTTTTAGATGGCGGTAGTTATCGGCACCTCTGGTAATGTGAAGGACAGTTTTCTCACAGATTCCGCACCCGCGCGATTAACTCGAGATGCATTCAGTTGTCACCATCTATTCAACCGTCACGTGCTTCTGTTAGTTCAACCTTGTTTGTTTAGGCTGATCCTGGGACCAGGAAAGGGATGCGGCTGTTACTCAGCTGGTCTGTACTCTCGTGGAACGAGTTGCGGCCGGAGAAAACGCCAATTGCGTTTAACTTTTCCCTTTGCTTCATTATTTCCTTGAGTTACGGCTCGCCGCGACGCTGGCAGATGCCCGAAACCATAAACACGTGATATGGGTTAGATAAGGTGGGAAATGAAATAATGTGAAAGAGCGTCCTTCACGAAACCCTGCAATAACCCTTAAACCCATAAGCAAGATGACTGTCGCCCGTTACCTCGTCCATTTTTCCCTAATTGTTTAGCACTTTTCATGCAATATTGGCAACTGGAAACAAAAATCGCAAGGAGTTCAGAAATTAAGCGATCTACTAAGGGAGAGAGCCAAGGCAACAACCAAACTGCAAGGCAAAGCGAATAATAAAAAAGTTAACCGTTGTTTATGAGAATATTTATTGA
This sequence comes from Dermacentor albipictus, assembly GCF_038994185.2. Taxonomy (NCBI): domain Eukaryota; kingdom Metazoa; phylum Arthropoda; class Arachnida; order Ixodida; family Ixodidae; genus Dermacentor; species Dermacentor albipictus. Next base: position 211,176,517 of record NC_091821.1, on the reverse strand, counting down.
TCAACATCTTTTTATTTAAAAAAGGAAGTAGAGAAAACGCCGCCGGAAGTGGAGAACAATTACTTGTTTTGAATGACGCTTCTACAGTTATCGGTGGAACCGCCTCACGTAGCCACTTCTCTGCTGTGCTTATGTGGGTGTTTTTCTAACCCCGTGAGCGCAGTACGTCTAGAATCGCAGAGTCCTGCGCTCTACGCGGTTGTATGGGACTGGCGGCCGCACAGCGTTACGCAATTCGCGGAACTGTCAAAACTGATCAACAAGGCGAAAATAACTGATATTCGAAACTATAACATTAGAAAGACTGAAGAAGCCGTAAGAAATGAACGCAGCCTGAAATCAGTAAAAAAGAAACCTGGAATAGGACAAACCATGATGTATGCAGTAAACGATAAGAAGGATAATATCATCAGCAATCTCGAAGATATAGTAAAAGCAGCGGAAAAATTCTAAGCTGACCTGTATACAGCACCCAGAGGAGTCACGATACCTCACTTAGAAACAGTAATGAACAGGATACAGAAACTCTCTTATAACTAGCGATGAGGTCAGAAGGGCCCTGCAAGACATGAAACGATGAAGAGCGGGAGGAGAAGGTGGAATAACAGTCGATTTAATCAAAGATGGAGGAGACATAAAGCTTGGAAAACTGGCGGCTCTTTATACGAAGTGTCTATCGACTGCAAGGGTCCCAGGAAACTGGAAGAATGCAGACATTATACTAATCCACAAAAAAGGAGACGTTAAATAATTGAAAAATTATAGGACCATTAGCTTGCTCCCAGTATTATATAAAATATTTACCAAAATAGTCTCCATTAGAATAAGGGCAACACTGGATTTTGTCAACCAAGGGAACAGGCTGGCTTCAGGAAGAGTTATTTTACAATGGGTCACACCCATGTCATCAATCAGGTTATCGCGAAATCCGCAGAGTACAATAAGCCTCTCTATGTGGCTTACATAGATTACGAAAAGGCATTTGATTCAGTAGAGATACCAGCAGTCATAGAGGCACTACTTAATCAAGGAGTACAGAACGCTTACGTAAAAAGCTTGGAAAATATTGCTACATGCGTGTGGTATTTGTTTGTTTGAACGAGGCGCGTGGGCGTCATCACTCCAGAAAAGAGGAGGGAGAACGAACTGGGCTCGCGCTGTGAATTTAACCAGTCAGCGCTGCCACCGTTGTTGTAAATATAATCTGTAAATAGTGTCTCGTCTGACTGACTCGTCCTTCGCGTAAAAATATCTACAGAGGTTCTACAGCTACCTTAATTCTACACAAGAAAAGCAGGGAGATACCTATAGAGAAAGGGGTCAGACAAGGAGACACAATTTCTCCAAAGCTATTCACTGCGTGCTTAGAAGAATTCAAGCTATTAAACTGGGAAGACTTCGGAGTAATGATCGACGGCAAATATCTCAGCAACCTTCGGTTTGCCGATGACATTGTTCTGTTCAAGAACAATGCAGACGAGTTGCAACAAATGATTGGAGACCTTAACAGAGAGAGTGTAATAGTGGGGTTGAATATCAATATGCAGAAGATGAAAATAATGATAAATAGCCGAGAAAAGGAACCAGAGATCAGGATCGCCAGTCGGCCACTAGAGTCTGTGAAGGAGTACGTTCACCTAGGTCAATTAATCACAGGGAGCCCTGATCATGAGACGGAAATTCACAGAAGAATAAAAATAGGTTGGATCGCATACGGCACACATTTGCCAGCTCCTGACTGGAAGCTTACCATTATTATTTAAAAGTAAAGTGTGCAATCAGTGCATTTTGCCAGTGCTGACATATGTGGCAGAGACTTGACAACAAGTTAAGGCCCGCGCAAAGAGAGATCGAAGGAATATTGCTAGGCATAACGTTAAGAGAGAGAAAAGGAGAGCGGTTTGGATCAGAGAGCGAACGGGTATAGACGATATTCTAATTGACATCAAGAGGAAAAAATGTAGCTGGGCAGGTCATGTAATGCGCCGGTTACATAACCGTTGGACCATAAGGGTTACAGAATGGGTACCAAGAGAAGGAAAACGCAATCGAGGACGACAAAACACTAGGTGGAGCGATGAAATTAGGAAATTCGCGGGCGCTAGTTGGAATCGGTTGGCGCAGGACAGGGGTAATTGGAGATCGCAGGGGGAGGTCTTCGTCCTGCAGTGGACATAAATGATGATGATGATGATGATGATGATGATGATGATGATGATGGAGGTGGTGGGCCCCCCCCCCCCGAAAAAAATCCTGGGTACGTGCCTGTTATACTTTCACATTTATTGGCTGCTTTTGTTCCTGCCTGTGCATTCTCTGGTGCGTTCTTCGTTCGTACCCAACTTAGAATGAAAGAAGAAAATAAATATGCAAAATATCCAAATATAACAACGGACTAAATAGAGCTGCTTCACGCTTGCAGAATCTGGAGTACCACTGCTACCCGTGTAGGTGACAGCGTGTACGCCAAGGCGAGACGAACAGCAGTTGTTCTTACGGCTTGTGGCACAGCAAACGACATAGGTGTGCATCTTTCTTTTCGAAGCATGGTGCGGAACGATACTGCTGTATGAACACCGCGTTGATAGGACTGTTGCTGCTTACGTACGTTTGTCCCTGCCTTGCTCTCTCTCTCTCTTTTCCTTTCCTGGCCTCTCTTTTCTTTTGATTGCGGACATTAGCTTGCGTAGTAGCATTCACGTATCGCAGTACTACAGGTGTTAATTCGAGCTTGCCGCGCCCTCTGTCGCAAGACGAAGCACGGCGGCTGCTCGTTTCGGTGCTCAGAGCGACAAAGTATATCGCAGGAGTACGCCGCTGTGGGCGCAGTAGTGTCACGTAGTGCTTGGGTCAGCGAGACCGACTATATAGGCTACGGCTGGAAAAAGTATGTACCGTCATTCCGGCTGGCTAACCTGCTTTCAACAGAAGAATGAACTCAAGGCCTTGACTCGCAGAGCGTTGAGGCGTGTTGCTAATTCGGCCGCTGTTCTGCGGCTGTTTGTCGGTAACTCGCGCTCCTATTAAAGAAATACACTATATAGAAATGTTACGCTAAAGTGTATTAGTAAATTCCCATTTTCTTTTCACTGTAAATAGGTCATTGTTACCTGGACAGGGGGCTTGGTAAGCCAGAACTGATGTGAAAAAATATAGGTGGCGATGTCGCATTGCAGCTCTCGCACCAGACAGCCACCAGAGCCGTGAGATCATGGATTTTGACAGCGTCTACACAGGTCTAATTAACTATTAAGGGGGTGAAAAAAGACATTTCATTATGAAGAAATTAACGACTGGACCTAACAAGTTTCTTTTTTCCTGCGCCAAAGATTTTTTTTTTAGTAATACAAAATGACAGGAGAAGTTGGCACCATTATTAAGATATCAGATGAGAAAATGATTTTTTTTTTATTCGTGACGTCACATTGACATACGGGATTCGAGGCTTAGGGGCGGAATTCAAAAGATGGAAATTTAACCGTTACTTCCGGCCCTAATAATTAACATGCTGATCAGCCTCTTCGTAGGACCGTCGATGAGGCTGATGAAGGCATAAATCATCTTATTATATTGCAAAAATTAGGTCGCTCATCGCAACATCTTGAATACGTGGTCGTCAGAAAAATCACAACACATAGCAACACGCGCATTAGTAGAGTTTCTTGAAGCATCTGGATTATTTTAATGTTACTAAATCTCGTTATTCTAACTTCGAATGCGCCAAACGCTGTATTGGTTGGCGTAATTCTTTTTTATTTGCTTTCAGCATTCGCAAATGTTCGTGTTTGAGGGATCCCTTTTGCTACCGTGTTCCTGTGGCTTTTGTGAGCGTGTACACGAGCCTTGTGTTTTGAACGCGCCACTATGACAAGGGACGTCATTCGTACTTCCGCAAGAGGATACTTTTGTTATGGAGGGCCCAGGAAAATTTCTTTTTGTGTATTTATGTTGCGTACGCACGTGCGGATTTTAGATCTCTTGTCACTATACAGTTTCTTTCTGTGTTCTTTGTTCAAAACTTTTGTACCGCTTTGTGCACATCTGAAAATTGAGAATATCCGGCGCCGCCTACAGGCACCGACATCTCCTTTAATACAGATCGGAATAAAGAGAAAGAAACATTTTCAGCTAGATGAAACAGAATATATTGTAAACATCACTTTACCAGTCTAGTCTGAGTTAGCCTTTCTTTTGGCTGACCTTTTGGCGAGAGCGAAGCGACTACGTTACGAGAATTTTTTTAGCTGCATGAAAGGCCCTCCTGTGAGCTTCTGACATTAACCTTAACCTCTGGAATAACTTTTAGGGCTGGGCCGTTAAGGTTATTTCATGAATTGAAGTGCCTACATTTTATTGTCGGCTTCTTTGACATGCTGCCAGTTCATGTGAAACGAACTGAAAGCCTGCCTCTCTTTGAGTTTTTTTCTGCCTTCGATATATGATCCACAGAGTGGGCTAATTAAACCAGAAAATATTGGATTACCTTCCTCTGCCCGCCTCACCAGGGCGAATGATAAAAACGACGTACAGGCACGCAGCCGCCGCGACTGCGGCTGCGTCTCGCTCTTTGAAGATACGGAAGTTTTAGCGAGACACAGCTCGCAGCCCACGCGGGAAATTATAGAAGCTGATTTCATCAGAAAACTGGGTAGTGTGTGTGCTAGTGACCCCTCTATCGCGCTGACTCCTAGTGAAGTCTTGATCTCAACAGATAGACATAGTAACGTCTAGCTGATTGGTAACATTGCTTGGAGGCAGTTACCATCCGATTCATACTCTTGCATTTTTCAGTCTACTTCTTCCATTCGCTCCGATGTCACTTCTGCATAACTCTAGTCCATCTAATAGCACGTGCACTTTACTATGATAAATTAGACACTTTAGTACACTCCAGGTTTTCTGTTCATTTTTGTATGTGTACTTGGAATTTTGTTTCTGTGCTAGTGAATGTTCACTTTCGAGTTCATTACGAATCCTTTCTGCGACTTTTGTCATTGTTGATGTACTTTTACTTCTATTTGCATTTCTCACACAGTTTGCTCGAACCTTGCATAAGCATTACATTTTAATAAAGTGTTTTTGCTTTGTCACAATGCTCTCATTTCATGCACTCTTGGCATGAAGGGCTTGGTCTGGCCACCTGCCAAGACGTGGCCATTTGTTCTTTGCAGGATGTCATTCCCATTGTGGTTGTAAGCATCGTAGCTTACTATAAAGGCGATATTAGGGGTTTATTATTCCTAACAGGCTCATTTTCGTGCGACTTGGTAGATGATGCGCCGGCCTTGCGGGGAACAGTGCTTGGCACTGCGCCATGGCTCTTACAGTCAACACCGACGCTTCTACTCATTTGGGGCGCGATTGGAGATCGTTGTTCGAAACGCCCGGTCAGTTTCACCTCACGCGATTGGCCTAGGCCGTGCCAACGGGTGCGGCTGACGACGTCTGCGCGGCATAGGCCAGTCGCGTGAGGCGAAACTAAACGCGTGTTTTGAACAACGATGTCTGATCGCGCCCGTCACCCGCGAAAATTAGCTTCAGATGATCGTAAACCTTTCAAGACCGCTTCTAGACCAGCTTTTTGATAACGTCCTAAAAACGTTTAGAAATTGGTTACGAATAGTTTTGGCAAAGGGATTACTTGTGTCTTTCCCAATCCTATTTCTAGACCAACTTTTCGAATACGTCTTGCAGACCTGTTCTAGATTGTCTCAAGAAAGTAATTAAGCCGGACATTAGCAGAGATATACGACGTTTTCCCGCTGAAGTTCTCTCATTCGTGTCTTCTTTAACCCGTTTTTATCGTCTTCGATAAACGCTACGAAAACGTTACGTATCTCTTTTGTGCTACCTGGGTAGATGAGGAAGTAAGAGTAGTGAACACAGAGCGCTAACTTCCAACAATCTATTGTATTGTATTGTATACTGTATCAACAATCTATTGTATTGTATATTGTATTGTACGTATACTGTTTCTACGTGTGCTATGATTTGGAGAATTAAGAAAGGACCCCAGGTGCCTAAATTAATGAATAAATGAAATTATATGGAAACTGTTCTTCCCTATGTACTTGGGCGATGCGAACATCATCTAAGTAAGGGTCGTAGCAACAGGCCCAAATTGTCACGACGCTTTCCCAACGGCTTTGTCTCTCCCCAATGACGAGGTGTCGGTTGTCCGCTTCCCAACCACGTAATCTGCTCTCGCGATATATATGTAATTGGTTTTACCATGCCAATGCAACGCACGATCTGGGCTATGAGAGACGCCCTACTAGGTGGCACCCGATTAATTTCGGCCACCTGGGGTCCACGCGCACCCAAAGCACGGCAGAGGCGAGCATTCTACATTCCGCCCCCATCAGCACGAGCGTCACGATCGCGCGGACTGTGTGAAAATGCTGGCGAACCGTGACGCGTTTGACTGTAATAATTGTAACTCTGAATGATCCAATTCTCGACTAAAGAAATCTACTTGATTGCGATTTTACGACAGCTACGCGAAGCGAGCTGCGTGCTCCAATCCCGAGTACTTGGTCGACGGGGCCGAGCGCTCGGAGAGTTAGTCGGACGGCTGTTTGCGCAGCTGTCGCCCAAAAGAGACAGAAAACAAAAAGCGGGGGTGTGGGGTAGGGCGTAACCGAGCAAATAAAGATGAAACTGGCGCGGATAGGAAGGAGAGGGGCGAACTCAGTCTTCTTTCAGCTAACTACTGTAGAAACGGAGCTAAAGCATTCGTTTATCTTCTGCGAACGTAATTTTAAGTAAAGAGTGTCGTGGATTAATATCGTGAAGTGGCCAAATAACGAAGGCTAACATTGAATTAGTATAGCGCTTTCCGATGCTATGCGCACAATTGTGTACGCCATGAACTCGCACGTTTTCATCGAGTCGTTACTCGAAATCTCCTCACAGTCTTCTCACGACTGTGGGGTTTACTGTGCCATACAGCGAACGCGGATAAAGCTACCGCCCAAAAGAATCGGCAAGGCAGCACGCGTCTCGGTGTCGCCAGGTAAGCATCCTTTTTAATTTCCTTTTTTTTTTTTACATTGGACATCCCAACGCCGCACCTTTTTTGAGGCACGTGCCCGAATCAGTCTTCAAGGTTATTGCTGTTGCGGTAGGGAGAAATAAATACGACGCTGAAAATCACGCACGAACATGAACATGAGTACTCACGTGAGTAACGCTGGCCAGAAGTTCAGCATCAAGTAGAGCCGTTCAGGCGCAAATCATTAAACTGATCAAGCAAAGTTTATCCCTACTCTGCTTGTTTTCGTGTATTGAATGATATAATTTTATGTAATCTTTCTATTTCATTCACCCGCCGCCATAACTCAGTGGCTGCTGAGCACGAGGTCGCAGGTTCCATTCCGGCGGCTGCGGCCGCATTCCGGTGGAAGCGGAATGCAAATACACCTGTGTACCGTGCATTGGGTTGTCGTTACAGAACCCCAGGCGGCCAAATTAAACAGGAGTCCCCGTCTACAATCTCCCTCATAACCTGAACCCACTGCACAGTTTCGGGACGTTAAAGGCCATAATTTATTTTTTAATTCATTCATTGATGAAAGCAACCCGACTCTTGGCCAAATTCCCCAGAGGGGGTAAGTGACACTGCCTTTAAGATCATCATCGCCATCCCATCATCATCAGAGTGCTGTCACGTGTCAACACGACCAAGGGCATTAATCAGACGTTTACCACGAGGCAACCCCGCCCATTCATCAGCGCCCAAACAGAAGTCAACGCAGCGTTGACACCGACTGTTGACGGACCAACAAAAGACCCGTCTATCAGCACTTGGCAGCCTGAACTAATGATAAAAAGCGGCAACGTCGAATGCTACCGTGGGAATGGCTTCGACCTCGGATTCCCAGAGTGCTGCGTGTTTGCTAACTATGCGGGGGCGAAGGTACAACATCGGAGGCGGAGTTCGGCGGAATGGTGCGATATCATGGACGTGATATTGCGACCGATTCGACGTGGTTGGCTGCCATACAGTGATCAGATGCAGCGATCATTCCCTAGTCTAGTCGCCTAGGGAAGACGACGGTATTAAAAGTGGAGTCCATTGGCGCAGTGGGGGCTGACGTGTCCTGGTGTGAACTCAGATGTTTAATATGCTCCTGCATGGGCCACTCTGCCTGGGAAAAAACAAAAGACTGCAACTGCACGGTTTCCACGTCTGAGATGCATCGTTGAATCGTGACCCAGAATAGTATACAATAAAGATTGTGTACAAACCGTGCAGTACGCAGAGCAGTTTCTACAGAATCTTTAGATACATGTAAAAAATAAACAATGGTAGCGTCTTTTTGCACCGCTGACCTGTTTGGTTCCACTGAGACCTACTTAGTTTATTGTGAAAAATAATTATTTTCTCTGAATATGGCGAGCGGCGACTGCAACATTTTGGCTGTTGCGTACTCTACAAGGCATTCGCTTTAATCGATACGTATATAGAACACATTTAAGTCGCAGTTACAGTGCCATCTTCCCACAGCGGAAAATAGACACACTGAAACGTGGCGGTGCCGGATCGAAAATGCGTCTCGATTAAAAGCGAGCAGAATGAAGCGCGTGACCTCGAGCTCTCGGCAGGCGCACGTGTTCGTTGCATGTCTCCACTTGCTTCGCTGCGGAAAGGTTTCTTTCCAATCAGGCCTTCTAGGGGAGAGCCGGATCACTGGGATAAACGGCGTAGTTTTCAACGCAACCAGTGTTAGCTTCGACCGTAGGCAGCAGTTATCGAGGAAACTGATTGCTCTCAGACAGTAGAAAATTGTCGAGTGATACACACGCGCGCATCCGTGAGGGGCCTTGCGCGTGTGTAGTTAATTACCTAATACGTTCTTAGTGATGCAACTTCTTCGTTTGGCTCCGTGAGTGGAACGACCCTTTGCACAATTTAGCGAATAAAATTGGCCTGCAGCAGGATAGACGCTTGGCACGTTACGTATGCACGAATAATGTGGCTTCGCAGTATATACGATTTGACGGACGCGCGCACACGCAAGTCTACTGCTAAATACGTTTCGAATGCTGAGCAAAAAGACCGTGTGCCGTTGTGACGCAACGGTTTCGTGCGGTCGCCGATAAATATGGTGTTTGACGGCCGTGCTATACAAGACTGCAGCGTGGTAAGTTGATTTTACGCACGGTGTTTGCGTACTGAAAGTTTCCCCATTTCTGGAAGTTTCTCGAGCCAGGACGGCCTCACGAACCAGTGGCGCAGGTCGGGCGTACAAGCGAACTGTATATATATACGCCCCATTTCGCCTCGTGCGGGAGCTCCCAGTGACAAAGCCATAATTCTTGTCTATCCCAGCGACCGCGCTCGGCACCCTCTTTGCGGTGGGGCACCGAAAATTCGGAGAACTCGTCGGGGTCGGTGTGTACTAAAGGAATATACTATAGTTCTATACAGCTGGGTGTTAGTGTTGTTAGTTTCCGACTCCATTGCAAGGCTATCCTACTTTTTTTCTCTTCCTTTTTTTTTTTTTGGGATGGCTCATTCTTTCACGGTAACTGACTCGCTGCATACGTCACCACTGTTTCGGGCCTGGAGGTTTTTTTTTTTTTTTTTCTTCACAGCAAGTGTGCGTCGTAGTCCACGCTGCTGAGGGCGTGTTTTTGGTCATAAACACGGTGCACGCTGGGCTGAGGGCCCAGATTCTTGGAAACTCTGAGCCTCCTAGGCCTATATCGCTGTCACCCGCCGTGGTTGCTTAGTGGCTTTGGTGCCGGGAAGCACGAGGTCGTGGGATAGGATCCCGGCCACGGCGGCCGCATTTTGATGGGGGCGAAATGCGAACAGGCCGCCATAGGAATCTGAACCTGGCAACGTTTAACGCTAGAACGTTATCTAGTGAGGCGAGTCTAGCAATGCTATTGGAGGAATTAGAGGGCAGTAAATGGGATATAATAGTGCTCGCACATAAAGGTTTCAGCACTGACAATTAATGTCCAAGTGTGACGGCTCCATGTACATAGTTAAAACCAGCGGCAGTATTCGTAAAGCAGTTCGTACGCTATAGAGAGCTTCGTAAGGATGGACGATAGCCAATCATTATAATGGTCTCGCAGACTGATCTTACGAACAGAAAACTTTACTTGGTATTGGTTTTATTGGTATCCCAGAACACAACGTTGTTAGTAATTAATGAATCCGGCACCCGTTTTTACGTTTAAGGTACCACGCTTTCTTCGAATATAAAACCAAACTTGTATGTTTTCAGCAGCCACCTGAAGAAGCCTTCAGTATCATGTGTGTCCCCCTTACTTTATTTCATTTCTCTGCAGTTACCTAATGAAGTTTACTAATGCAGCGCGCTATCTCTTGCGCTCTTTCTCGCTTTCAAAGGAAACTTAATGAAAATAAAATATACCGTTGCAGCCTTCGGCTTGGGTGCTAGAGCATGTGCTGCTCTCAAACACACAACAAAGAAACTAAACGTGCTCCATGCCTAAGCCCGCGGTGTCATCGATTTGACGGGGCGTTTATCTTGGTGCGAACGCGAAATTCCCGCTAACGGTTAACCTCGTGCCTAGCCTGAGCGCACGAAAGTTGGCGATAGCGATAAGGGGCCTGCGAAAGCCAAGTGATCAAAAACAGCGTCGCAGGCTATCGTTTCGCCGCGCGGCAACACAAGCAGGGGCACGAACTTATAGCGGTCACGTCGAAGAAAGGAGACATGTCGGGTATTAGCGCGAGACTTGTCATTAAGGTGGCGGATAATTTAGTTCGCAGCGCGTTTGCTAGCAGCATACTGGTGTGGCGCGCAAGAGCGGCAAGTCGGTCGGCTTTTTGAATAGAGCCACGCAAATGATTTCGAGCCGCGGGGCGATGCGGGAAATTGTGTATGCAGGGGCGTTTCCTAGCATCTAACCTGTCCCACACAATATGTCCGATCTCCCGCTCATAGAATTCGCTACAGTATCTAGAGGGAAATCTGGCGCTGCTGAGCTGCTGTATGCATGATTCCCATGCCATGCCGGTATGTTGTGACTTCGGATTGGCACCGTTCTCGGAGAACACCTTGAAGACGCGCCTGACAAGCACCATTCCGCCTGTCACCATCATTCATTTTCTACTAAAACATTATTTGTTTAATTATGAGAACTTGTTATTGCATGCACAATTATATGAAACGTAAAGCCTATCAGAGGGCCGCTAAAGTTGGAGGACAGACAAGATTCGCGCTCGCTTTGGAAGAGTTTGTCGTCTGTTTTTGCTTTTCTTCACTTGGTTATGAGCTGTAGGTGAGTAAACTTCATTGGAAAATGCAATATGGGTGAATTAAACCGTTTTATGAAGAGTTTAATTTGAGCACGCGTTGTGTAGCCATATCCACGTTTTAGACGAAGCCTCTTGCAACACCAGCCGACACAAGCTTTGCAGCCACACATATAACACCCTACATTTCCCTCTAGGTGTTACAGCTAGAAACGCTGTGTTCCCGCTAGTAGTAATACTGAAGGTGAGCTGAGTTTTGAAAGCGTGGATGATGCGAGGAACGAGGGGGAGCAGCCGGGATCGTGACACCAGGATTGCGTGCCCGCGCCCTATTTACAGCTTTAGCCCATGGTCCGCTATTTTGGCCAAGACAGACGTGATGTGAGAAGTCGAATGTTAGTATCGGCATATATGCTGTCAATATAACAAATAAATGTTAATTAATCATTACAAACTATAGTTAGTAACTGAAAACGCAAAAGAAAAATACCGGAGGCTTCATCAGGCGGTCGCTTTCTACATTTGGTTTAATCGGCATATACTATATCGTTAAAAAAAAACATCGCTTAATATATATTTACAAATAAATGGTACAGATCAGTATCAAATCAGTGTAGACTGGTAGATCGCCCTTTCAGAGTCATATTTTCGGTCATTTGATTGAAAAGGATCGATCACTACGGGAGAAAATGAACACCCCCTCTCCCGCTCTCCTTTTTTTTTCTTAATTTCACGCCGAACCTCAAAAACCCACAGCAAGAAACGCCTGAATTTCCCGCGCAAATGGACCACGGACTTAAAAAAATTTCAGGGGCTGCTCGGCCTAGATCCAGTATTTTCATGCAGCATTCTTCTAGAGGTGTTTGAATGTTCGAAACCTTCGAATAACAAATCAAATAGTCGCTATCCGTAAATGCGAATCTTTTTCGAACGCTTTTCGAATATTTCAAAGCATCAGATGCAACCAATTAAGCATAAAATTAGAGCGAAGGTATGGTAAATTTTCACCACCGCGGGCATAGTATAGACATAATTATGCTAAATAAATAAATAAATAATACCTCTTGATTTTCGTAACATTATTACATTGTATTACGTTATTTTTCTGCCTACTGTATTGTTAGCCTTTGCTAATTGCCTATGTATTGTGTGTAGTCTTAATATTGTGCTAATTATTTCTGTTACATTGTAAGATAACTATGTAAATGCCCTTCCTGTTATGATCCCTAATGGTATCGACAGTATAAATAAATAAATAAATAAATAAATAAATAAATAAATAAATAAATAAATAAATAAATAAATGAATGAATAAGTAAGTAAATAAGACGTGAGAACTTACATAATTGAGCACACTTTGTTACATAGGTAGCCATACTTTACAGGCTATACAGCGATCATTGGCACTCTCTGACGAGCCCTGTGCATGCGAAGAAAGTACTTGTTTGCTCTTGATGCTCCATTTGTGATTTGAATAAGCAACGCTTCATAACGTGCTATGTCATGACAGAAACGTGCTAAATTTAAGAATATTTGGATCTGAACATCGTTTTGATATCAGTCCACCTTTTTTTTTCATGGCGCGACGGCGCATCTCCCGGCCCTAGCGGAATAGTCGGCAAGCGTTTTGGAAGGGACGCGCGCGCGGCGGCGCAGCCTGATACCGAGGGAAAAGCCTCCTGAAAAAAAAAAAAAAAAAAACACCCTTAATGCGCACTGACGCGTTTGGTATATATTTATATACCAATATACTACGTCCGCTCGTTTGGTATATATTTATGGATGCGTGCGAAAATAAAATCTGTAGTTGAAAGTAGCGCTGTCTCTCAGTATCTGTTCCTTTATACGTCTTTTTTCAGTCGCGCTTACGCATTCTATCATGGGTTAAGCACTCCTCAAACGTGGGCCGATACCAAAGTTAGTGCAATACCGGGCCGACCAGCGGCGGAGGTGCTGTGCGCCATTAAGGCGCCCACATACACAGCTTCGCTGGTTATTTTCTTCACCACGGTCTTCACAGAGTGGAAGTGCACTGAATTTTTTGTTTCAGATGCAGCACACACAGCCAGCGTAATAATAATAATAATAATAATAATAATAATAATAATAATAATAATAATAATAATAATAATAATAATAATAATAATAATAATAATAATAATAATAATAAGTATTATTATTAATATTATTACTCGCACTATAGCGTTCGTTCACACATAATCAGTCACTAACAGGATTTACTGTGTACAGCTCGAGAGCCAAGCGTAAGAGCGCAGAGGGATTGCGTCATGCCACGGAGCCCTAAGTCCTGACCACGGTCTTGACTGCGATGGAATGTTATTCTGTGTCAAAATGAACAATTAAAATGTGTTCTCAAGCGAATATTTTCAGGCTGTTTGGAAATAATTGGACGCCAGTTTCAAAAAAGCATTTATACTCGTGTCCTTCTCGACGCTACAGGCGATGTTGCAGGATGGTGGCGCCATCTAGGAGAAACGTTTAGAAATGTGCGACAACTGCAAGCCCAGGGTCCTCTGACGAGGTACGCGAAGCGCCGGCGTCAGATTGTATGGGTGCCAAAGCTTGCTGGTGCACGCTTTCGCTATCCATGCATTTTGTGTAGTGTCTGGTCTCGCCAAGGCTGTGTTTGCACCACGTACGTACTGAAAATTGATCTCGCAGGGAGCGTTCACTATGCGGCGGGTCTGGTTTCGATCGCCGCATCGGTTCCCATTCATTGATACAACGTGAACGGCAGCAGAATGAAAGTCCAGGACACGAACACCAAACACGAGGTAAGCAGCTGAAATCTTTTAAAAAAACTAACGTAAGGCCATAATCGCGGTGGGCACCTTTTTGTCATAGTGTAACGCTGTACACCTATCCTTGGCGAAGCTCAAGCATGAACTTGAAGCTCGGTCAAATTGGTCTGATGCAATTGATACTCTTTGTGGTACTGTCGCGTTACGAAAAATCCGGCTCGATCAGCTACGAAAAAATGGGCCACAACAGGGCAATTAACCTCGGAAGTTCGCCGGACAAATTCCTTCTGAAATTTTAAGAGAAAATGTCTTCGCGCCATTCTCTGAGCGCGTTTAAGTTCATGTACACGAGAGAGAGAGAGAGAGAGAGAGAGAGAGATAAAAAAAAGAAAGAGAGAGGTGAGAGGAGGAACAGAGGATGGAAAAGAAAAAAGTGGGAGCAGGAGAAAGCAGGAGAAAACGTATTTAAATTATCGTCCCCCCTCCCTCCCTCCCGTCCTCTCATTTGCGTTTTCTTTTTTTTTTAAATTGTTTTGTCCGAACAAATTTATCAGACGAAAAGGAGATTTGTTCTATGTGACTACTTTTATTAACTTCGAGTTACCTGTTCTATTTTTCGATATTTTTTTCACACGACAACTCACCAATTTTTCTGAGAGATTTCCGATATAACTCAGTGTAACGTGTCATTAACGTTAACGTTACCGTCCTTCAGGGAGAAGTCTGCGAACTCGCAACGACATTGAAATTGTGTCATCGTAAAAGTATATGCAATGGTGAGGAGTATGCCTCCGGCTGTTCTTTTTTTCTCCGAACCGCTTAAAAAGAATTATATGACAGATAGCGCATTCCGCCTTTCCAGGTGGATTATTTGAAGAGGCTGACACTACTCGATGCACCGAGTCGCAATGAATATTTGCTGTTTATATCGGCTTCAACAATTAAAAAAAAATGAATTATTGACTTCAGGGCAGATGTTAGGATTGCAGAAAAGTAGCCTATGTTAATAGGAGACATGAGCACATAGCGCAATCACGAGACTAGCACCAGTTTTATGGATATTCGTCCCCAAGATATGTTCGACAAATGCATCGGCATTCCGGATAGATTCCTCACACACTGCGCGCCGGAATAAGCTCGTGCGAAATCATTAATTGCAACGCTGATGTATTTCGTGGCGCAGTTTAGGTCGAATTGAATTTTGGGGTTTTACGTGCCAGAACCACGATTTGATGATGAGGCACGCCGTAGTGGGGCAATTCCGGTGTTATTTTAACCACCAGGGTGCTCCCATTGCACGGCGTTTCTGCATATCGCCCCTATCGAATGTGGCCGCCGCGGCCGGGATTTGATCTCGCAACCTTCTCCCTAGCAGCGCAAACACCATAGCCGCTAGGCCACCGCTGCGAGTAGGTTAGGTCGGATGTCTTGAAAGTGTTATAGTACTGACATTTCTCCAAAGTGGATGTAATTTCTACTTCTGTTTCTTAAAATCGAATCCAATAAAATTAATAATTGATTGCGTTGCTACCCGGCTTCATCACTGCAATTGCAGCATGCGTCTATTAAGTAAATAGTTTAGCAGTTGTTTTATTAGATATTATTTATTGTTATTTTATGAAATAGTGTTAAATATATCGAGAAATTGAGGTAAATGCAGGACCGATTAGAGACTCTGGACAACACTCCCCGGTTATGTGGGGGGAGAGTAAAATTGCGATAGAGGTATTCGGACCCTTCAGGTGCAGCTTTCTCGTAATCTAAGCCTTTTCTTGGCGCGAAACAAGCGTTGTGAAGTTTACGGAATGGTATGTAAACAGTCCACTTCGGGAGTTAGTATTAGCCTTTAGTGTCCCTTTAACGCAGTTTCCATGCTTGCTTTGCTTTTCAGAATTAGGAATTCCACTAACACGTGTTTGTCCGTGTCATGGGCTATGAATGAATCAGCCCTAGAGAGCGCCCGATTATTTAGCCTGAGTGTCAGACGGAAATAATTTATTTTCCCTGGCTTTGGATCAGAACGGCTTTTCTTTTTTTTTCCCCTTTGTTCTTTTTTAACTCTGGAACAGTGAGGCGCCAACGTCAGTGCTGTGATGAGGTCCTGTAGATGTGCTGGTTTCAGCCCAAGGCTGAAACCAAGAGGGGAGGGGGGGGGGGTATTCTGTGAGGGTCCACCTAATGGACTTGTCCATTTTGTCTGCTGCTGAAGTTCTGACTGGCTGGGCTGGGTACGCCTGAGAACGAGACAGGACCCCCCCTCAGGCAATTGGCACTTCAGCAGCAGACGAAATGGACATGGCCCCTACGTGGGCACACACAGAATACCCTCCCCCTCAGCACTCAGCACTCAGCACATCTCCAGCTGCAAATTCTCTTCCGCGTGTAATATTTTCGTTTAATGCCCCAGAGCAACAATTTGGATATGTGGATATTGTCGCGTAACCGAGGGAAGCGAAGGACTACATTTAATATGATGGACATTCATTGAGCTCCGATAACCTGCTTGTCCTCGCAAAGCTGCAAGCCAAGCCGGTCGTTTCGGAGATCATGCGTTCGTGCCATATAGCTGTCCAGTTGGCGATATAGTTGCCGGCGTGGTGGTGGCGATAGTGGACCGCTGCTCTGCTCGTATGTCCACATACGACAGCTATGAGGTGCCTGCGGCCGTCGCTGCCGGGTATCGAGCTCGCGGCCTCATCTCCCTTCCAAACACGCACGCGCACTTTGCTTTCGGCCGGGGTGCTGGTAGCAAGGCTCGCAACTATTCTAATGGTTTATTCAAAGCATGCCATTACCGCGTGTATGCTTTCAACAAGGTTAGTCAAGCGTATTGCATCATATAAAAATTCCCAGTGCGCGCGCTTTTCAACTTTTTTTTTTTACCCTTTCTCTTTCCGCATCCCATCACATATACTGTTCATGGCTTGTTTGCCTTATGAATCATGGATTTCTCGGAGGCTACTGGCAGAGTCGCCTTCGGTTGCCCTTGGAAGTCGCACCCTTGCGCAATGCAGACGGCGCGGTAGAGCGCTTGTCTTGACACGCAGCCCATTCACGCAGTGCGCTGGCCCTGTGCCAGGCGTGCAATTAAAGCTCCGAAACCCGAGCGCAGGCATGTGACGCACGAGATTGAGCGGAATTTCCAAAGTGACACTGCGCGTGGCCGCCGTGATGGTTGGGTGAAGTGTATTCGAAAGTTTCCGTCCGGAAAGTTCAAAAGAAAAGCGTCTGACTGCGATGTCGGCATACGCTAATAGACCTGCCCACAGCCTGCTTGAATCGGTTCCAGCATTTGGGAATGCACGCATATGAGCGACCTACATTTTGTGCGAGGGCGTTCGAAGCCCTTGCTCATAACGCTCGCCATTGACGCCGATGCGTTGCAGCAGCAAGCGCCTGCTTGTGCGGCAAGCGTTCGTATATGCCTGAGCTGGCTGCAGTTGCAGGAGTGTGCCTCGCGTGGCTCAGCTGATTCATTCTGTCCGTACCGCATTGCCTTTGGCGGCTCGCATCTGTCTTTCGCTTCCGTATTTCGCTTGATAAAGAGTAGCAGGTGGCAGGACGTACGCAACAGGTGGCGGAAACGAGCGTCATTCTGAGAACAGCGAATGAGCGAAGCAACGGCGAAAAAAGCGCGGTTCAGTGAGCCTGCGGACTTCCGACGCAGCCGTCCGCGGTTGTTATCCTTCCTGTGACGTTGCACGGCATATACTGGATATACTTGTTCCAGACGCCGTCGTCGCTGATTTTGTTGCATGCGGCTCCGCATCACCTTGCCGCAGAACGCGTTCCGAATCGGTCTCCCTTTCCCTCTCTCTCTCTCTCTCTCTCTCTCTCTCTCTCTCTCTCTCTTTTTTTTTTGCTTTTGCGGTTTTACAGGTCAGCAGCAAAATATTAGCGAAGGAGGGGAAACTGTCGACAGCTCGTCTTGGGGTGGACCAAAGAACCCCGAACACTGAGATGAAATCAATAGCTTGGATACAGCCTTCACTCCTTCCCTTCAACTCCCGATCTGACCTTTGCTGTATACATACGACAGCGCTGTCGTCGTTGTCTGCAGATCTACGCATGCGCAATGCTAAGTGAAGGTAAAAGTGGCTCGAGACTGCCGGTCCTAAGACGGCATGAACGCATATCTCCTTCATGTCCACGTCCCTAGTTTTTGATGGACCAAGAAAGCCCAGCTCCGAATTCGTATGAGAGATGGTGCTCGGGCCTCGGAGCTCTTAATTGTGTGCGACGGTTTACTAGGGTATATTAGCACAAGAGCGGGAAATGGGAACGGGTTGGTGGAGACGTACTTGCCTGAGATAGCGCGACAATATAACCACCGAGATTAGGAAAGGCAGACGCTGCACTGTGTCTGTTGTTTCCTTTAGCTTGGCGCCCTGTTTCAGCTTCATCTGAAGGCGATAGAACCTACTAGTGCTCGCCTTGCGTGGGGAGAAAAGAAGCAAACAGGTGGAGAGAGGATGCAAACCAAAGAGGTAGTGTACAAACAAAAAGTTGCGATATAAGTTTGGTAGTAGAAAACTGTTTACTGCTGGTCTAGAACGGGCACATCGTATAGTGATAGACGCTTACCGGTTCCCATCACGCACAGCAACTTATATCCCCAGAAAACGAAAATTTAATAATAATAATAATAATAATAATAATAATTGACACGTAATGTTGAGGCAGATAGTATACATCCGATAGTTCTATCGCGATCGTTGTGCTGTCAGGTTCGCGTGACAAAATGTCTGCTTGCAGAAATATCCGTTACTGATCAGAACGCCTCAAACATATATGAAACGTCCGTGGGGCCGCAAATATAGATTCCTTTCAAGAAATATCTCTAAAACAAGAAATGAAAACGCGGTGAGTTTTGTTTCTTTCCATTTACAGAGTGTGAATTTGGGCTTGCAAACGAATGTGGTCATGGGATATACCTGTGCACAAGCCAAGTGATTGCGGCAACCCGCTCAATACTTCGTGAGCCTCCGTCGCACGCCGCACTCGTCAAATGGCCAATTTCAGCGGCACTATATAGGCACCGTCTTCGGGCTTGTGCCCCACACCGTCTGGCTTTAGGGCCGGATCTTTAAAACCCGTCTGCTTATAATCCGTTTCCCTCGTTTCTCCCTGGTAAGTGCGTGTCCGGCTTCTGCGGGGTCCCGTCCATGGTCAAAAGAGAGAAGGAAATTCGCCAGGGCTTCAGTTTCGGCTTCCGTGCCCGGACCCGTGGCAAGCTCCTCGTTTGACAGCGGGGCTTCCCGGCATTATCTCAGCCTAGCTTGAGTTCGAACCTGTCCCTGAAGTACACGGTGTCTCACGTAACTTGAACCAAGGATTAAAAAAAAAGAAGTGGTTAAGCGTAGCTGAATGAAACCAACGACATATGGTTTGCCATCATGTGTGGTGCTTCTTATAGAGGATCCCCCCCCCCCCCCCCCCGCTTATTTAGATAATCAAGGTTAATTAACTGAGATCAATTATGCAAAATATTTAATATATACTTTAGGGCTAAGTGCGTTTCTTTACGTTGTAGAGGGGATTCAGAGACGACCGATCCAATTTTCGTAGCAACGTACATGCTGGGAGGTGATATTTTTCGGCGTTTAAAGAAAGCCCGCGAAATATGAAATAAAACCACGTGACGGCGCTCGTGCGCTATCATGTGCGCTATCCTATAGCAACGCTTTCAGCCGTGCTTCGAGCGAAAGACCCGTGCGCGCGGACCTTGGCAAAGTTAGCGGCCTCTCCTCAAGGCATCGGCTTCACAGTGCGTTAGCATCTTTGACGGTGGCACACGGAAAGGAAGCGCCGTCGTCCCTGACAAGCGATTGGCTGGACGCACGGTTGAGAGCGCTGCAATACGATAGTGCATGAGCGTAGTGACGTGGTTTTATTTCATATTCCGCGGATTTTCTTTCAACGCCAAAAAAAAAAAAATCACTACATGCAGCATGTACGTTGCCACAAGAAATTGGATCGGTTGTTTCTGAACCCCCTCGACGATTTCACGAAACACACTTGGCCTTAAAGGGAATATTAAACATTTTAAATAATTGGTCTCAGTGCACTAATTAAACTGAAAATAAAAAGTCTCAGGAGACCAGTGATTCATCCGGTTCTTAATTTATTTACTGTGACAGCAGGAGGCCCTCACAGCCGGCAGTGCCATTGTTGAGACTTGGAAGCATGGCTCATATACCTTACAGTGGGATTGATCACACAGAAGGAGGCATTATATTCTCGCTCGAGAGCAAGGAAAAGAGAGAAAAAAAGGAGGAAGGGAACGACGACGACACAAACAAACAAACAAACAAACAAACAAACAAACAAACAAACAAACAAACAAACAAACAAGTTATTCGGAGAAACAATGAGCGTAGAGTGTGACTGCATTACAAAAGGAGCGCACCGCGCCAAAATCAGCGTATAGGGTGCCTCGATATCAAGCACAGCGACGCTGCATGCTATCGAGGCATCCGAAATCCGCATGCACTCCATAGCAGCGCAGCAACGTTGCGGACGCATGAGTGAACTTTTGGGGAGCAGATAGAACGGGGTCCGTCTTCATTTTTACACCTCTCACGCGCGCGCGGGCGCGCGCGTGTTTATATATATATATATATATATATATATATATATATATATATATATATATATATATATATATATATATATATACACACACACACACACACGAGGAAAAGGAAAAGAAGGAGAGAGAAAGAGAACCAGCTTCCCTTACTGTGATGGGGGGGTGAAGCTCCGCATGCCAGAAAGGACGCAGATTGAAAGGACTGGTGGCGACGCCGCACTGAAGTTCCCGCAACAGCTTGCCGTGACGGTTTAGCGCTAAGTTTGGAGAACATTTACTGCGTCACAGCGGCCCAAATACGAGAAGATGCATTGAAATCCATGTCGTCGCACTAACGTTTCTGTGCTGGAGTATCGCGCGAAAAAAAAAAAAAGGGACTTTGACGCTCAGTTTCTTTTCTAATAATCAACTTAATACCCGGAAATTAACGAAAATGGAGTTTTGAAGGAATACCTTTTCAAACTGAATTGATCTAGCGTTTCTCTTTAGTGTCCCTTCAATGCAATGCCAAATCCAAAATCTCGCGACAGTGTACAGCGATGTCACGTGACCTTGAAACCAAGAATGTACTCTGTTGGGGAGCTGTTGCATAATTTCGCGTAACCAATGTCACAATGCAATTTTCGACCTCCCTCACGTGTATGCAAAACGCACGAGCCATCGACTGACCATCGGAGCGGCCATCGTCTCATTCTTGCGGCCACTGCTATCGGGCGCGGTGGTGCGCCTGTACTACATCCGCCGAACGCCGGCCAGCGAGAAAGCGCTCGAGATTGCGCAATTGGGAACGCAGACCAAAGACTGATGTGATGTAAAGATACCTTTCGTTCGAATTTATTTATTATCGTCTACCGTTCACAGCCCACTGATCGTGGAGATAACGTGGGCAGAGCGCCGCCCAATCGGGCCACTGACCAAGCGCGAAAAAGGAATAGTATCGGAATATCGAATCACCACATTATCCTGGCCCAAGTTTGTCGAGCGTATGCGAACTGTTTGTCCTCGGTCGGCCCCCTTTCGCTAATAACACCTGCGTACGCTATCGCCAGTGGCAGGAGTCGGTATACGAACTGTAATTACAGCTGTATCACAAGAAACCAACAAACAAAGACACCAAGGACAACACAGGGGAAATTACTTGTACTTACTAATTGAAATAAAGAAACTATAAATAAATGGAAGTGAAAGTGGATGAAAAAACAACTTGCCGCAGGTGGGGAACGGTCCCACATTTTTGCATTATGCGTGCGATGCTCTACCGATTGAGCTACCGCGACGCCGTCTTCCCATCGACTTTCTGGGGTATTTATATGTTACTACTAGAACTAACCATGGGAGTATTAGCCAGCGCCACCACTCACAAACCTTGGCGGCGGATGTGGAACATCCTTTCTGCCACACTCCAAGTAATTTCCCCTGTGTGGTCCTTGGTATCTTTGTTTGTTGGCTTCTTGTGATACGATTAATAAAAAAACGGGCCCCTCAATTACAACTGTAGGCACTTTGGTGAGAGAGGGCATGTGGAGCAGCCACTGACCGCAGCTGAGTTGACTCTTACATGGCAGCTGCATTGTTTATCTTTCTATAGCGGGCGTTAACAACTGTAGCGCCCTGACACTTTGATCGAGGCAATGCATAACCTGGATGTGTTCTTGAGCTTCAACGAGTTCATTATTGTTCCCGAAAGCGACTAAGGCAGCTCCCTTAAAAGACTGATTAAATTCCCGAATTTCTAGACACAAATGGTATAGCACTCTGATAGTGCGCTATCTACAAACTGTGGTGAGAAAAAAAAAGAAGAAAAAGGAACTTTTTTTTCTCTCTCTTTTGAGAGTGAGCACTGAAGTCTTGTAAAGTGGGGAATAGTTTCAGCTGGTTTTCAGGCTGCGTTTGGGGACGAGGCCGTCAACGCTGTGTCGTGGAAGGCATTTTCTTGCAAGTTCAGTGCTTTTGTGCTCGCGCCGCATCTGTCGCTTACAGTCCTGGGCGTGTCGGCAAGCCTGCTGGAGACGATAAAGCAAAAAGATAAGAAACGCAGTCACGGCAAGAACACTGAGCCGCCATGCCAAGCCATACTTGGCGTGGTTCAATCATATACGATGGACCCTGGTCATACTGAATAGCTGTTCTTTTTCTCTTTTTCTTTTTTTAGGAGCAAGATTTTAAACATATAGAAACGAGTGACATTATATCATAGGTTTTTCTGTCGTCTTTTCACAAGGCAGAAGTATAGGTATTTGGGGTACATAGACATTTACAGGAAAGTAAGGCCTTAGTCTCATACAATGACATATATAGGTACTCGTTAATATATGCCCCTGTTCTCGCACATTACCTGTACATGCATCGTCCGTTTTAGTAATATAATTTAGTTCTGCAAATCGGAGATCGCAGCACGTGGCCGCGATAATAATGATAATAGTAAAGACAGAAATAATTGAGGTCGTGCGTTAACTATAAGCAGTAGGTCACCGGCGCGCGTGCGCAGCTGCTTTACCTTCAGACTCAGCATTAAAAAAAAAAAACTTTTTCGTTCACCTCCGACTATAATTATTTCGTTTTCATTTTTCGATCGCACAGCTCGTCATTCCGTTGATGTGATTCGTTGTTTTCTTTTAAGTTTTAAACATTTTATTTTTCTTCTTCTGAACTTGAGTTAAATATTTCGTGCATCCGTGAGCTGCTTTTGTTGAGCATTTTTTGCGACATGTGCTCTTGACGTGGTGTTTGTCTACGCTTTAGCGTCGGTTACCATACTGTAGTTCTACTGATATTTTGTTTGTTTGTTTTGCTGTCGCTGACTGTTTGTTTATTTGTCACTGGACGCGCACATCAGTCACTCGCTTCATCGACGAAGTGAAAGAACTATCTCTTCCTCTTCGTGACCTTTAATCTGTGCGCTTTGCTTTAATACGACACGTGGTTACAGGCGCCTGTGTCTGTGCCTTTTACTATGTTTGCGCGACGGTGCGCCCTTGCCCTTTCTTGCGTCTGTATTGCAGTTATTAATAGCTGATCGCAAAAGATTGCGCGACTTCACGAGAACTGCGCCTGCGCACACAATGTCTCCGCGCGGGAGCTTTCGCGCGTCATTGACAGCCCGTAAATTGATTGATCCGAAGATCACTTATCGTCTTCGCGCTGCGAGTGACACATTAGCGATCTTCGAGTAGCACCGTTACAGCTCCATGACGTTCTTCACCTAAAACCGATTGGAGATTTCCCTAGTCCACTATTTCTCCTACGGTATGGTCTTCGACTGGTTCCTACCGCCCTCCAACTCGGTTTCCAGTGATGCGGAGCCCTATCGAGACTGGAGCCAGGGAAGCCCTGCCCCAGCCGAACGTTCATCTCCCAGAGCGATGGGAGCAGCTGCGTCATCGAGTTGCTGTCAAATCTCGGTCGCGCTCCCAGGTTGAAGGTGGGAGCTACTCCGAGCGTTCCGAACTGCAGCGCGGCGCTCTGAATGAACCAGGCCAATGTGCTCCTAGTGCTCGATTTCGACCGGTCGAATGTACCACTAGTTTCTTTTTTCGCAGCCCGCAATGTCCCATGCCTTCTATCGCTGCTTCTTGATGATGATGATGATGATGATTTGTCGACATCCCCTTGGAATCGGGGCAACGACAGTCACCTACAGCCTGCTTGAGCTAATCAAGTAATATAGAGATATTTATCAGCCTAGCGATTTGTCTGTCTCATTATTCTTTTCTGTCTTAAACCTTCGTATCTATCTTGTATATAGTTACCTATGCCTGTAATGGATCCGCTCCTATCAATTTCCTCCCTGCATTTTTCCTACCAATACTTTAAACAGAGGGCGCGTTGAAGCTATTCCAAACTATGTCTATTACATTTCTGCAATAAGCCCTCCTCAATTGGTCAAAAAATGTTTCGGGCTACCCCCGCTTCGCTTGTCTGTCACGCGACGTGACGAAAACAGCGAGAACTCCCAATCTGATATGACTGATTACGAATCGCACACTGATTATGCGTGATTAGACCGAACAAAAGAAAAATAATTATTTCTGATTCCACACCTTTTCTCGCCATTAGCCCTTCGCTATTGGTAAAAAGTTATCGGGCTGGGCCCGCTTCGCTTTTCTGTCACGCGACGTCACAAAAACGCTACAACTCACTATACGCCAAACTGTGTACGCATTAAAGATGCATTAATCAGTGGCGGTCTAGCCAGTTTAGGATTTGGAGCAGTTTTTTAGCACGAAAAATGTCGTTCTGGAGCAGTTTAGGTGCAGCGCCACACCAGCACTTTGGAGCAGTTTCGGAGAAAAATTTGTCTTTTTGGAACACTTGGAATAGTACAGCAGTAATCTGTAGCCACTTGGCGAAGCTTGTTATTACTTTATAATCACTAAGTGCTGCTCAACAGCGAAGCAGGACACAAAGCCAACAGCGACCAGTTAAGCTTGTCTTCCCATGGACGGTGTACCCTGTACGGCATGTTGCACACATTATTATTTTTGGTACGCAATGAACTACGTTTTGTAAACAATTAAATAAAATTTTGTAGGCTAACGAGGACAAAGATATGCGCCTAGGCACAAGACAGATAAAATTACAAATGTACTAGAACAATTTGCGCCGCCAGGCACAAGACAAAAAGTGATGGAAAATGACTTAGTGCATTCCAAATGACAGATGTGCTTTCAATTGCTTTACCGCACGAGACAAAACGTGTAACTACGCCCAATAACAATGCTAGAGGCTCGACAAGAGACTATGCATCTGTGAACGGCGCCAAGGTGAAATGCCTCCGTACGGTGTGTCGCAAAGATGGTGATGGCGGTTGGGAACAACGTTCATACCATGCTGTGCACACACTTTCGTTGTGAGGCGGTTTGTCGGTTTCCCGTATGTCGTGTGTGGCCTCTGCGAATAGATACGAGCCGATTCGGCGTAAAACCGTGCAACTGCATGTGCAAATGCGTGAATCTGCGTACATGAACATGCGTATGCGATGCGATCTGCATGCCTTCCAGTAACTGCATAGGCGCGGCTTTCGTCGCTGTTCCCTTCGTCGGCGTCGGGTATAGGAATTGTTTCGATTGGAGTTGAACCGGACGACCCTTGTACCAAGACAATTTTCTTCTATCCCGATACCAACTGAGCGTCATGGTATGGCTGCTTGCAGTGCATCGACGTCAGCCACCTATTTCACCAAATATGCGAAAAATAGAGTGGTAGATAATGAAGTTGCAAAACTAATTATTTGAATTTTAATTTTCCCAAATTTATTCGTATGGTTGATTACAGTCAACGTCCGATTTTTTGGACTCCCTATAGGGGCCGCGAAAACGTAAGAAAAAATCGAATGCATGCCTTTTACTGCCCCCAAGGGCTCCAACCACTACAGGCACGTCTGAAATATCTCTGAAGGCGTGTCAGTACACTTATTAGGCGTATTGGTGCTTTCACTATGACAGGAGACAGCGGGTGCACGCGTGTATAATTAAGGAATACATACTGTGTCCCTTGACAATTGCCCCTCCCAATCTTGGTATGCTTTGCCGCAATACTTTACGTATAATAATAATATATGGGGTTTTACGTGCCAAAACCACTTTCTGATTATGAGGCACGCCGTAGTGGGGGACTCCGGAAATTTTGACCACCTGGGGTTCTTTAACGTGCACCTAAATCTAAGTACACGGGTGTTTTCGCATTTCGCCCCCATCGAAATGCGGCCGCCGTGGCCGGGATTCGATCCCGCGACCTCGTGCTCAGCAGCCTAACACCATAGCCACTGAGCAACCACGGCGGGTTACTTTACGTATGCTTCGCCGCGTAACAATGCTGTACTGAGGCGAAGCTGACTTTTGGGAACCGGCATTATGGAACGCTTCGTGCTTTCCGAGCTTCGAAGCCGTTGGCGAGGATTACAAAGACGGAGTCGGCGCCGTTGCTAACAGCGGCGAATTGTTTTAATGAAAAACACTGTATTGAACAGCTAGAAGCTTGGCAGAGGCCAGGCCTAGCGTTGCTGTGGTGGTGGCTACGGCTGCCAGCGGATCTACGTGCGAGAGCGCCTATTTGAGGCGGCGAGATAATCAAAATGGTGGCGATGGTGGCTTCGATCAATGCAGTTTCGGACCTGCGGTCATGGCAAGTCCGTAAAATCGAACGGCGAAGTGTTTTTTGCGTCCGAAATTTGAGACGTTCTTATGCATTTGTGGCGTGCCACGAAGGCGTCTGAATTATCGGGCATGTCCGATAAATCGGTCGTTGACTTCAGTTGCATAACCTTACTGAAAACATTGCATTGCCGTAAAAACGCGATAACACCGCAATTTTCAGCAGTTGGCGCAAATGGCACCTGATAGGGCGCAGCGAGGAGCAGGCAAGTCGAATTGTAGCAAAATGGCGCAAATGGCGCAGTTGGACCGCCACTGATTGATATGCCGAACCAAACTGAACTTTTTTTTTTTCGGAATAGCCGTGGATTTGCCGTTTCCGAAAGAAATAGAGGACGTCTGCCCTCCGATCGCTCTGGCACTGGCTACTCGGAGCTGCCGGGGAGAACAGATTTATTTGCGTATAATGAAACCTCTTATGTTGCAGTATAACCTTGTGGAGCCCTTTCGGCTCGTACACGACGTCACTCTTCTTGACTGAGAATTCATTTTAGCGGCCATTTTAACCTTCCGTTGCTCGTCGCCGCGATTTTCGACTAGTCACCGCAAGCTAAGGCAGCGGAAGCGGCCCTATCGCAGACGCCGGCAACACCCTCCTCATCCGGTTATCCACTTTCACGGCGTTAGCTCGGACCCACCGAAACCCTGTCCACTTTTGCGTGCTTCTCTCCTCTTGCCAGCCAATCAGATGCGAAACATCTGTCAAAGTAGGCAATGCTACTCGCTTTGCAAGCAAACAGAAGTGACATCCTGTAAACGACGAGAGCGTTGCGGATCACCGCCCGATGCTTGCGGCGGTGGTTACGTAAATTTTACGTCATAAGATTTGATTAAAAACAGATTGGAATAGATTTACGTTATAGGGCCCAGAGTCTCTTGCTTACCTCGACTGCTGGCCGGTGAATGAATCCATCCGCTTGAAATCCCAGCGCTTGTGGAAGGCGGACGTTTCCTACGAGTCTAGATGGGTGAATACCTTCGCACTGCATTAGGATGTGCTTAGTTGTCTCCGGATTTTCGCTGCAGCAGACACATTGGTCTCGTCCTGTTGCGAATATTTGCTCCACTATGTTTTTGTACTTTGGCAACCAGCTCAATCCGCAAATAGCAATGGACTGGCCTTGTGTTATCGTACAGATTTTCCCTTTTAATTTCTTCCTTGGCATTCTTGTAAATCTTCATGGTATTTGTTTCCATTGTTCGCATCCAATTCGCTCTCTTTTTCTGTATTTTTTTAAAAATTTAAGACCTCCTGGTTGTCTACTGACACTTTCAATTACCTTGCTGGCCAACTTCCTTGACCTCTTCCTCCATTCTGTGTCCGCTATATTGAGGTACATATATTTGTGTGCTTTAGCCGCCCAGTGATTTTCATCAAAGTTCCTGAATTATTCTTCAAATCTAATTTTGCTCCGCTCTTCTGTGACTTCAAAAGAGGCCCAAACCCATGTCAGCCTGCATGGCCTCATTTGTGGTTTTATCATTGGCCCACAAAGCCAACCGGCCTACCGATCTTTCGTTGGCTTCCAACCCCGACACGGTGTCTCATTTTATGCGCAGAATGGCGATGTGTAACATCACATGATACACGCCCCATTTCGAGCTGCAGTGATTCAGAAATATCCAATTTCTTTGTGTTTATTGTGAAGCCCACACGCTTCTCACGTGGCCCGATCAGGAACTAAATGGTTTGCCACGCGCCGGCTGGCCGGAAGCCCCGCGCCCTGCTTAGGAGGGAAGCCGAGCCGCGTGCTTCATAGAGGCGAGTCAGGATATGAGGTACGTGACACACTCGTGGGGCGTTCACATGACGTCGGCTTCACCGTTGGGTCAGTCGGCCGCGTCTTCCTTGGCTGCTGTGAGCTGTGCTATCGCGCTTTCTATCGGGTAGCTTCTTTTATCGTGCTAGTGCATTCCCCGCTCTTGAAAAAGCAGAAAGCTCCTCACTTAGCCCACCCCGTCTCACCCTGCCCTCTTGACTTTTCCTGGGTCTCCGTCGAGCTCAGCGCTGGCAAGAGGGAGCGGGGTCACCTGGTTTAAAATTAAACTCTCGCACTTGGCCCTGTCCTCTGCGTTTCCGCTTCCACTTGGAGGGAATACTGTCGTACGGAAGCTGCTAATCCAGGCCGCGCGGAGACGTAACTGTGGCGCCTGTTCGTGAAATGGAGATCTGGGCCCGTATTCACAGAAAACCTCTTGCGCTAGAACTGTTCGTAAGAGCGAATGCCAGCCAATCATAACGTTGGACATATAATTATTGAAGCCGCGGCCAGCCAGTGGCAAAGGTCATTAATTAACGATAAGCTTCGTGAGTTAGGCCCCTGTATTGCAGCGCGTCTCAGCTGTCCTTAATATCCGCGTTCGTATGCGTGGACCCCCTTCACGTTTCAACAAGTTGACTAGGCAGAGAAGAACCTAGGAATACAAGTTACCTGTTGGAGAGCAGGACAGAGAACGTGACACGTTTTACGTTTTCACGATGTACGTGCGTAGGTGATGCAATCTTCGATCAAACTTCATTAATTGATTAATTGTGGTTGAGCCAGTAAAAATAAATTGTACTTACGTAAAGGTAAACGTCGGGTACACCTGGCTTTTCCAGCTATAGTGCTGGTTCCTTCGCACACAGTTGCCATATTGTGGTGCATGCTGTTTAATACGACATCTTCGTTGAGAGTTCTAATTGCCTGTTTCGTCCAGAATGAATCGCATGTGCGTGGGCGAGGCCGCGGGAGATTCCTGCGGCTACAGTTATAGTATATAGGGTTTCCCACGTAACTTGAGCCAAACATTAAAAATATGTAAATGCCTCGTAACTGGACAGAACCAAGGTAACGTTGTTTGCCGTCGCTTGGAGATACTTGGATTATTTCTTGCATTCCACCTAATTACATAATTAGTCTTGTTAATCAACTTCTCAAATATTATAATGAGATGAAAAGTGTGAAAGCTGTTGAGCAACATGCAAAACTCCCGATACAGCTTTCTGTTGCTCAATACGTGCTACACAAAAGTGTTTTTTCAAGCTTAAAAGAAGCCTGCGAATGCACGAAAAAATGCTGCGCGACTCGCCGCTCGAGGCACTTTTGCGTGTATTCGCGGGCTTGTATCGTGCTTGGAAAAACACTTTTATGTAGCACGTATTGAACAACAGAAAGCGGATCAGATTTTCATGTTGCTCACATTGACACTTTTCATCTAATTATAATATTTGAGAAGTTGATGAATTAATTAGGACTAATCTTGTAATTAGGTGGAATTCAAAAAATAATCTCCAAGCGACGGCAAACAACATTAAATTGGTTCTGTCCAGCCACGTGGTGTCTGCATATTTTGAGCTCTTGGCTCAAGTTACGTCGGACACACGGTATATGGCTCCCTTCAGGGCATGCAATAAACTCTAGTTGCGACTGCGACTATACTCGCGGACAACTTTCTGTGGCTAATACGGGAAAACTACGAATGCGTGGCTGCTGCACATGTGTTACCACGCCAAGTAGTCCGGCAGCATTTGTCAGTGTTTTTGGTTGCTCGGAACAGACGCTGAAACGACCCAGCTTTAACGTGCTACGGTTTCGGGTTTCCTCAGACGCGGAAGGGAAAAGCCGCAAAATAAGTAAACCTTTACACGCAGTGATGTGTTCTGTCTTGTTTAACTGTTGCTACTAAGGTGTGTAAGCTTTCTTTTCGAAAGCCTAAACTAACGTGGATTCAAACGCGGGACTCCTTTCAGAAGCGGTCTCACAATTTTGCGCGCTTTTCCTCCGTAGTTTTCCCTTCATAGCTGCAGGAAGTTGTCAGCTAGTATACAGTTACTGTACATTCTACCAAAAACCTTTGGTAGCATATAGACCAGAACACGCTAGTCTCGCACCCAGACTAACCGAACGCATACTCTCGCACCCGGGTTGCCCGGTCGACCGGCGCTATTTTGTACTGGGCTGCCAAAGTGTGTTCGCCGGCGACCAGTAGACATGGCAAGCGCCAGCTCTAGGGCTCCAAAGTGCGGAAATGTGCCCGTTCACACGGATCCAAAGTAGAAGAAGTCATCTGGGCATCATTGCGTCGTGTTTGGATGCCAAAACAACCAGCGGAAAAGGAGCAGGTTGCTTAGCGCTGTTTGCGAAGAGCACAACACACGTAGGAATCGTGCCGGTGCGGTGTTTTCAGCCTGCGCCGATTTCCATCCGCAACGAAGAATGCCAACCTGCGCCACCGGTGGATAGCTGCAGTGAATAGGAAGAACTACCAACCCAGTGAAAATGCACGAGTGAGTATTCGATCTGTGTATATTTTGGTGCCACGTTCAACTTTGCGCCCTACGAACGTAATACGCAGGTTTGCTCCGAGCACTTTCTGGGCAACAAGCCTACAGAGCAGAATCCCGCGCCGGTGCTTCGCCTTGGCTATAACAAACAGGCAAGCCTTTTCGTGTTTTCATTCAGGCAGAGCTCCCGACGGTTAAGCGGAACAGTTGAGTTTGCGGTTAGCGATACTTGCAGCTGGTGCACGGAATGACCATTAAGCGTGAACGACAAGTTGCAGGCCTTGCTGGTGAGCGTTATTGCTAATGAAAGTAAACCGAAGTCTGCTCGTCACGTAGCATGCGTCCACAAAAACGTAAACGACGACTACTCGTCGCCGAAGGTGTTCTTGCAGCGCACCTACCTTTACGAGCTGGTGTTGCAGGTGTCATTCGTAACGAATTCATTTGAGCCTCCTGAGCTCTAAACTGCGTGCGGGCTGTTATGCGGGGCAAAGCGCAAAATATTTCCGTTCATATGGCGAGGAAAATAAGGTGCTTAATTATTCTTGTATTTTGTAACAAAATTTTGATCGTTCTCACTAGTTTTTTTTTTACTGTGTTCTTTTCTAAGGGAGCGCCAACAATCCGATGGCCTCGCACAAGCGAAACAGGTCTGGTACCAGGTAGCTGCAGTTGGTGGGGCTAATTTCTTGGAATGCAGGTGCGGTTGTTGTCTTGTACCAAAGGGGTCCTGATGATGCAGCTTTAAGAAGGGATGGTAATTTTACGTGCCCTGTCATGGTTTGTGCAACTGTACAACACCTGCATCTGTCATGCTCGCACTGTTATACGGGCTTTGACTGCACATGTAGCTGAACATTATAACTACTGTAGTACCTCATTTTCCAATGAGTGCAGGTTTAGCATCATATGCTGCTTGTTCGAGTGCTGTAGGCTTTTGTTCTGAATGTTGTACTCTTAAGTGGTTGCACGATACAATTGGCCTGGTGTATTTTCTATTTCATTTTGAGAGGACTTTATATCTTCGCAAAAGTGATGGCATGGGAAAGAACTACAGCCCTTCTTACTATAACATCTATTTTGTTTTCAGTGTGCAGGTGGTGAAGGGCAGGCGTCTGCTAACCAGGCAGTCAAACGACCTCGCCAGTTGGTTGCCAAGCGAGGCCAACCCAGTAGAGACCATTACAAACAAGACCAAACTGAAAGTGCAGATGACAGTGTTCTGCGTGCTTTAATAATATATGGCACCAACACAGTGCTGTAAATTCCTTCACAGGTTACGTGCCAAAAAGCTCACAGGTGTTCTAGCATATAGCGCGCGGTTTGTACAAACGTAATAGCGTACCTACCCGATGTATTCGCTTCTGCAGTCTGCACAGCACTCAGTGTGTCCATTGTGGACTTGCACGAGGTCTTGAAGTTTGATTGAATCCAGACAGCGAAAATGACAGGTTAGAAAAAACGTGAAACACGCCTTCCGCCCAGCTAAAAAGCCCAAGTTTCGCTTTCGCGCCGGGTCGCATCTCCCGGCGTGGCAGCCCAGGCCTGCTACTTCGCGGCGCTTGGGATAGATGGGGCGACCGGCGCTCATCAATATGGCGGCGCCCTTTGAATTCACGGTGTTCTGGTGTATAGAGTAACACTAACTGCGACTAGAGTCACTACTGCGACGGAAGAGTTGCGCCATCTGTCACTGTATAAGCGAAATACGGCGCGCGCAGTGTTTCGCTATAACAGTGGCAGACGGCGTCATCATGCATGCTCTGCTAATGCACTGCAGATCTCCGTGCGAAATTTGAGCGCCACTTCAGCCACTGCTTTAGCCGGGGCCATGGAGGAAAGGAAAAACTAAGAGGCCCTGCCCTCTCCGCCCTCTAGGACAAAAGTGTGGAGGAAGTCACGCGGTATTTTTTGGTGTAGCGGCCATGTTGTCGGGGCACAATGGAGGTTTTGTTATGGTGGTACGTGCTCTTACGTGTGCTGCCCCGTAGGATTGCGTACCGTGGCAATGACGTCGTGTGTGCAGGATTGCATTAGTCTCCGTGTTTTGTTCCGTTGTGTTAGCTCGACGGTGCTCTCCCGGCTGTTGTTGTGACCAGGTGTGATCTGAAGAGGTAAAGAGCGTAAAACGAGCGCGCGCATGCAACGCCGTACACCACGTACCACGCCGCGGACGATCTGGGAATCTATTTGCCGTCTTCGATGGATTCGGCTTAAGTGTCACCACAGACTGAAACCGCCATGCTTCGGAGTATGTACGATCAACTCCTTGCAGGTCAGTGACAGCTATGCAGTGTTCCTGCTTTTGACAGCGGACGATGCATTTGTGGCACGTAGAACAACCTTGTGGAAGGATGGGAAAGAAGCGGCTGCTGTGAGTAATTAAGGGACGAACCCTCCTTACCGCAGATATATCTTACATGTGTGCTCGAGGGTCGCAGGGAAGTTAAGGTTGGCGAATGTGGTGCGATAATGAAGAAGGCTTGACAGAACGCACGCCTGCGCGCACATCAAGCGGCTGATGGTCGCACGTAGGCCCAGTCAACGCGCTAGGAACACACATACGCGCTTATTGTTCGGCACCGCGCGGAGGATACCACAGAACTTCGTTTCCGTGAAACTTCACTTACCGTGAGAACAATATACCTCAGACCTCAGTCGCGTAGCGACGTTCTCCTCTGCTAGGCCTCTTCGTCGGCGCGCTGTAGCTCGTCACATCGCGGTGCGCGGTCGCCCAAAACTTGTTCAATAAAGCAAAATGATTCCTATAAAGCCACGATCAACATACTTGTGGGTTCTCATAAACTGCAGATGGGCTAGCCGTATACGTCGTGATGAGGGTAAAGTGTGCTGCCGTTCACCGCCCTGTGCATTCTTGCAGTGCGGTGAGGATGCACAGACTTATTTTCAGGAAAGCCGACAGAAGCGTATGTATATATATGTATATATAGACCGTGGGACCGGCCTGACAGTTCATTATGATCTCCCTTCAAAGCTAGAGCACAATACTCGGAGGGAATCAGTTGGGTAGCGGAATGGTGATGGTATAACACCGCGACGGGATCCGTTGGTCGTATATCACTACGGCGCGCGCACGTGCGCGCAGCCAGGTGTGGTTGCGCTTCGAAAGCGAGAAATGTAAATAGGAGAGGAGACTCTTCCCCGACAAGATGGCGGAGTAACGCCAACTTCCGGGGTTATTGAGCTTCACTGAGCGACGTCAAGGTCTCTCCTTAGTTTTCCTTCCTCCATGGCCGGACCCATGTATGCCTGGCTTTCCCATTTAGGCAATTTTCGGCATGTGCCCTATAGTATTGAATACAGTATGTTTTGTTTTCCGGATTCGTAGCTTCAGAAGTTATTTTTAGTAATTATGACGTCACGCCGTATAGAGCCCGGTTGTGCGCCTGTATAGCATGTGTGTAGCATATAGGGGACTGGATGCAGTTCCTAGAACGGGGATGAGGAGGAGCATTAAGGCACACTATTTTAGCATCGATATATCCACCGTGTTTCGCATTTTTCGCACTCAGCGTCACGGTGGCTCAAGAGCAAAACAGTTTTCAAAAAGAATTCACGCCTGCTTTTCGTGGCTGACATCGCAAGAAGTTCATAAAAATTAGGTTTATAATGCGCGACTTTCTTGTAAAATGTACTATGTTGCCTCATGAATGCGAATTAGATTTTGGATATTGGAGCGTCGCGCTTGTTCTGGCAATGTGCTTGCATGGCGGCGTGTCCCTGCCGGCATGCGCAGTTAGGCTGAAGGGACCTTTAATATCCTGATAACAGAATTGTTTTATAGCTCAGGCTTAGTTACAGAGGCGAAGGGGCAGAAAGCGAATGGCGCCTATTGCACCATTAGTGAGCTCAAAGCACAATGTATTCTAGCGACGCGTGAATTCGCAATAAATCTAGTTGCTCCCAGCTGCTTGGTTTTGCCTAACGCTTTGTCTGCATGGGCGGCATAAGCTTTTGGGTTAAGACAGAAACACAATATGCGAAACGGGGTTCGGGCTCTGCCATTGCTGACCCGTTTCTCATAAGGGTATCCAGACTGGTATATTGTACAGTCCATTTTTCGAAAACTCGATCTTATATATGAGAACTGCCTGACTTAATGAATGCTAAAACGCGTTTTATAGAGTTTTGTCGCCTTGTCGTTCTTGGTATTCAAAGAAATATCTCCCAACCACCCGGAACGGGCAGAATGCCAACCGCGCTTTGGGTCGTTTCACGTGTGCATCCGATCCATATATGCTCATAAATCAAGGAATGTGTGCAGGCGCGAAGCCGATAGCGTCAGAGAACGCGGTTGCTCCCATTCGAGTGAGAGCAGCCATGGGTGAATGGTGCAATGTGCGTTTGCATTTTATCATACAGCACGAAGTTCGAATGATAAAGTGTCTCCTTTATTTAACGTGTATCGGGACACGTTTATGCTAATGAGGCTAATTACACGCGCCAGTGGGAATGCGCCGCCTTCGAAGTGTGACGTCAGGAAAAGCGCGACGTTTACATGTCTTGTTTCGCACAAAACTGACAAATAAATTAATGCCATTTTGAAAGTTGTGTAATATGTTAATTTTATTGCGTTTTAATCTTAAGGTATTGACACGTGTATTTATATTTATCGGGCAACCACGTTTCGCCGCTTAACAACTGTAATCGCACAGCGAGGGACGCGCCTGCATGTATCCGACGTTTCTGGAAAGTTATCGACGATTCTATCCGCGTGTCTGTTGTCGCCGAACCTTGTATTATCAGATTTCATCGCGTGACATGAATGGTGTAGAACTTTGTGGAAGACACGCGGGTCCCATCAGGTAATCTGGAACATTCGACGACTGATCTATAAAAGCCGACGCGCTTGACCCGCTGATCAGTTTTTCCGACGATCGCCGACCGTGTTCGCCGCTATCGTTGTGCTATAAGTGTAGCCTGTTTTTGTGGGCACAGGTTCGCCCAATAAAAGTTAGTTTTCTCGTTCACAATATTGCTACTGTGTTATTGCTTCTTTCTTCACCGTCACTACCACGTGACATCTGGTGGAGGTGCTTTTCGTCCATGTACAGGACGCCCCCGACAAGCCGTGATCCCAGCCCAGACCGCGAACAGAACACCAACGTAATCCCGGACCACCGAGCAAGCCGCCGTCTTCAACAGCTGCCCCCGGAGCACGGACTTCTACCTGAGAAGACCAAGAAGATTGTGGCCAAGGCAACCGCAATGGCAGCCCCAGCGTCCCCCATCGTCCTGCAGCAGCCCAGGGAACCACCGACGTTCCGCGGTTCCACATTTGAGGACCCGGAAACCTGGCTGGAAACGTATGAGAGGGTCGCTACGTTTAACAACTGGGCAAGCGACGACAAGCTACGACATGTCTATTTCGCATTGGAGGACGCCGCCAAGACGTGGTTCGAGAATCGAGAAGCCACCTTGACGACGTGGGACCTCTTCCGAAGCGGCTTCCTGAAAACATTTCAAAGCGTCGTGCGAAAAGAACGAGCCCAAGCTCTACTGGAGACAAGAGCGCAGCTGCCGAATGAGACGATCGCGATTTTCACTGAGGAAATGAGCCGTCTGTTCCGCCACGCCGACCCAGAAATGTCGGAGGAGAAGAAAGTACGTCTACTGATGCGTGGCGTAAAGGAGGAACTTTTCGCCGGTATGGTAAGAAGTCCACCGAAGACCGTCGACGAGTTTCTTCGTGAGGCGACGAGCATCGAGAAGACACTGGAATTGCGGAACCGGCAATTTGACCGACGCACCAAGCCAACAAGCTACTCCGGAATTCAATCACTGGCCACGGACGATTTATGCGAGACCATCAGGGCCATCGTGCGCGAAGAACTGCGCAAGGTCTTGCCATCGTCGCAGCCTCAAGTGGCCTCGATCGCCGACGTCGTGAAAGAAGAGGTGCACCGATCGCTAGGAGTTCCTGAGGTGCAACCACAATTACCGCAGCCCCAGCCAGAAGCGATGACTTACGCCGCCATCGCACGCCGTCAAGCTCCCCCTCCGCGACAACGCCAGGTCCCTGTAACGCCGCAATTCCGTCGTCCACCGCCGCCGCCGCCAGCACGCCCACCCGTCGCCCAGCGCACCTACGCGAGGAAGACGGACATTTGGCGCGCCCCCGACCACCGCCCGCTCTGCTACCACTGCGGCGAAGCCGGGCACGTGTACCGCCGATGCCCATACCGCGACCTGGGATTGCGAGGCTTCGCCGTGAACGCACAGCGCCCGAGGGAAGGTGAACGCCCTCGTGACATCGCCGATTACCTCGCCGCTACTCAGTGGAGCCCTCGACGACCGTCCCGTTCGCCGTCACCAGGCCGCTACCTGTCGCCGCAGCACCGACCATACACCGGCCCAGCCCGGGGCCGCTCTGCGAGCCCATATCCGGAAAACTAAAAGCAGCAACCGATGGAGGTGCGGTTGCTGTTCGTCGAATTGACGAAGATCCTCCGCCGCCGACGAAGACGACGAAGAAACCGTCTCGACGACCTAATGACGACACGCCGCCGTCCCGACGAAGTCAGGAAGCCAAGACAACACCGACGAAAGACGACTTGACGAAGCGACGTTCCAGCTTCAGTTCAACACGACGCAGCCGTGATCCGACGCCACGACCTAACTGCAACGCCAGACAAAGAACCACCGACCTTGACGTGCTTCTCGACGGCCACGCAGTCACTGCCTTAGTCGACACAGGGGCCGATTACTCCGTAATGAGTGGACGCATCGCCGCCCAGTTGAAGAAGGTTAAGACTGCATGGGAGGGCCCCCAAATTCGGACCGCTGGAGGGCACCTTATTACGCCGACTGGAATCTGCACGGCAAGAATTACCATTCATGACCGGACTTACCCTGCCACCTTCGTTATCCTGCAACAGTGTTCACGAGACGTCATTCTCGGCATGGACTTCCTGAACCAACACGGCGCCATCATCGACCTGAAGTCGCAGTCAATAACGCTGTCGGAAGATCAAGCGATACCATCGGAGCGCCCTTGTAGCCACCACGCCTTGAGTGTGCTCGAAGATCAAGTGAGCATCCCGCCTCGCTCCAGCATCGTTATTTCGGTCGGCACCGAAACACCCGCTGACGTAGAAGGCGTCATCGAAGGCGACCAACGTCTACTACTCGACCGTGAAATTTGCGTCGCAAGAGGGATCGCTCGACTGCACGGAGGAAACACGAGAGTGCTGCTGACAAACTTCAGCCAGGAGTTCAAGCACATCAACAAGGGCACGACGATCGCATTCATCGAGGAAATACAGGAAACCAGCGATGCCTTCGTCCTCTCGGATTCTGTTGCATCTACCCCGACGACCGTAGTTCCCGAGCCAGACTTCAACATAAATCCAAGTCTCCCCGTGATTAAGCAGCAACAGCTCAGAAGCCTGCTTCGACGATACAAAGACTGCTTTTCGACGTCATCAAGGATTCGACAAACACCAGTCGCAAAGCATCGCATAATCACCGAAGAGAGCGCTCGACCACTACGCCAGAGCCCTTACCGAGTTTCGACGCGAGAACGCGAAGCTATAAGACAACAAGTCGACGAAATGCTGCGCGACGACATCATCCAGCCGTCGAAAAGCCCGTGGGCGTCTCCAGTTGTTTTAGTGAAGAAAAAGGACGGAACCCTACGTTTCTGCGTCGATTATCGTCGACTGAACAAAATCACGAAGAAAGACGTATACCCCCTCCCACGGATAGACGACGCATTAGATCGGCTCTGCAATGCTAAATACTTCTCATCGATGGACCTCAAGTCTGGCTACTGGCAAATAGAAGTCGACGAAAGGGATCGCGAAAAGACCGCCTTCATCACGCCAGACGGCCTCTATGAATTCAAAGTTATGCCGTTTGGACTGTGCTCGGCGCCTGCAACGTTCCAGCGCGTGATGGACACGGTTTTAGCAGGATTGAAGTGGCAGACCTGTCTTGTTTACTTGGATGACGTCGTCGTCTTCGCCGGAAATTTCGACGATCACCTTAGGCGGCTTGCGACAGTATTAGAGGCCATCAAGTCATCAGGGCTCACCCTGAAGCCGGAAAAGTGTCACTTCGCTTACGATGAGCTTCTATTCCTAGGCCATGTCATCAGCAAATCTGGAGTACGCCCCGACCCGCAGAAGACAGCTGCCATCGCAAAGTTCCCGCAGCCAATCGACAAGAAGGCAGTGCGCAGATTCCTTGGCATGTGTGCCTACTATAGGCGCTTTGTCAATAACTTTTCACGCATCGCTGAGCCGCTGACGCAGCTAACTAAATGCGACGTCGAGTTCAAGTGGGAAACGCCGCAGGCCGAGGCATTTCAAGAACTCAAACGACGCATGCAGTCGCCGCCCGTACTTGCGCACTTCGACGAACACGCCGATACCGAAATCCACACTGACGCCAGTAGCCTAGGCCTCGGCGCCGTCCTGGTCCAGAGAAAAGATGGACATGAACACGTGATAGCTTACGCTAGCCGGTCGTTGTCAAAAGCGGAAGGCAATTATTCTACAACCGAAAAGGAATGCCTCGCCATCGTTTGGGCAACAGCGAAATTTCGCCCTTACCTATATGGCAGGCCATTCAAAGTCGTCAGCGACCATCACGCCTTGTGTTGGCTAGCGAATTTAAAGGATCCCTCAGGACGGCTGGCACGGTGGAGCCTCAGACTACAAGAATACGACATCACCGTAACATACAAGTCCGGACGAAAACACTCAGACGCCGATTGCCTATCCCGCGCCCCCATTGACCCGCCGCCGCAAGATGACGAGGATGACGACGCCTTCCTTGGAATAATAAGCGCGGAAGACTTCGCCGAACAACAACGAGCGGACCCGGAACTTAAAGGCCTCGTCGATTATTTGGAAGGGCACACCGACGTTGTCCCCAGGGCATTTAAGCGCGGATTATCTTCCTTCACGCTTCAAGACAGTATACTCGTGAAGAACTTCTCGCCAGTCCGCGCCAATTACCTTCTTGTTGTCCCGTCAGGACTTCGTCCAGAAGTATTGCATGCCCTACATGACGATCCGACCGCTGGACACCTCGGATTTTCCCGGACACTATCAAGGATACAAGAAAAGTATTATTGGCCGCGCCTGACCGCCGACGTCGCCCGTTATGTCAGAACATGCCGAGACTGTCAGCGACGCAAGACACCGCCGACAAGGCCAGCCGGATTACTACAGCCAATCGAGCCTCCTTGCCGACCATTCCAGCAGATCGGGATGGACTTGCTGGGACCCTTTCGGACGTCAATAACCGGAAATAAGTGGATCGTCGTGGCGACGGACCACCTCACCCGCTTCGCTGAAACAAAAGCACTGCCGAAAGGTAGCGCAGCCGAAGTGGCGAAATTCTTTATCGAAAACATCCTGCTGCGACATGGCGCCCCAGAAGTCCTCATCACCGACCGAGGAACGGCCTTTACAGCGGAGCTCACCCAAGCCATTCTGAAATACAGTCAGACAAGGCACAGGAGGACAACGGCTTACCACCCGCAGACGAATAATCTTACGGAGCGGCTGAATAAGACCCTCGCCGACATGCTAGCGATGTACGTCGACGTCGAACACAAGACCTGGGATGCCGTCCTGCCGTACGTAACATTCGCTTATAACACGGCGGTGCAAGAAACAACACAGATCACGCCGTTCAAGTTGGTTTACGGCAGGAACCCGACGACGACGCTCGACGCCATGCTGCCGCACGTAACGGACGAAGAGAATCTTGACGTCGCTACCTATCTCCAGCGCGCCGAAGAAGCCCGACAGCTCGCCCGCCTGCGAATCAAGAACCAGCAGAGGACCGACAGCCGACACTACAATCTCCGACGACGCTTCGTCGAGTACCAGCCCGGCGACCGTGTTTGGGTATGGACCCCTATACGCCGACGAGGACTGAGCAAGAAGCTTTTGCGTCGCTATTTTGGACCGTACAAGATCATCCGACGTATTGGTGCACTGGACTACGAGGTCGTGCCAGACGGCATTTCGCTGTCACAGCGGCGCCGCTCACGACCTGAAATTGTCCACGTTGTGCGGCTCAAGCCGTACCACCAGCGTTGACGAACTTTGGGACTTTGCGTAACTGACCTTGGACTTTATTTCTTTTCGTTGTTTTGTTACTTATGTTTAATAAGTGTCCCTTTGTGTTTCGCTCTCTTTGTAGCATCGGGACGATGCTTTTTAAGAGGGGGGTATTGACACGTGTATTTATATTTATCGGGCAACCACGTTTCGCCGCTTAACAACTGTAATCGCACAGCGAGGGACGCGCCTGCATGTATCCGACGTTTCTGGAAAGTTATCGACGATTCTATCCGCGTGTCTGTTGTCGCCGAACCTTGTATTATCAGATTTCATCGCGTGACATGAATGGTGTAGAACTTTGTGGAAGACACGCGGGTCCCATCAGGTAATCTGGAACATTCGACGACTGATCTATAAAAGCCGACGCGCTTGACCCGCTGATCAGTTTTTCCGACGATCGCCGACCGTGTTCGCCGCTATCGTTGTGCTATAAGTGTAGCCTGTTTTTGTGGGCACAGGTTCGCCCAATAAAAGTTAGTTTTCTCGTTCACAATATTGCTACTGTGTTATTGCTTCTTTCTTCACCGTCACTACCACGTGACAGTATGTTCAGACTGCGATCGTAACGTTAGCAAAGCGCGCATTTGTCGTAAAGCCCGTATCGCGTGTAGCGTTAAGATCCTTAACAATGCTGGTCGTGCACATTGTTTGCATACGTTACGCTTCTTCAGACCGGCCAATCAAAACGTGAGCTGGGCAGTTGCGTTTCAGTGATTTCAACATGGTGAAACCACCGAAAAACTGTAAGCGAAGGCACCAAAGAAATACGGGCGCCGTTGCCGCTCGAACAACGCACATACGCGTACGCTGTCATGGCTGTTGCTCCCTATGACAGGGGATGCCGGAAGCCGCATCACGGAAAATTTAAAACCGAAACTGCGGCGCTCGTTGGACACGTCGTGACTGTCGTATCTGTATGAAACTTAGAGTAGCGGGTCTTCCAACAAATACGCTTTCATGTGTGACGACTGTTGCGCGCTTAACGCTTCCTACGATTGTAGGCTGACCAATTTAGTTACGCTTTTAGCGTTTGCGCTTGCATTTCTTGCGAAATATCTGCACATTACGTGCGTAGTCTAAACGTACCTTGATGTCCAGCAGGAAAACGTAGCGCTTGAATTTTATTTTCATTTTACGAAAAACTGCGCGCAGTGGCGCTCCAGGTGGCACGTGGCTGATGCATGTGACCGAAACTCCTTGGCATGTACGCCGAGTTTTAAGTGTCTTGTTGGAAAAGCTGTCCGCGCTTAATGCTATGGCTGTATGCACCAACATTGTACGTGCGCTTGATTCACAATGCGGTCGCGCTTAAGTCTTCCGCGGGCGTGCGTTGCCCGTGCCATGAATAGCGCTAATGAGC
Organism: Dermacentor albipictus; assembly: GCF_038994185.2. Classification (NCBI taxonomy): domain Eukaryota; kingdom Metazoa; phylum Arthropoda; class Arachnida; order Ixodida; family Ixodidae; genus Dermacentor; species Dermacentor albipictus. The sequence goes on along the minus strand of NC_091821.1, from coordinate 211,134,039 downwards.
GAAAGCGTTCCGCATGGTTTCTTCTTCGCTCGTGCTTCCTGGCGCCTATGCGCGTCAAATGCCGCACGCCGTGTGCCGCGTGTGGAATGTGGAGTGTGATGGAACGCCACATTTGCATATGGTGGCTTTATGTGTACCGCAGTAAAAGCTTCACAATTCACGTTCTATCTCTCACGGCACAGTGCTGCGCAGCGGAGCACTCCGTGTGCAGTGTGCAGTATGACGTGGACTGCTTAAAGGGACACTAAAGCAAAACAATATATCAGTTTAGACTGATAAAGCACTGTCTGAGAACTTTGTAGGTGGTCATTTCAAAATAATAGTTTGAATATTAGATGAGCAAATGCAGGTCAAAGTGTCAGTATTTGAATTTCGCGCCGCAACCCCGACGCTAGTATACCTCAGGGTGACGTCAGGGATTCCAAAGTATGTTTTCGTATTTGGGCCGCCTTGGCTCAGTAAAGGTTTCCCAAACGTGACATATTCAATATTTGGTTCCTTTAGAACACAACGCAGTGAGTCTGCACCTCTAAATAAATAAATAGGCCGTGAAAGACGCTTTCAAAATCCATGACGTCACAGCCACCTGGTGCGGGAACTTCAAGGAGGCGTCGCCACCTGTATTTCGCTTTTGCGCTTTTTCTTGCTTACTGAACGTCTTATCGTAGTAAGATTGGTGTTTTTGGTGTTGTAGAAGGGTAATTTAATGACGCAGAAGAAACCATTTTTCTCTTTACTGTCCCTTTAAGCAAAACGTGTACGCGCGATTACTCCTTTGTCGGTATGTACGTATGCTCCTCAGCAAGCGAGAGAAGCTGTTCGCCAAAATGAAACCTTCCGCCACTTACGCATGCCTACGTTTTGAAAACGACGCCGTCTGGATGCCGTGTCTGCCGCGCGGCAAAGACAGCCAAGAATTGAGGCGATGCGCTATCACGGTCGCGCGGCACTTGAATAACGACACACGCGAATGCTTGAATAGCTGGGGACGTACGTAGTCTGAAGCGCTCCACTTCGGCGGTAGTCTCGCCGTGAGGCGCGCGCTGATTGGCTGGTTGAGCAAAATCGGATGACGTAGGGCTCAATCAGCCAATCAGCGCGCGCCGATGGCGAAGGTGTGGCCAAGGCGATAGTATCGCCGAAAGTGATCGTTTCAGAATACGGCCCCTGGGTGCCGTATTCGAGGTCGGCTATTTTGAGGCATACTTACTCTCGGTTTGCGTGACGTAACCTTCAACGTTACCGCCTCAGTGCAGCCCCCATCAACCGACATCCTTTCAATGCACTCAGGAACTATATATGTGACACTAAAATAACGCTTGTGGGAGGACCGTTTCGTCGCATCGATGTTTGTTGGTTTAATTGTCCAGTGAGTGGCGCGCGGAAAGTGATATCTTGGGAAGTTATCGATCGAGAATGCCACCAGTGTGGCCTGGCTGGGCGTTCTATAATCGGAAGCTCACGTGTTGATGCGGGCGAGATAGTTTCGAGGGCCGCGTGGAAGGGCGTTCATACGTCGGAAGGAAGACAGTGGTCCCGACAAATGCGCCGGCTCGGCTTCTCGTCGCGTGCAGCATTCATTGCTACAGGAAGACGCGCACACATGTGTGTAGGGAGTTTTGAGAGTCGTTTGTTCGAATGGTGGAGGAGCATAAGCTCGTGCCCTTCCGCTTTGGTTGTGTGCTCACTTTCAGTAGTGAATTGCTACACTATTCGACAGGCAGGATAACAGGCCATAAACCCATCCCTCTTTCTCTTTTTCCTTTTTTTTTCTCCAGCACAGTTTGGAGCATATGCTGTTGGGTTAAACTTAGCCATGCAGGTAAAGTGCGTCCTCGGCGTGTTCGAAGCAATGCATTCGTTACCACTCGTGCGTGAGGCGCAGCGGAATTTTATTGTTTGTAGCGGCTTCCACCAGCCGTTGCTCGCGAGTGAACTCTGAAGCAGATACTGGGAGACTGGGAGAGAAGTTGCAGGCTTTACATTAGAAGCGTCAACAACGAATATAGGACACGGGGTGGTCTCGTTATCTCAATAATCCGGACAATAGCCTCTGGAAATATCTGACAGTGTGGAGCTTCCAAATGGGCACACTTTCGCTGTGTATAGAAGGAAGCGCTGGTTATAGCCAGCGCGTTATTTGACTCACGTGCATGCACCTTAAAGCAACTTAAAGGTGGTTCGACGCCGGCTATACTCTGTGGTAAGTGTTTTGGACACCTACTATCCAGATAGCGTCCTGTTACTGACGACTTATTTCCAGGTTAGTGGTAGATGCAGATATATGGCGTAATCACCATACCTTGCTGGTGAAGCATCGCACTGACACGGACACGGCGAAGACACACAAGAACACACGACACTCCCTGCTTCTTGTGTGTCTTCGCCGTGTCCGTGTCAGTGGGCTGCTTCACCAGCAAGGTATGATGATTACCCACCGAGTAGCCCAACTTTTCACATTAATGAACTTCACATGGTTTAATATTTGTTTCGTACCGGTTATCAAGCAGATGCTGATGCTAGGTAAGAAGGGGGCAGCGTAGAGCAGTTAATGCCCCAGATACGATAATTGTTCCTTCTCAGGAAACGAAGCTAGGAGGTGTAGACGGTGTGGGAAGCCGAAAATCCGGTTACGCGTGTACCAGGAGAGTCACCGACCGATCGACAGATTGATTGATTGATTGATTGATTGATTGATTGATTGATTGATTGATTGATTGATTGTCACTTAACGGCGTCGTGCGGCGGGGAAAGAGAACGAGAATAGTATACAGACTGGAGACGTAAATGCACCCGTTCTGAAGGGAAGTATAGCAGGGTCACCGAGGGAAAGTCAGTGCATTGCTGACGTGCTACGATTAAAATGGAGTCCGTACTAAACGGCCGTCTATACCTCCTTCACCGATGAGAAATAGTCGACGGAACGCGCGACGTTCGAAATGATCTTTGTCTTGGAATTTGCTGCCGTGGCGGAGCCGCCTGTACTGTTTGCAGCTGCCCGTGTCGAAATTCCGTCTGGGTTGGGGCGGCCTTTCGAGCCTACCGTCGAGGGTCGCTCATGTGCGGTGTGCTTTTATGAAATATGCACTCCGCGTGAAATCAGCGGGAGAAAAGACCGCTAGAAAAAGAAACGAAAAAACTCTCGTGTACGCAGCAGTCTCGGGGCACCGACTTCACATTCTCGATAACCGAGAAATATATGCAAAAAATCGTTGAACGCAGCTGTGGGCGCGCACGTTAACCCGACCATGCAGCGATAGGTTGCCGAAAGAGACCGTGCAGCACATTGTCTGCGTGCTGAGCTCATCCGTACCCCATGAATTTCAGTAAGAACGTCACCGTTTTGTCAAGAGTGCGCCTAGCGTGGGTTAGAACGGGGAACACCTTTCGTAGATGCGATCAAATGCTATGCTCGCGCATCTCAGTCGTATGGAGCTACCTTTCCTCGACATACTTTTTTTTTTCTCGTGCTTTCGCACACAGCCGAGCTAACGCGGTGACGTGGTTTAGACGCGCGTCGCCGATGAACTCTTCCGACGTTAACAGCGTGACGTCAGTGGCCTTCGCCGAAGCTGGACAGTCGTCTTCCTTTGCATAGATTGCGCGCTCATTACGTCCAAGTGGCACCGCGGTGAGAACGCTTTCTTTTATCGGAGTGGCGGCGGAGGTTTCTACGTGTCGTAAACCCCCCGCTAGTTGTCATTCAAGTGGGCCTTTCATCTCCCGTTATTTCACTCGTCGTGCTTTCTCTGGGAGTGAAACGCACGAAGCGTAGGCCGGTGAGGAGGAGGAGGAGTGTCACCTTGAGCTCGCCGGGGAGGAGAAACCCGTTGTCTAGGCTTTTCCACCGTCGCCCATTCATTGTCGCGTCCGGCAGCTTCGTTAAAATACGCAACGTAGGCGACGGATTCGATCGTATGTGGTCGATGGCGCCGTCCTCTCCGCGGAACTTTTCTTTTTTTTCGCTTACGCAGAAATAGCGCATAGCCGACAACTCCCGTGTCGTGCGAGGCTGTCATTATGTCGTAGGCATCGTTAAATATGTTTCCCCTCCTTCCATTTTTTTTCTTTACCTTATTATAGTTGCGCAGTCTCAACAGCACGTGTTGTAGCAACCATGCATCGCTGTCTGAACAACTGACGGCGTGTTTTTCACCCCAGCACGCGTGCATACATGCGCGTTTGTGCAAAGGGATTAAAGGTACCATAGCACGTGTTAGTATCGCACGAAAAAAAAGAAAAAGTGTGAATGCGAAAAAGAAAAGAGACACTGAAAAAAAAAAAGTCTTGTCAGCGTACAAAGGCAACCAGAAAAACGTGCAATTTTTCCCCTGTTGCTTGTGGCTTAATATTTATACAATGACGTTAGAGCGATTAGCCTCTAACTAACGCTGTTCTGGGGGAGACTACTACAAGACTAGAACTACAATTTGCCCCTTTCCAGTACGTGTCGCCGCATCCATGAAGGGTGACATTGCATGAAACAACGCTTTTATGGCCATACGTGCATTCAGTACTGCCTTGTGTTCCTTCTTGTACTAAAAATGAAATGTGGATGGCCATTGGTCACTGGCGATTATTTCAAACGTGCACGGAGATGGGAAAAGACGCAAGGTTACCGCCTTTTAAATTTTCAAGGAAGAAATGGTTCACCCAAAGTGAGTGGTTGAACCATCTCTGCCTGATATGGCATTGCCGTTATTCGACTACAGAACTCACCAAACACCCGCAAGGTTGCATTGCTGATTTTGTGGTCATCAAGCAGCATCTTTGGTCGTTTATTAGTTCTGCAATTAATTTATCCAAGATGTTTGTCTACAGGGGCCATGTTCCGATGAAATGGGCAGCTAGCCCACTAGCCCAACTTGGAAGTTTTCCGGACTGAATGCAAAAGGAATGCCCTGTGCTGCAGGATTTCAATGCATGTTGAGTACGCCTTTTCCTCCTTAAAAAATAAATAAAAACAAACAAACGGCGGCGATGATGGTGATTATGATGGTGATAATAATAATAATAATAATAATAATAATAATAATAATAATGTAATGAAGAAAGGAGGAGAATGGCATACCGATCATCATCAAGAACAGAGGGCACGAGACCGGCGTTCGAAGACCACCATCTTGCTCTCCGCGCTCACTGTTCCGAGCTACTGCCCGTTTGTTGGACTCGCTCAATAAACATCCTTACATTTGGTGGATCGTGCTGGGTACGCACATCGTCGGCACCCTGGAACTCCGATCCCGCACGTTGCACTCGACCATGCAAGCTGACGCAGCCCAACAGCCGCCACCTCTCCCGGCCGCCGTTTGTCCCGGCCCCGTTCGCCAGCGAGACCCCCCGGTATTTTCGGGTACGGAAGACCAGGACGTCGAGGACTGGCTGTCGTCCTACGAAAAAGTTAGTGGACCCAACAAGTGGGATGACGCTACTAAGTTGAGTACCGCGAACTTTTACTTGGCTGGCGTGGCGAAGCTGTGGTATACGAACCACGAATCGGAATTTGAAAACTGGTCTGCTTTCAAGGAGGCAATATCTGCCGTTTTCGGTCGCCCTGCCGTGCGGAAGTTACGCGCCGAGCAACGGCTGCGCACACGGGCACAGGAACCGAATGAAACATTTACCGCCTATATTGAGGACGTACTCGATCTCTGCAGGCGCGCCGATGCCTCAATGAGCGAAAGTGCCAAAATACAGCACATCATGAAGGGCGTCGACGACGATGTCTTTCAGATGCTTCTTGCGAAGTCTCCTGGCACAGTGTCCGAAGTGGTAACTCTGTGCCACAGCTACGACGAGTTGAGAAGGCAGCGGGCTCTCACCCGACGTTCATCTCAGACGTACAATCAACCGCTCGCTGCACTGGACATCATGCCTGCCCAGCCATACCTTATCGCACAAATGAAAGAATTTGTGCGTGAGGAGGTGGCCCGTCAGTTGTCTCTCCTGCCGTTTGCTCAGCGTCAGGAGCTCCCACAACAGCAGCAACTGCAGCGACCAATCCCGTTGGCTCCCGTGCTTCGACACGTCATTCAAGAGCAGATTTCCGAGGCCATGCCGGTGCCCATTCAGCAGCAACCTGTCGCCGCGCCTCTTAGTTACGCTGAGGTAGTAAAGCGGCAGCAGCTTCAACAGCCCTCACCACCCCATGGTGTGTCGTATGCTGCAGCCCCGATTCAGCCGTCCGTGACATGGTCTGCTCCCATCCCTGCAAATCCCTGGCGAACGCGCGACAACCGGCCGATCTGTTTTGCGTGCGGTGGCCCTGGTCATATCGCCCGATTCTGCCGCCGTCGCGCGCCAGGATATTCAGACGCCCGTTCACCGAACTACATAGATCGTCCCCGCTCTCGTTATGAAGATCCGGGTCCCCAACCAAGCACGTCTTCACGTGACTATCCGCAACCCACGTCTCGTCGCTCACCTTCACCCCGTCGCCGCTCCTTGTCGCCCATGCGTCGTCGACCAGCCCCTGAAAATGAGGGAAACTAGCCTCCGCAGTTCGTGAGGCAAGAACTGCGCTGTCGAAATGCTCAAGTCCTCGAACTTTGCCGTCGAATATTGTCGAAGTTTTCGTAGAAGGCATCCGTGCATATGCTCTTGTCGATACCGGTGCTGCCGTTTCTGTTATAGACGCCACACTTTGCCGCAAGCTTCGGAAGGTGACCACGCCTCTTGAGATGATGCCCTTACGTACAGCGAATGGAGACCCTGTTCGGCCTATAGCTGCCTGCACTGCTCGACTTATTATAGCTAAAGAACACTACATTGTCGAGCTTATCGTCCTTTCCTCTTGCTCGCACGACATTATACTTGGCTGGGACTTTCTATCGTATAATCACGCCGTTATTGATTGTGCCAGATCTGAACTTGAGCTCTTCCCCTTGTGTGACGAGTCCTACTACCCCGCTCATCAAGCCGCACACAAAATAGTCGTCACAGAAGACACGGAAATTCCGCCGACAGCAGCTGTTTTGCTCCCCATATTCTGCGACAGCATATGTGATGAAGCTGCATTCTTTGAACCATCATGCCTTCTTCTAAATCGGAAGCCACTTCTTTTGCCTTATTCGACCCTCTCTATTTCGAATGGAACAAGCGCTCTCTGCCTCACAAATCCTCTTCCATATCCCATCAGACTGCTTAAAGGTGAATCCCTTGGATGCGTGCAACCCATTGATGTCGGCCAAATTTTTTCCGTGCAGCAAGATTCAGCTCGACGCGACCTCGACGTCATCAGTGCTCTTACCCCTTCTGATATTCCAGCTGCTGACCTATTCGATTCGTCCATCGCAGACGGACTGTCCCCATTTGAACGCACTGCTCTTCTCCAGCTGCTCTACCAGTTCCGCGACTCCTTCGATGTTGCCCAACGTGCCCTTGGCCGAACTTCTACCATTGTTCACAACATCGACACCGGCTCCAACTCGCCAGTGCGACAACGCCCTTACCGCGTCTCCACCGCGGAACGTCAAGTTATTACCGACCAGGTTGACGATATGCTTAAACGCGACGTTATTCGCCCTTCACAAAGCCCGTGGGCATCCCCTGTGGTTCTCGTTAAAAAAAAGGATGGATCGATTCGCTTCTGCGTGGATTACCGGCGCCTAAACAAGGTCACTCGAAAAGACGTGTACCCTTTACCCAGAATTGACGATGCCCTTGATTGCCTACAAGGTGCCGAGTTTTTTTCGTCGTTAGATTTGCGTTCCGGGTATTGGCAGGTACCTTTAGCAGAGGCCGACCGTTCAAAGACAGCCTTCGTCACGCCTGACGGTCTATATGAATTCAATGTCATGCCCTTCGGCCTCTGCAATGCGCCTGCCACCTTCGAACGCATGATGGACTCGGTTCTGCGGGGTTTGAAGTGGCACATGTGTCTCTGCTATCTCGACGACATTGTTGTCTTTGCGCCAGATTTCGCAACCCATCTAGAACGCCTCAACCATGTCCTGACGTGTCTGAAAACCGCTCAGCTGCAACTAAATCTCAAGAAGTGCCGTTTTGCTGCGCGAAAACTTACAATTCTTGGTCACGTTGTATCAAAGGATGGTGTGCTTCCGGACCCAGCTAAATTACGTGCCGTGACTGACTTCCCCAAACCGACGACTCTAAAGCAGTTACGAAGCTTCATAGGGTTATGTTCCTACTTTCGTCGGTTTGTGCGCAACTTCGCCTCTATAATTGCGCCTTTGACCCAACTACTAAGCAGCGCCTCCAATATCTCGTCATGGTCTTCTGAGTGTGACCAAGCCTTCTCCACCCTTCGCCGTCTCCTGACGTCACCACCTATACTGCGCCACTACGATCCTACGGCCGCAACTGAGGTGCACACAGACGCCAGCGGTGTCGGCCTCGGTGCTGTTCTCGCGCAACGAAAGCCTGGGTTCGCAGAGTATGTCGTCGCATACGCCAGCAGAACGCTCACCAAGGCTGAATCAAACTATAGCGTCACCGAGAAAGAATGCTTGGCAATAGTCTGGGCGCTTGTCAAGTTCCGCCCTTACTTATATGGCCGCACGTTTGATGTAGTTACGGACCATCATGCATTATGTTGGTTGTCTTCGTTGAAGGATCCGTCAGGTCGCCTTGCCCGCTGGGCTCTTCGACTTCAAGAGTTTGACATCCGCGTTATATATCGTTCCGGACGCAAGCATGCCGATGCTGATGCACTGTCGCGGTCACCACTATCCACCGAAACTGCGTCCATATCCACTATAGACCTTCCATTGTCAGCTCTTGACGTCGCCACCGTCTCCTCTGCACAGCGCCACGATCCCTGGATCGCTTCGCTTCTTGACATTTTATCCGGGGCACCCACTCTTTCGACCACTCGAACTCTGCGACGCCAAGCTTCGCACTTCAGCATCCGTGATGGCCTCTTGTACCGGCGCAACTACTCGCCAGATGGTAGGAAGTGGCTCCTAGTTATCCCTCGAACGCTTCGCTCTACAATCTGCGCTTCCTTTCACTCCGACCCGCAGTGTGCTCACGGTGGTGTCTTCAAGACCTATGAACGCTTACGGAAAAGGTACTACTGGCGCGGAATGTTTCGCTTTGTCCGCAAGTTCATTCGCGGCTGCCACGAGTGTCAGCGACGAAAAAAACCACCGCATCCTGCCGCAGGTTCATTGCAGCCCCTTCCATGCCCAGAACGCCCATTCGACCGCGTTGGAATTGACCTTTATGGACCTTTACCTTTGACCACGGCCGGAAACCGATGGGCTATCATTGCTGTCGACCACCTTACACGATACGCCGAAACCGCTGCTCTTCCCACGGCGACAGCACAGGACGTCGCCTCTTTCATCCTGAGGCGTTTTGTGCTTCGGCATGGTCCTCCTCGCGAACTCCTCAGTGACCGTGGCCGCGTATTTCTCTCCGATGCAATTCAAGCACTTCTCCACCAGTGCAAAATTGTACATCGGACGTCTACTGCCTACCACCCTCAGACGAACGGTCTCACTGAGCGGTTTAATCGGACTCTGGGCGACATGCTTGCGACACATGTTGCATCTGATCAATCAAACTGGGACCTGGTTCTCCCATTTGCGACATACGCGTATAACACCGCTACGCAAGTCACAACCGGGTTTTCCCCCTTCTTCCTTTTGTACGGTCGCCAGCCGACGCACACTATCGACACGTTGCTGCCATACGCACCAGATACCTCAGAGTGCACGCCCGTGTCAGCAGCGGCCCGTTACGCTGAAGATTGCCGACAACTAGCCAAGCGCTTTACTACAGCCGACCAACAACGCCAGAAAAACGCCCGCGATGATGATCACTCTCCGGCCGCAACATTCGCTCCTGGAGCACTTGTGTGGCTGCTTGTACCACCCTGCGCCCCTGGCTTGTCGTCCAAACTGCTCCCAAATTATCATGGTCCCTACCGCATCGTCGAGCGTACTTCCCCTGTAAACTATGTCATTGAGCCTCTTACGCTGCAAGGCGACCGTCGTCGACGTGGACGTGATGTTGTTCACGTAAACCGCCTCAAGCCGTACTTCGACCCTCTTGTACCCACCTGTTAGATCGCCAGGATGGCTCCACCTTTCTCGACGGGGGCAATTGTAATGAAGAAAGGAGGAGAATGGCATACCGATCATCATCAAGAACAGAGGGCACGAGACCGGCGTTCGAAGACCACCATCTTGCTCTCCGCGCTCACTGTTCCGAGCTACCGCCCGTTTGTTGGACTCGCTCAATAAACATCCTTACAATAATAATAATAATAATAATAATAATAATAATAATAATAATAATAATAATAATAATAAAGGAGCGGTATCCACTGCGACGATACCTCGAATTTCGTCAGGCTGTATACTGGGTGCTTTTCTTTAGCGGCAACAAACATTTAAAAAATTGCCCGCGGCAGATAGCGCAATTCTAACAATTGACCTAAATTACCAGATGGCGGGGCCATTACTTCTACCAGAAATCAAAGTGCTTAATTGAATAACTAACATAATTACGCTAATTAACGCTTTTATTTCTTGCTTTACAGTACATATTTCAATCGACGAGTCGTAGTTAGTAAGTATGCAAGGCATATATATGACTTATAACAAATCCTTAGGACTACACCATTTTCAAGATTTTCAAAAGTGTCCGACGAAATGCATTGACGTGCCAGTTACTTTTGGGCTTCAATGCATAAAACAGCGTTTTCTTTAAAGAAAGCAAATGGAACAACAGCGAATCTTTACCGCAAGTTTGGCGGTGCGTATCTCGAAACCGCTGCCATCCTCAGAACTCGTTCCACGTCGATATGCCTTGCATACTCACTATAGTGAGTAGTGTTGTAGCTACAATTTTTCTAGATTGAATTATGTGCCGTAATGTAGTTAATTAAAAATAATTAGCGTAAATATGTTAATCATCCAATTAAGTTTTTTATTTCTCGTGAAGTAGTGGTCGCCTCACCGAGTAATCTATATCAAGGAAGCTATCTGCCATAGGCAGTTTTGAAGATCATTGGTGCTGTTAAAAGAAGGCTTATACACTCTGGGCGGCACACCGATCGATATAGGCGTTTTCATCCGTTGAAAGCATTCGATGCAAGTGCGACGCAGGATCCGCGACAGCTTAGGTGAGCCGGTTCGATAGCGTGAACAGCGCCAAGGGAGAAAGAGATGAAGGTCGCAGTGCAAATTATAGGCACACGCAGGATCTATATAGCGGAGACCTTGCATGGGACGCCTGCATTTGTTCACCACACGGGGGCTTGTTACCGGCTTCGCGTGCTTGTGCACTTCGGTTACGCGGAGGACGCCGTTATTTCGCCAGGTGGCGACATATACACGCCGACGCACATGCGGCGGTATACGTACAGAGGCATGTCTGAGCCTGCTTGCGCGTGCGTGCTTTTGTTTTCGCACTGTGAGTCAAAGCTGCGTGAACGGGAACGCGCACTCCACCACCGACGACGCCTCTGATCGCCTGCACCCGGAAAGCCAGCCGCAGGTAAATATGGCTTTTCGGCCGAAACTGATTTCGATCAAAGTTACACAATTTGTGGCTTAGCTCGTCCCTGAAGAATAATCGTTATCTTAATTGCATTTCTTGTCTTCAACGTCCTGCGATCGCTGCTTTCCTGTCAAGGACGCGCTCTGTCACGCTGATAAGAGCATGCTGAAAGTACCGGGTGCGCAGCGTTACCGAAATTAAATGCACGCAGGATAGACGGCGATTATTGTAGGGACAAGGTAATACAGCTTTAAAGCTTTTTTTTTTTTTCTTCGCCAACTCCATAGCACAGCCAGAGCGCTCTCAAACGACCACCCGAATATGCCATTTGACACGTGGTACGAGCCCGTACGACGCGGCGTACTTCTGATAACAGCATACGCGCGATACGTGTACTGATGGAGGATATGCGACTGGAAGATGGCTGCTCAGACTTTTGGAAACTTACTCAAACCTGTTAGAAGCTTTTTAGAGACAGTTGTATACGTCGAATCGCACGCCGAGTCGTACAATGTCTTCTGCTTCTGTTTCGAGTTTTGTGTAAGACGATTTGTGGTGTCCAGTCCTTTCGGTGACGTAGATTTGTTAAAGGGGCACTAAAGGCGAATACTAAGTCACGCTAAAGTGATAGATTATTGCTCAAGAGTGTCTAAGGCTTACTTAATATTATGGATAAGAGGAGCTTTATAGTAATCGAGAAATTGAGGTAAATGCAGGGCGCGATATGAGACTTCACCGAGACATTCAATAGCCCGATGACGTAGCGACTCCTCATTATAATTTTGTCACTATTAACAAACCAGTCATAATAAAAAGAAGATTGCATTGCATTATAAAAGAAAATGCTATTTGTCTAGTTCTGTTCGAGTTTTTGAGAAAATCCGTTTCTGACGTTACCCTTGGCAACGACGCGGCCGGTCGAAAGGTCTCGTTTTCGCTCGACTCTCCGCCGCCTCGCTTTCGCGTTTTAGCACTTCTGTTATCGCGTATTGCTGCGCTCGCTTTGCTGGCTCAGGAAACTCGCACAAACTGCCAGTAGCACAGAACGAGGCCCTCATAGAGTTTCTCACTACATTACCTAGAGGGAAATCTGGCGCTGCTGCGCTGTGGTATGCGTGGGAATGCCGGTATATTGTGGATTCGGATTGGCATCGTTCTCGTAGGGACAGAACACCTTGAAGACGCGCTTGGCAAGTACCGTTCCGTCTGTCACAATGATTCATTTTCTACTAGAACAGCACGTGAAAAGCTGTTTTAGCTTTATTATTACGCGAAAACATGTTTTGTTTAACTATGAGAACTTGTTATTGTGTGTACGACTACATGTTACGTAAAAAGTATCAGCGGGCCGCTAAAGTTGGACGACAGACGGCAAGGTTCGCGCTCGCTTTGAAACAGTTGGTCGTCTGTTCTTGCTTTTCTTCGCTTGGTCGTGCATCGTGGGTGAGTAAAGATGTAGTATGCGTGAATAGAAACATTTTATGAAGATTTTACTTTGAGAACTCGTTATTTGCGTAGCCATATCCACGTTTTAGACGAAGCCTCTTACAACACCAGCCAACACGAGCCTCGCAGACACATATACCGTCATTCCCATGACGGCACGGTGCCCCCTTAAGAAACTCCCATAGACGGTGGCGCCAGATTACCCTCTAGGTGTTATAGTGAGAAACTCTATGGAGGCCCTATCGCGCGACAGGCGTCGAAGATTATGTTTACTATTCGGCACGCGCTTTTATCCCTTCCTCTTTCGCGCTATCGGCTCTGTCTTGGCTCGGTTTCTGGCCGCGCTTTTGCGTATTGCGCAAAAAAAAAAAAAACTCCGGCTGTCGGGCTCTGTTTTACTTACCGACGGCAGCAAAGAGCGGTGATAGCGTATGCAAAGTCACGACCGCCCGCTCGGGGGCGGGCGAATGGGATTGCTCTATAAAAGTATGCGGACACTTCAGACGGGATTGTCTCTTAAACTATGTCTTTTCTTGGCACGAAAGTTAGCGCTGCGAGGTTTCTGGAATGGCATTTTGACAGTCCTCGTTGACGTAATAGTTCGCTCTTAAAAAAGTTTGCAGCCTTCGGGGCGTATCTTCTCCCACAACAATAATCGTCGTGTTCTCTTTCACTAACCGTCACTATAACTTCTTTAACATTTCTAACATTAGCATCTTTCACTAACATTCGAAGCCCACTACCAAAGCGCGATCTGGTGTGTTATTTTGTCGAAGACAGTCATTCTGATATTATTGTTTTAACAGACTTGGCTGCAGCCCGAAATACCGAACAACGAAATTTTTTTCAGGTTTGCCCTGTGTACAACGTATATAGGCACGCCGAAAAAAGAGTGGGTGGCCTCTCGGTAGCTGTCAAACGAACTATAGTTCATCGTATATCATAGACACTAACTCAGCACTTGAAATTATCTGGGTTGCATGCTCACACTCATCTGTCAAATTATTAATTGGTTCTTGCTATCGTCCTTCTGATTATGATCAATCATTTATAGAACAATTACGTTACAGTATTGATGATGCGACAAAACAATTATCTGCTGATAATATCTACCTAGCTACTCGGCGACTTTAACTTTCCGAACATTGATTGGCCGCAGCTGTCATACCCTTGTCACAAGTCGGCTGAACTCATTAACTTAACCTTAGATTTCAACTTATTTCAAGTTGTCAGAGAGCCCACTAGAGTAACTAATGTTCTAGACCTGATATTAACTAACGCTCCTGAAACAGTCGGTCCAATTTCTTGTCTCGATGGTTTTAGTGAGCATAAACTGCTTCAGTTACAAATTAAGGTGCCTTTAAGGTTTACGGGAGTCACGGTTAAATAGATTCGCGATTATAATAAAACTAACTATACTGAAATGAATACTGACCTGGATGCGCTCTTTAGTTAAACCTTCTTGCAGTCCTTCCCAAGTCGTGACATTGGCGATGACTGGGTACTCTTTAAGAATGCCGTTTCAGCTTTGTCAAGTACGTTCCTCTAGTCACAATAACGAATGATAAGTGTAAGCCTTGGTTTAATAAATATATTCGTACTCTACGTAACAGAAAAAAAAAACTTATACAAACGTGCTAAGAAATCGCGCAATTCAAATTTATGGGCTGATTATAAAAAGTGTTTAAAGAAGTACTGCGCTGAGGTAACCTCGGCTAAGGACAAGTACTACTCCCGCGACCTACCTTCATTACTAGCTTCTGATCCTAGAAAGGTTTGGCGAACGATTGCTTCAGACAACACTATTCATCACATATCGCTACAAAATGGCGACCAAATCGAGTTGTCAGATCAAGAGAGGGCATCTGAATTCAAGAGGTTCTTTTCATCTGTATTTACTGCTGAAGATCATTCCAAAGTGCCCAGTATTCCTGATCATGAATTTCGATTCATGGAGCCCATCTACATCACAATTAAATGAATCGCACGCCTCATTACAAACCCTAAGGTATCTTCCTGAGCTGGTCCCGATAGCATATGTTCTAAAATCTTGAAGAATACATTGTCTATCTCTAGTAAAATATTATACCACATTTTCACACAATCTTTATCAACATGATATCTTCCACTTGACTGGAAAGTTGAAAAAGTAATTCCACTGTTTAAAAGCGGTAACAGAAATATGGCGGAGAACTACCGTCCTATCTCGCTCACTTGCATATGTTGCAAAATGCTTGAACATATTATTGCATCAAATATTTATAACCACCTCGAGTTTAACTTTTTTTAATAATCAGCATGGGTTCCGAAAATCTTTTTCGTGTGATACGCAGTTGCTGGAATTCAGCACTCACTTGCACTTTAACGTGGATAATAACCCTTCAAACTGATTGCATCTTTTTTTGACTACTCAAAAGCATTTGATCACGTTACTCACTGCCGCCTCATCGCTAAGCTAGCTTCTCTTAGACTAGACTCACTAACGCTATCTTGGCCTAGTAACTTTCTATCTTTTCGCAAGCACTTCACAGTCGTCAATAATTTTGCTTCTTCTTTTTCTGATGTCACATTCGGTGTTCCGCAGGGCAGCATGCTAAGCCCTTTGCTTTTTTTAATTTCTGTGAATGACCTGCCTTCCAACATTTCCTCTTGCATGCGACTATTTGCTGGTGACTGCATCGTAGACCCCACTATTGAAAGTCATGGTCATATCTCATCCTCCAAAATGACCTTAACCTTGTTTATGCAGGCGGTGTTATAACTGGCTTATGACGTTGAACTCGGATAAGTGCAAAACAATATCCTTTGCACGTAAACCACTCACTTTCTAACTTCAGGTATTCTATAAACAACGTTTCACTGCCCCGTGCGTTGCCATATAAGTAGTTAGGCTCGCATCTTACATCCGACCTTTCATGGAAATTGCATATCACCAGCATATGTGTTAAAGCGTCACAAACGCTGGTTTACTTACGTCGAAATTTGCGTCATTGCTCAGCTCATACACGCAAATCGGCAAACTTAACCTTCGTCCGCCCACAGCTTGAGTTTGCTTCGTCCATCTGGTCGCCTCATCAAGAGTATTTCATTTCAATGCTGGAAGCCGTACAAGATGGAGCCGCTCGATTCATTTTATGTAACTATAACTGCCATTCCAGTACAACAGAAATTAAGCTAGACATTATATTCCAGACGTTAAGTAATCGTCGTTCTGTTGCTCTTTTATGCTTAATACACAAAGATATTCGCTGCGTAATGCCATCCCCACTGCCACTTGAAAAACCATTACGCCCATCCAGGCGTCTTCATAATCTCCTCAGCATCAAACGTATATTTGGAAAAACTAAAGCTTTCAATTCTTCGGCTTTGCCACAAGCCATCGCACTTTGAAACGATCTTCAGATACCATTGTTTCAATCACTAACCGCGAGCAGCGTTTGTATCTACATTTTACGAACTGAGACTGTATAATGATGCATTCCTTTGTTCTGCTTACTGTTACTTTTTTGTTCTTGTTCATGCTTATCACTTATTTTGTTTTATAATCCCCCATCACTCAATGTTCCCACTGGGGCCTGTGATGTACCTTTAAATAAGTGTGCCTTTCTTGCGTTTCCTTTAACGCTGCGAGCCCGGTACTTCCATGTCACGAACGGCATGTGCGTTATCACCGTGACATAGCACTCTCGACAGGAAAGTAGCGAGCGCAGGTTTTTCAAAAAAGGAAACGCAATCAAGGCAGACGACGGTTATCGTTGGGGGACAAGATAAGCCCCAAAGGGTGCAAACTTTTTTGAGAGTGTTGCCTTTAGTGTCCCTTTAAAGAGCTGTCGCACTTTCATTGTAATGTTCCTGTTTTTGGTACAGATCGCTTGCAGTCCACGGAACATGACAGCGAAAATAGACTAAAGCTTGTCCGTCAAGTGTATTACAGTCTAAGGAATAGCGGAACGCTAGAAACTTCGTTGGCAAAGCAGAAACAACAGCAAGCGCCATAGGGTGACGCTCTCTTCAACCACAACGCGATAGAAACGTTTTTGCGCCACGTCATCGTTCTCGCAGAAGTTAAAAAAAAGAAGTTTCTGCCTACGCCTTTGTACAAGCGGATATATGTAGAACATGACCGTTTCTTTTATAGTTCTGTGTGTTCTAGTTGACGTCCACGTTACAGGATGGCGTTATCGGCGCTGCGGCGCACACTTTTCTCTCGTACGTACCGCTATTCCCTAAACTGTAATGCGCTTACGGACACCCTCGGAATAAGCGTTTTTCTCGAGGAGCTTAAAATTTCCAGGGCGAATCAGAAAGTATTTGCCCCCATTTTTCATTAGCCACAATAAGGTACATACTGGTAATTACAAAATTAACGTACTACTTCACGTACCTTACACTGTTTTTCGGCATAGACCCCACACCGGTTCAGACATTTGTCCCATCGCAGCACTAAATTTGAGATGCCCCTGTGGTAGAACTGCGACGCGCGCGACCTCCCCGAACGCTCATTGTCATGCAAGTCTTCAAAGAAGCCTTTTGCGAACTCACACGACACCACCACCTCGCACTTTTCAAAGCGAGACACCGTTCCCTATACGTGGGCTGCATTTCCCTGTGAATTTCGATGGGCGTTCGTCCCTTGCTCCGTCGAAAACGAATCACACTTCGTTGCTCGTGCGCCGTGGAAGTGTCAACCACAGCCGCCATCTTTAACAGCTGACAGCCGCTCCGTGCCGCGGAGCTACCGCACTAAGGCAGATGAGGCCGGGCCGGTCCAAGAAAGGTCCACCGCTGGGAATGGATATGTTGACTTCGCATTTACAGCCGTAATTTGGCTAAGAAATGATAATAAGGGCAAGGACTTTTGGTTCGCCCTCGTAAAATGCAGTGTACGCGCACGAAACGGAGCGCAGATTTGCCGTCGCCTCTATTTGCATAAGCTTAGGTACAGGCTGCTTTTTTTTTTTCGCTCAGAGGGATGCATATGAGGGGAGGGGGTCTTCCGTAAACGTTTGTGTCCTCGTCCCTTGAGGTACAGCAAGAAAAAAAGCGCAAAAAATAAAACTTGGGCGGGAGCGCAGTTGCCTAACGGCCATTAAATTTTCCTGCTGGGATCGCTCCATGTCCTTCGGGGCAGCTACAGCAGCTACAATTGCTTACCGGTCATCGAAGTTGCGCCGTGCGCTGTGAGCTTTTGCTAGCTTTTTTTTCCGTTGTGAGTTACGCGATTTCCCATCTGTACATTGGTGGTGAGGTTCGTTTGCACATGCAGCGCTTAAGTTGTTTCGCGCAATTATTGCTCGCGAGGGTTCAGTGTGTCATACAATGGGGAGAGCCGCTGCGGGGCTTGGACGGTCAAGGTTGCGGCTTAGTTTAGTTCGCGCCGCGTGGCGTTTCAAGGCCGACGCGCCTTCGTCCGATTGTGCAAATCGCGGGAGGGGAGGTACTCTTTTTTTCTGACGTCATGTTGTTGCAAAAAAGAAAGCGAGGCTCGCATAACACGTCATGCGCTCCCATGCCTCACCGCACCGCGTGACGCTGGCGTTTCTAGCACCTCGTTGCATTAACTCAATCTCCCGTCGCGACGCGGCAGCTGTCGCCACTGTCACGCTCGGGCACAGGTGCGCCCGTCGAATAGCTGAACAGGCCCGTAATCAACGGCGGCTCGCAAATGCATGAATAAGTATCGTGCGCAAACTTTTCTCTCGAAACGAACCGACGGCTCGCCTCGCCGGGAGATGGGGAAGACCGTATTCGCTGATGGCAAGAGGAATGGCGTGGACGCCTTTTGTCTCGTCGTTTCCCGCGGGTTTTTTCGACAGCGGCGCAACGTTGCGATTTAAGAAATTAGGGAGTTTTACATTTCGCGCACGCAAGGTTTCAAAACGCAAGAAGGTACACAAAAGAATCCCAGTGGAGTAAAAAAAAAAAAGAAAACGCTAACTGGACGTAGCGCTTTGCATACACAAAGGTCCGTTTGGGCACCCAAACCCGTTTGCACACTGAAATCTCCGCAACGACAAGAAATGCTTTGTTTGCAATCTGAACGATTCGCAAAACTCGCTCACTACGAACGCTCGTGAAGGGTGAACGTTCTTCAGGCCTGAGCAGTAAAACATTTGGGCATTATAGTGAGCCATATTTTGCAAAGGATGGTTGTATATACAAAGTTCAGAAGTGACAGTATACTCCGAATTCAGACAAAACGCGAAGACGCCCGTCCACTCCTTTCTTTATGTCTACTTTGATTTTGCTGGCCCCTTGATTATTATTATTATTATTATTATTATTATTATTATTATTATTATTATTATTATTATTATTATTATTATTATTATGAATACGAGGCAGTGCGCTGAAACGATCTCGTCAAGCAATATCTGAATTGTTGGATGAACTTTATTTTTTCGCAAGAAAATGACTAAGCAAGAAAGTAATGCTCGCTGGGAAGAAGGAAATCCCTGAATAAAATTCCTAGCTATGGTATTGAAAAAGACGGGTCGTTTTATTCCGCAGCAGCAGTGAATAATCACACTGCAGACGTTGCATTACATCGCACAAAGGAGGCCTGTTCCATGCCTTCGGTTACATGGTACGATACACACTGCCCTCCAGAATTTTGAGTCGCATCTCCTTTCGAACAGTGTTTGTTTCAGTGGAATTTCTGCTTGTGCACGTAGTGTTTGGCTGCTAAGCACGAGGTCGCGGAATCGAATCCCGGCCACGGCGGCCGAATTTCTATGGGGGTGAAATGCGAAAACGCCCGTGCACTTAGATTTATGTGCACGTTAACGAAGCTCGGGTGGTCCGAATTTCCGGAGTCCCTCACTACGGCGTGTCTCATAATCAGATTGTGGTTTTGGCACGTAAAACCCCATAATTAAAAAAAGTAATTAAATTATTGGTTTGTGCACGTAATGTTATTGAAGGTGTCGTCCTTCTTTGCCATTAACACTTTAGCAAGTATACTCCAAACTTCAGGAGTACGCTATATAGGAAGCAAAAAAAAGAACGAAAACTTTTATTTCGCAGCATTTGAATAGTTTTCTCTATCGCGGGATCATCGCTTTAAAATGTAAAGTGACCGAACGTGCCAGCTGTAAACGCTCCGGCAAAGACATCGCCAACGTCCGTGTTCCTGTCAAACGTAAGATAATAGAAGAGGTGGCATCACTCGGTGTGCCACTTTTGTTTCCGCAGTCACGAGCAATACGAGTCAAGCCTGCGATAATTTCCGATTGCGTTTTTATTTATTTTCTCTCGTACCGTCGGTCACGACAATTGTGCGTCCGGCCAACGTCGCTGCGGCGGTTGCCAGACCGACAGCGTTCGTTGGTCGTCGCCGTGTGTGCAAATGTTCGGCGAGAGGGAGAGAGTGGCGGTGTTCAGTGCCCGCATTGGGGGCCGACGCAGGGAGACCTTCGGAGGCACGAGTCCCGGCGGGGCACGGCCGTGCGACCTCGCTCGTGGAACGTGGCATCGGCGGCGGCTTTGGTTCCCGGCTGCTGCCGCTGCAGAGCGGCGGGTTCTCCGCGCAAGACCGCGGGCCTCGGAGCGCGCCCCGGACCGTGCCTGGTTTGAGCCGGAGCTCGCTCTCGCCGCCAGCGTTCCAGAGGGGCAGGTCACGGCACACTGGCTGGGGAACAGGTATGACGCGCTCCTCGCCTTAACGGACGCGCAGGTTTATCGGCGAAGTGCATTGTTCTCTCTGCTCGGTGCGATCGCGCGCTCGCGCCGCCAACCGAGGTCGCCTTCTGCTTACCTGTCCCGACCAAATGGCGCGAGGACAAACGGAGAAAGAGGACTCCCAGCGCGCCCGCTGTTAACGTCCTGTGAACGAGCTAGCGTAGAGTAGGCGTCACCGTGCGCAACAAAGATAAGGAACGCCTTTTAGAGCTTTTGTATCGCGTACTGTCCGTTCGTACTCGCCTTGCGCGCCGCGAGATCTTGTAGGGTTAAACGGACATTTAGTGGTCTTGCCTGTATATAGCGTCGAGTGCCCCACAAAGGCTCCTGCAGAACGGAAAGTGTGCCTATGTGGGTACATCTGAGAACATGGAGTGACGTAGCCGTAAAAATATCGAGTTTTCGGGGTGGCCGAAGCTATGAATTCTAGAGAGTCGAACTAATGCGGCGAGCTTGCAAAGCTCAGTTGGGACGTGAGCTGTCCTTCCTTTTCTTTTGTTCTTTTTCTCTTCTTTTTCTTTGCTTATTCCTTCGTGTACTTATACCGTATACCTATTTCATGGGTTTACGGTATAAACGAGGCGTTATGACCCTATATTCTGCCAATTATGGTTGTTATTTCCTAAAATGATACTATACTGAGTTTCTTTACGGACACGTCATGAAAGGTATATGTGTAGCGCACGCTGCGTCAGCGTATATGCGTTCAACCTCCAAATGTCATCATCGCGTGGGAGAACTGCCCGCTATTTTAGTCAGCGAAGGAGTTAGGCTTGTACCCGCTAGATCTGTTGCGAAAATGCACGATTATATATGCATAATAATACCTCTATGGAGCCGTTGGCGCGCGTGTGTATAAGGCCACCGCTGCTACCGCGACAGAAGTGCTGCTCCCTTGCTGCGGCAGGTAGCCGAAGGATTTCGTAGACATGTGGAGCTAAAGGGCCATTCCCTATTCATTTATTGATTTTCTTGTGTTAGGCAGAAATCGCAGTGCAGGAATACATATCCTGCGTGATGTAACACTCATAAGACGTCTTTGATTTGTCGTCCAGGGCAGCCCGAGGCACTGCTTTCAGCCAATGACTTTTGACGCAGTCCTGCAGGCAGTCCGCAATGACAAATCGAAGAGACCAATAATAGATGCAACCACGCTCATCGCCTTTTTTTTAAACTATGGTACGGCGTGAGGTCAGAGGCGTCTCTTATGACGCCTGACTGGCCCTCGAAACGTAATGGATACTCAGCACGCACATATCAATGTGTCTTTCAGAATTTCAAGTGAAGTATCTATATTGAACGTACAAAAACGCAAACTAGCAGAATGTATTGCGCGTTGTAATTGAACATTTAGTGCTGAAGTTGCAAAACAGGCCGTAGCAACCGCGAAGCGGCAACTGCGTGACTTACAACATGTGCAAGGTTTTTTCAGCAAACACTTTTAAATATATTTAAAAGTTGCCTGGGGCAGATATCACAATTCTAGTTCATGACCTGGTCTACTCGAAGCGGCGGACAATACTTGCTCAAAAATTGAGATGCAAAATCGACTAATTAATAAAACGCACTAATTAAGTGTTTAACTAATTACAGTATGGCCCACATTGCAATTTGCAAACTATAGCCGTGGCGTTCGGAAGACGGATTCACTTGGAACGAATTTTCAAGATGGCACCAGTTTCGAGATTTAAAATCCCGAACTGTGTGGAGAAATGCATTGGCGATGCAGTTAATTTGTTAACAAAACGTTTTTTTCATGCACTGAAGCACACAAGTAACTGGAACGCCGATGCATTTCTCCGCAAAGTTCGGGAATTTAAATCTCGAAACTGGTGTCATCCTGAGAATTCGTTCTAAATGGATCCGCCTTGCGAAGTCCACTGCTAGAATTTGTAAATTGCAATATGGGCGATAAGGTAATTAGCTAAAAGTTAATTAGTGGAGTCTTGTTAATTAGTCACTTTTGCATTTTAATTTTTATTGCAAGTAGTGTCCGCCGCTTCGAGTAGACCGGCTCATAAATGAGAATTGCGCTATCTGCCACAGGCAACCTTTAAAGAATTTTGAAAATGTTCGCTGAAAAACCCTGTATATGGCGCAGTGTTACACGGGAGATACGAATACCTAACGAAACTTTTGCGTGTCGAAATTTCTTGATTATTGCGAGTACCGTGCTCAGTAAAGGCAATCAATTTTTTCTTAATTGTCTTTATTTTCATATAGGCATCGAAGTTACACGGAGTATGCCATTCTATTCAACTAGTTTCACTGCCGCCGTCCACAAAAAGATGCTTTAGTTGTCTTTTGTGCGAAAACACTCAATTAGGCTTTAATTCAACGCCGTTCAATTGCCGATATGCATGTTAGTACCTTGGTAGTTCATAGTCTCATGACTGCGATACATAACGTTCTAATTACTTTTAATACTATAATTATGTATCGGCAGGCTCACATCGCGTGTAGGACTAGAGGTAAGCTGTTTCCCGAGATTTTATATCTAGAAATATTAGATTTTGTTGGCTTTGTTGAAATATACATGTGTAATTGACAGTGTTTTCTATTTCTGGTAAACAAGTAAGTGTATGCACGTATAGGCACATATTTCTAATTCAGCGAATACCTTTCTTTTGTCTGACGTACGCGAAGCCTGCCTAAAAAACCTGTCAACGAATGGTTGTCACCTCAAGCCAAAATATAATAATGCAGTCGAGAAACAAAAAGATCATCGCGTAGTACGTTTGACATTTGAATCATATTGTTAAAATGAATCCGAGTTTACCATTCCACGTGTTTCTATATCTCTGTCCGCATATGTGAAATCTCTTTGTCCACTTAACGTTTTCACCGAGGCAAACTATGCTGGGAGTTTGTGTGAGAGTAATCGTTTAATTGTCAACTGTCAAGCTGTCTTTAGATTAGTGCATAGCTGTGTTATAATTTGCTCTGATATTACCTAATTCGTTTATCGAATTAATTATTAGGTGGTTGTTTGAAAGCTAGGAATGTAGCTCTTGGAACCAGGAATTACCCTGACATCACATTGTTGAGGTCACTGCCGTTAAAACCTACATCCACGCGTCGGCAACCAAAGCAACGTTAGGGCCAAAGCTTTAGGCAGGAAGGTCTGCGGATTAATATTTCATTGCCAGGTCAGCGTGACGAGTCATATCGACTTCTTTACTCTCGTGTAGAAGAAACGTTGAAGCTACAGGGGGCTTCACTGCTAATTAGGTGTTCCGTCTTGCAGCACTGGAAAGTCGAGCGCCGATAAGTGTTAACTGGAACATAATGAATTTTGCCGCACGTTTTGATGACGTATTTCTGGAAACGCGCTGCGCGCAGGATTTCTCGCTTAATCTATGTAATTTCAGTACCGCTCGGCATCGGATCCGCAGTAGGGGACATGTGTGCATTAAGGCGATCCATTGCAAAGTTAATTATCGAAACTTTAATTAAATAGCACCATTCTGCAATTTGTCGTGCAAGCAGTGTCCGCCTCTTCAAGCAATCCCACTGATATGCGACAGAACTGCGCTATCTATGTGCCGCAGAAAGCGTTCTTAATGAGCTCCTAGCGGACACGATTGCGCAGGCGTGCACTTATTGTAGTCGCGCTATCGCTGAAGTCGAGCCGCACACCGAGTGATCTGGGTGCACGCGCGTATTCATGCTTCGGGGTGTCGCGTGACAGCAAGGCGAACTAGCATGAGTGCTGCACTGATAACGGATGAGGTTGCAGTGGCGAAACGAGCCGGAGTGATAACTACGGTGGCGCTTACAGGCCTTCCGAGAATGGTTCCCTACTTAACAGCGTTATCTATAATCGCTAGGCTCCAGCGCCTTCTGCAAGTCCGGGAGCATGTGCGATGTGCGTAGCATGCCGCTACACGGTATGTCGGCGTCGTTGCATATGTATAAGTAAGCCTTCTTTCTTCTGGGAGAACGGCGACAATTGAGTTTTTGTGCTCGGTTGGCACCTTTGTGTATACGCTCGTGCGTGAGATGTGTTGCAGGCTGAACCTGACGTCCTGTCTATAACAAAGCATCGAAGAAAGCCGCTACGTGCTCTGCGACAGTTTAGACGATGCACTTATTAATGAGTGCCAGTAGATCTGAAAAGTAGGTTAGTTGGTGCGGATTCATGAAAAAACAAGAGCACAGTGCATGCACTGTACACCCTCATCTGAAGGAAACTTATCCGCTTATATACACAGACATAAAATGAAAATAAAAAAATTAAATACAGAAGGAATATAAACAATAAGGAAACAGAAACTAGGACTCAACAGACTTCGGTGATGCTTGCGGCTAGCAGCAGGCTGTCACAGCAAACACCGCCACTTTGCTTTCTTGATTGCTCCTCAAATAGTACCGTTTTCATGAAAACAAATAATTTAAGAGAAACCTTCTTTTATACTAATTACGTTCTTGCGCACAGCGTCGTTTTCGTCCGCCATGTACGGTGATGCTTGCTGGGTCCTCCGAAATACGTGCACACAGACCCCACCACCTTCAGAGTGGGGTCTGTGCACCTCGCACACAACCTCGCACACAAATTGACAAGCCCGTATTAGCTTGGTGGTGGTTAGCGCGTCCGTCTCCCAAGTTCCTACTGAGCATTGCCGCGAGGACATGAATTGGTGGTGGCGGGTGCGGATGTTTTGCTTCGCCGCCATATGGCGAATGTGAAGCTGAAGTTATAGAAGGTGGCCTGATGACGTCACGGACGGGTTGGTGTGACGGGCAGACGCAGACAGGACACATACAGACTTTAGCTTTTAACTGCTGCCACGTTAAAGGTCACTTCAAGATAACTGCTCCAATAATACACGTGGCACGACTGGACATGGCACAGTCTATTCAGGTGAACAAAAACAGCTGTTTGTGAATAATGGGAATAAATGCAATGTCATGCATCATCTTTGAAGAAATTCGAACAAAAGTCAAAAGCTTGCGTCCCTCTTTTTCGTGACCTCATCCTACCGGGGTTTTTACTTATCAGTACAGTGTATGACGAACTATCCTGCAACGCGTGAGATGTAGTTATACGCGAGGGCGGCTGTGGCTCTTGCTATACATGCACGTTAGCGTGACAGCCAAAGCTCTTCCAAGACGTCTAGCTGAGACATCCTCTGTGCGTTGTAATTGGGTTTTCAGTGCGTCAACGGCGAGCGATATGTTTCACAATGCACGAGTTAGCCTTCAGTGAGAAAGCCCTTCTCTGAATCGCAACCGCTTCCGCATTTCATCCCACCGGAACTGTTATCGTTCTTCCATCGGGAAGTGCGCACTTATCACATCCACCGTGCCGTGCCGTGCCGTGTCGTGTCGGTGCCAGTTGCAACCGAAAAAAAAAAAATATGTTGCAGTGCGCTATAAGGTGGCTGTATTCAGCACTTTTTTCGGGTAATCTCGTTTTGTCTGCTTATCCTTGTTCGGATCCGCCGTGGTTGCTCAGTGGCTATGGTGTTAGGCTGCTGAGCACGAGGTCGCGGGATCGAATCACGGCCACGGCGGCCGCATTTCGATGGGGGCAAAATGCGAAAACACCCGTGTACTTAGATTTAGGTGCACGTTAAAGAGCCCCAGGTGGTCAAAATTTCCGGAGTCCTCCACTACGGCGTGCCTCATAATCAGAAAGTGGTTTTGGCACATAAAATACCATAATTTAATTTTTTTAAAATTAATACTTGTTCGGCATTGTAACGGCTTGTCACCCGTTCGGCCGTCGGTGAAGTCGTCGACGGGGTATACAATCCGGTTGGTCGTTCCGTACTCAAGCGAACACAGCGAAGGAGTCAGAGTCGGGAGAAAGAGAGAAAAAAATATTTATAGACTGACAGTGATACACAAATGAAAAGAAGCACTAAAACACAAAGACACTAACACACATGCACTTAATCTTGATCAGTGAAGACGAAAGAAATACAACGAACAATTTACAGTGGATATAAAAAATTAACGTAACACAAGAATACACTTAGCGGTGGTCAACTAAACAGAGTTCGAAAGAAAAATGATGGCATACGCATGGCCGGGCAGCAGCAGCAAGTCCATAAAGCGTGGAGTCGACGGCAGATCTTTCCCGAAGAATTCTGGCAAGCCGATCCTGTTGCGGTGGATGCGATTGCTTAGCTGGGTTTCCCGGGAGCCTAGGTCTGACGTCATCCCTCGAGCAGGCTGAGCTAACTTGAGGGGAACTACAGTGAGTTTCGTCGCAAGCGTTGGTTTGTCGTCTCTTACGTCAACTAGTAACTGGCCGTTCAGACGCGGCTAGGCGGCCCCAGGCGATACTGGATGGCACTAGCTCCTGGACGCTTCTCAGCAGATTATATAGGCTCAGCTTACTGCTTAGCTCGGTCTAAAACCTGCGTTTAAATAACTTCTCCTTTCCCTAGTTCCCTGTGTCGGGAAACGGCAGATATTGGTGATGATCCAATCAAGTTCACCCAATTGTATCCCGGGTCCCTCCCAAGGCCTTGGCCGCGCCCCTTTTAATTAGGGACGAGGGAACGGGCGATTCCCCTCTGTTGTTAGAGGTCGCGCACTGTCGCCACACAGGCAGACACGCACACACTTGAGTCCGTGGCGGACCTCTATTGCCCGTTGACAAACACAGAAGAAACGACGGGCGCCGGACGGCGCCAAACGCTCTGTCACACAAACACCGCCAGGGTTAGTTCTAGTAGCCACACATAAATACCCCGCAAAGTGGATAGGGAAACGGCGCCGCGGTAGCTCAATTGGTGGAGAATCGCACGCGTAATGCGAAAGACGGGATCGTTCCCCACCAGCGGCAAGTTGTTTTTTCATCCACTTTCAATTCCCATTAATTTAGAATTTCTTTATTTCAATTAATAAGTACAAGTAATTTCCCTTTTGTTGTCCTTCATATCTTCATATCTTCAATTCACAGCGTGTTTGCAGGAGGTATTCAGAGACCTGGATTGGGAAGAATTGGGGATGAAAGTTAACGGAGAATACCTTAGTAACTTGCGATTCGCTGATGATATTGCCTTGCTTAGTAACTCAGGGGACCAATTGCAATGCATGCTCACTGACCTGGAGAGGCAAAGCAGAAGAGTGGCTCTAAAAATTAATCTGCAGAAAACTAAAGTAATGCTTAACAGTCTCGGAAGAGAACAGCAATTTACAATAGGCAGCGAGGCACTTGAAGTCGTAAGGGAATACATTTACTTAGGGCAGATAGTGACGGCGGATCCGGATCATGAGACGGAAATAATCAGAAGAATAAGAATGGGCTGGGGTGCATTTGGCAGGCATTCTCAGATCATGAACAGCAGGTTGCCATTATCCCTCAAGAGAAAAGTATATAATAGCTGTGTCTTACCAGTACTCACCTACGGGGCAGAAACCTGGAGGCTTACGAAAAGGGTTCTACTCAAATTGAGGACGACGCAACGAGCTATGGAAAGAAGAATGATAGGTGTAACGTTAAGGGATAAGAAAGGAGCAGATTGGGTGAGAGAACAAACGCGAGTTAATGACATCTTAGTTGAAATCAAGAAAAAGAAATGGGCATGGGCAGGACATGTAATGAGGAGGGAAGATAACCGATGGTCATTAAGGGTTACGGACTGGATCCCAAGGGAAGGGAAGCGTAGCAGGGGGCGGCAGAAAGTTAGGTGGGCGGATGAGATTAAGAAGTTTGCAGGCACGGCATGGCCACAATTAGTACATGACCGGGGTTGTTGAAGTATGGGAGAGGCCTTTGCCCTGCAGTGGGCGTAACCAGGCTGATGATGATGATGATGATGATGATATCTGTTTGTTGACTTCTTATGATATGATCAATATCCCGATATGTCCCGATATTCTACACCGTCTCTATACCCATTAGGCCACGGACGCATGCCACGAAAGGCAGGAGCGCTGCTTTTTCGCAGCTTCGCTCCCTTAGCAGCTTCCCTCATGCGAGCTATGTATAGTGCTTCGAAACGCTTGGCATTTGAGTCACGTCCCGTCGCAATAATTTACATTTAAAAGTGAGAGCGCGCATTCTGCTAACTGACGACAAAGATAGAAATTTCACGTCTGAGAAAGAATCCGCGCTGTCGATTCATTCACAGGCACATTTGCTGAACCCCGATTCTTCCTTTTCAGTGGGACAAAACTGGCTGCGGTTGGGAGGCCGTATTTATAGTACAGTCGCGATCAATTTGAAGGTGATCGCGCGAGCATCAACCGGCGGGCCTTCCAAGCAACATAGCGGCCGATTTCGGAACTGCGAAGATAAAAATTGCGCTGCCTTCTTCCCCTATTATGCTCTTCCAGGCGGCAACCATCACCCCCAAGACCAGCTCGCCACATTTTTGTGTTTGTTTCCCATTCATGGCAATGATCTGTGTGCGTCGCTTCCTAATGCATATCTTGGCTAACAATGACGGCTCTGCGCAAAAGCGCATAACGCAATCGAAATAAATTCGCAGGTTATGCCGTGAACGGTGACGGGAGTGACAGCTTTTCAGGGAACACCAAAAGAAAGAGGGGAGCTATCTGATGGTTCCCTCTCGACCGACGGTGATGACGTAACGTGGCGCTGCTCCTAGTTTTGGTCGTCGCTCGAGCGATCACCTTCAAATTGATCGCGGCTGTACATCTTTGCGGCGTGCGTTCCCACCAAATTTCCGCGTTTCCGTCGCCGTAGCCGATGAGGCCGGTTGCGCGGTACGCGTTTGCCGCCGAAATCCGCTGCGCGTCTCCGGCGTTTCGTTTTGCATTTACAGGGTGTCTTTATGCGCGCGCATCGAGGCACCCTGTTCCTGCCGGCTCTCCAAAGCTTCGCTTACACCGATTCCCGCAATGCGTGGGATCTGCGTGATTTTCGCCTTCTTTCTGTATCGCGCATCAGTGAGTATAAACGGGCTTGTGAGCATACAACGTAAAAATAATTTACACACTCGAGTAAGGGTGTAAATCTGTCTGTAACTCGCACCCTGACACACGGTGTAAGAGTGCGAGTTGTAGACGAGATTTACATGCTTATTCAGTTTTAAGTGCGTATATTATTTTACAGTGCGCGGTGCCGTTTATAAAAGAAAGAATGGAGTGCGATTCGCCTGTAAGCCTCCCATTAAGCTCGAATACTTATAGTGTAACGAGAACATAAGACGTAACGTTGCTGGTATAAATGAGCAATTCTTTTTCAACGAAAATCTGATTGGCTTATCTGTTGCTTTCTCGCGCTGGCTCCTTGCCAGGCGTCGCCAAGTTGCCATTCTATTGTCTCGCATTTCGTGGCCGATCGTTTGCGTAAACGGTAAGTGCACGTCCAAGTCGTTGCTTTCCGTGGTCACCTCGAGGCTTCGATCGCAAGCTTACTCGGGGCATTTATCCTGTCATCGGGCAGTTCGGTGCCGTCCGAGTGCTTTGTTATGGCCTCCGCGCAAATCGTAGACGCGCTTGTCCAATTTTCATGCGTTATATTAAATAAAGATAAATGAGAAGGAGTGAGGGATGCTGCGGTGTTGCCGCGAAGAGAACAAAAATTTTAGTTTTGTCTTGTTTTGACTCTTACGGTTGCGGCGGTCGATAGAAAAGACCACGCAGACTCTTCCTTGTTCGTGCATGCTGGCACTAATATGCCATTCCGGAACTTAGCGATACGCAAGCGAAGCTCTCCTCGTTAACCGTTAAGAACGATTTATGTCCATTCAGTGCTCTTTGACGGAGTGTCCTGTCACGACGGTCATTTGCCTGTTCATGTTTTTGTTTTTATCATTTCTCCATATGGCTTCGTTGTGTTGTAGTCTGTTAATTTCGTGCGTTTTATGGGGGAGGTTCGTCATAACTGCTACGCTCTGGGATTTCCCAAGAGCGCGATATGGAAGTTGATGAATCGCTTATAGTTTATTACGCCAGTGTTCTGGTAGCCTTGTTCTCATTTTTTCTGATCATTTTGTTTCCTTTATTTTTTACGTTATCTCTTAATTTCTTGCTTTTGAACTCCGTTTCAGCTTGCGATGTCGTGAGTAGCCACGACGTTTACAAATTGCATTACTTACCTTTTCATTTAAATTATTGCATGTAGCATCTTATCTGCGTGTTTCCCGATAACTGTACAGTTGCTAAGTATTCGGTTGGCGTTTGATACGGTGTTATACGATGTCACAGTTAAGGCCCGTTTATAGTCCGACGTTATCGGCGCGCGGGCGAGCGTCGTTCGCGGTCAGTCACGCTACGTCGGTTGCGCTGCGCCAGCCGGGAGGCCATCCCCTCTATACTTCAACGCGCGCGCCGTAGGCTGCTATCTTCGGAGCATGCGCAGAAGGTTCGCCAAGTCGCGCGCCGTCCGCAAAAGCCGTCTGCGGAGTTGTGTTGGCGCCTTTTTCTTCGCGCGCAATGCATTGTGGTGCGAGAGTTCCGCCGACTTCGACGCGCGAATGGCTCCGGAGCCAAATCGGCGCCGGGCCCGTCGGGGCGCGTTGGAAGCCGCCGGTTACGTTAGCTGCGCCGGTGCGCCCGACTATAGAGGTGTCGTTCTCGTCGACGTGACGTAGCGTGCGCGCGCGCGCGCGCGCGCGTGCGTTACGTCGGACTATAAACGGCCCTTTAGATTCGCCTTCGAGACTTGGGAGTATCGCCGCACAAGTAAATGCAAACGCTGCGCAATACTTCTAAAATAAAAGAGCATGGCGTGTGAACGACCGATTATCACTAAGCGGACCTATGCTTCGGTATTTATCTGTTTCCTACATGGCCGATTATTTTACCGCGATGTAGCGTACGTAGCGTAATGTAATTATAGATGACACGACTCTTGGCTATGAGGCTCAAGGACGCGCAAGTCCCGCCCCTTATTTGTGCACGTTGTGTGGGAAAGTATCGTTGTTCAAACTTGAGGCACAATATCTTCATTCGCGCGACTCAAATGACGGCTCACGCTGTCAGCTGAAGTTTACTCATGGGGAGCGCGGCCGTTCTGTTCCATTATTCCCGCTGCGACGTTTAACCACGTTTTTCTTTTCGCTGCCGCTATATTGCATCGGTGGCGGCCTTGTTTGCACTCTCTTGCCCGGTGTCGGCACCATGTTTTTTTTTGTTTGTTTTTCTCGTTGTTGTTTGCCGGTCTCCGGCATGAAGCATTTCGGTGTGCGCCACGTGTACTGGACTATCGATTTATCGACGCCACCGCGATTATTCTTGTCGTCCGTAATGGTGTCGGTAGTCGTTCGGATGGCGGACTCGGTGCCACGTGACTGTCGCCAGCAAACGCGGCGCTGCGGTACGTTTGACGTGCGTGCATCCCTGGGAGCTTCGCGGTACGGACCTTGACTTGTACACTGTGTGGCACGCAGGGATGTGCGTGGTGAATCTGTGCGCGCTTTCCGCCCACACAGTCAGGCCGACTCGCTTGTACTGTAGTCTCGTTTAGGTTTGTGCTGTTCGGTAGCGTCGGAAGCAAGACGTTCTTCGCTGTACTATAGTCGCGCGGAAACGGTGCCGTCACCGCTGCTCCAGACGCTGTTACTGCGGGCCTGCTGACGCAATACGAATGAATATGTAATTCGTTCGACCACCAACGAGTCCTTGAAGAACGGTAGGATTCTTTTTTTCCCCGTGACAGTTATAGCCTCTCATTGTTAAGGCGAAAACCTTAGGTGTCTATGTTGGCGGTGCCCTTGGCGAAACTGCGCCGTCACGAAAAATTACCTACGCCGCACAGAGTAAAAACGCGTAAAAAAATGCCCGGATTCACGTGACATTTCTCAGGGAGGTTGCTGTAAACAAAGTAAATTAGTGGCTTTGAAAAGAAAGTTTGCTACATTTTGGTCTGAACGGGAATCTAACCCGGGCCTCCGGGGTGCGAGACGAGCACGCTTCCCTGAATCCAGGGCTGCTCCACGGTTCTCGTTTACTAAAGGTGTGCCTAGTGCGCGTCTCATTGCACACGTTACGTCGCATGCCATCTCGCTGGCTAGTGCGTGCGTCATTGGGCGGCGCACTTGACGCTGCGGAGGAAGTGGCTCCAACATCACGAGCGTATTAAGTGAGCGCGTTGATGACGTTCCGAGCTCTACAAGCGGTGCAATGCTTTCGCATTCCCACACGTCAGCAGTGTTAAGGGTCTGCCGAATTTAAATTTTAGTAATTGCTGTCCCGCCACTCGGTGTTGCACAGAAAAGCGGGCGGGCGGGCGCACACGCTCTGCGCATTGACGTCACCGTCGGAGCGGCGGTTGTCGGCGGCGAGCGATGGAGGACCGTGCACGCTCTTGCGGCCCGCGAGGACGGCCGCCCAAGTACGCCACTGCGGAAGATGCGCGCGCAGCTAGCGCATTAGTGAGGAAGTCGCCTTAGTGCCGCGCGTGTACTTCCCATTGCAGCTCGTTAGGCCTTCCTGTGTTACCAAATGTGCAGCAGGCTTTCACCACCTTGTGTTACTAGAGTCTAACACCCGCCGAACTTTTTTTTTCTTTAGTTTTCACTCCTTTTCTTGCCCTGCTCAAGGTTTCCCTGCTATGCGCCTAACTGCTTACAGCCTGCCAGCAGTGGGAATAAGCGTTCAGAAACAAACGTCCCGATGTGCTAGCATTGTCGTTGGTCGTTCCTTGTTATACGCTTTAGTTATTTAACAAAATCTGTACAGTGCGTTGTCATGGGTTTTTCTTTTCTTATTTTTTTTTTTTTGGCAGCAGTAGTAACACTGAAGTCGGTGCTTGTCAACTACTGGCAAGTGTATAATACATACATCTTTCGGATTACTGAACATGACATGGTTCGAAACTGATCCGTTTATCTGTATATTGTGGAGTAATCGAAGGCACACATACTGTAACCCAAAGGCGTTAATTGCGCGTGCATATGATTTTCTCTGCGAGAATGATGGTCGACGACGTAAATTGGCAGCGTCACTGAAACGCTGCTTGTTTACTACAAGTCTGTTGGATTGTAGCAGTCATATTTCTTTTTGATGAATGTGACAGAGTTCACGTTTGACAAGCAGCAGTATTAAAAAGACGAGGATGAATACTTTGTCCTCGTCTCTTTAGCTCTGCTGCTTGTCAAATATGAGCTACCACCGACTCGCCCAAATTTTTCAACTATTGCAGAATAAGCTTTGATTGAAAGCAGTTCTTTTTTTAGGATCGCCTCGAGGGGAATATTAAGCGATGAAATGGCACCACCCGTGCGACTAGTATACATTGAATATGTGTCTTGAGCTGGTTGTTATACTGTATGGAAGAGGTAGGCATGGTTTTTAATTAACGGTTGCGTAAAAGAACTGATGACGGTTTCATTAAATCGCCTGCAGTCTCTCCGTGTCTGTCAAGGTAGCACGTAGCAGTCGTGTAGCATACATGTAGCAGTCGCGTGAGCTGCCTGTTACGTGTCAAACTCGCTTCCACCGAGCGGAGACTCAGGTGGTTGCCCGGACCCGGGGATTGTTGCGCGCTGTGGGCGTCAAGCGTAGTGGTGGTTGTTCTATGCAAAACAGCGCGATCTCTATTAAAAAAAAAAATGGCTGTGGCTTAGGTAAGGTTAAGCCCAGGATGCGAAGCATACTAGCCTTTATTTTAGTTGTTGAACCAATGTTTAGCCTGGTGAACTGCTGTTGCTTGGCTATATTTGGTTCGGCTAGACGAAGAAACAACTCATGCATTACTGCTTCGCCTTCAAGAGTGCAACGCGACAGCGTTCCCGTCGACCCGCCAAGGGGTGTAAGACAATGGGCTACAGGGCAGCGACTACGCGCCCCGCATTGGACGCGGTGAGCGTCGAGCAAAGCAGCGTTCGGCGCGGCAACGAAATGTGCTCCTGAGCAAGAGACGCACGCCTTAGAAACAGCTCGTTTCTAAGGCAACACCGCATTCACTAGAGGCGCTTTTGTACCGCTTTGAAGCATCGTACTCGTGGCTCAGTGGTAGCGTCTCCGTCCCACACTCCGGAGACCCTGGTTCGATTCCCACCCAGCCCGTCTTGCAAGAGTTGAGCCAAAGCCACTTCTCCTCTGTCGTGACGTCACGGTGTCACGTGGTTTCAAGGCGACACCGCCGCGCCTGAGGAGCTGGGTTGAGCTCTCGTAATATGCTTCGCATAAAAAAACAATGGCGGAAAACTTTCTGTGGCAATGAAGGGAAAGCTACAGAGGCAACTCACACACAAATGAGAGCGCTTCTGAAAAAGAGTCCCGTGTTTTTATCCACGTTAATCTAAGCAGGGGAAGAGAAAACATAAACACCTTATTAGCAACAGTTAAGATAAGACACATCACTGAATGTAAAAGTTTACTTATTTTGCGCCTTTTCCCTTTCGCGTGTGGGCAAACGCGAAACCGTCGCACGTGAATCTGCGTCGATTCAGCGTTTGTTCCGAGCAACCAAAAGCACTGTCACACGCTCGCGGACTACTTGGCGCTGTAACACGTGTGCAGCAGTCACGTGCCCGTAGCTCCTCTCCCTTCATTGCCACAGAAAGTTGTCCACGCGTCTAGTGTCAAGGCCGTTCGCGATGTTTCGACGCCATGTGGCAGGATGCCGGGCCGCGGCGCCGTGTTCGGAAGCTGCAGTGTGGTTCGTGTCGGATCGATTGGCACGTCGCACGCGCGCTAAATGTGCCTACGCTATGACTCGCTGCTTGGTGCCTGCGAGTTCGGAGAATTTCCGTGTGCTGCCTCTCCCCGGAGGGCGATCGCACGAGCGTGCCGTCCGCTGCAAGCGGTCGTGCTCTGCTGGAAGCGTATCTCTTGTTGAATTCCAATGGTAGATCCAGATCAAGTTTTTCTGCTCTGTATGGAGCAATCCTGTCCCAATGGCGGAATGAGAGCGTGAGTTGTGTGCTCCAGTGGCAGATTGGGGCCAGCCACCGATTTCGGATCGCTCTGCGGAGCGCAAATATTTGCTCCTCCGAAATGGGCAGATTTGACCGGAAGTCCGCGTGACGTGTTTCCTTCACACGCCTCTGCTTCCTGTCACGGTCGCCTGTTTCCAGTCGCGGGCAAGCTATGCGCGACGTGGAAAACACGGATGCTACGTCGCGCCGTGCGTTTTTGTTCCTGCTCCTGGATAGTGACAGCTCCGACTCGGGCACTATATAAGTTCCCAAGTCCAGTGACGATTCTTCCGACACGAAAGGAAAACAAACGCACGGAATGCCGGGATGATCCAGATGATGATGATGATGATGCCTACCTGATCCACATCTAGTCTAGCGCCCTCTCGCTTGATTTCCCTAAGATTTCCCTGTATACTAAGTGCCCCCGCGGGAATGCACGCATTCCATTCGCAGATTTGACGAGAGCGATATCTCAGTTGGAACGACGCGCTCCGTTCGTGATCCGGCCGAGCGCTCGCAATCTGCCATTGGAATTCAACATCTGTGAACTTTTTAATTTTTCTTCTTCTTCCTTGCTTCGTCGTGTTAGGCAAACACTGCTTTCTTTCGAAACGCGTCGCGCAATACGACCCTTCTCCATATGCGCGCCGTCCTCTGGTGGCCCTTTCCGGCCGGCATTGGGGGAGAGCTGCGACCATTCATTTCACGCACGCGGAGTCTTGCAGCGGCGTCGGAAGGCGATCCAGCACGTCGTTCAACGCTCTGACGCCCCACGAACGGACGGTTCGCGCTACCGTTCAACCTGCAACGCGACAGCCTCTACAAACCAAGCGTCAGCGGTGAGGCTGTTTTGTCGCTATACACCGGCTGTTTCACGTAACTTCAGCCAAGGAGATATAGTGACAGCATATTTATATATATATACTTCTTGGCTGAAATGCTCTGAGGAGCGCCCCTTGACTCCAAATAATATGTGCTGGGTTTCACCCAGCTGCGGTTTATAAAGAAAAAAAGCGCTGAACCTCAGCTGGGTGAACTTAACCACATATTATTTGCCGTCATGGGGCGCTCCTCAGAGTATTTCGCTTTATGTTCCGCTTAATAGGCAATTAACTGGTGAATTATGAAACAATTTCTAATATTCACTTTCGGGCCAAATGCGTTTCGTTACGTTGTACAGCGGGTTCCGAAACGGCTTTATCCAGTTTCTTGTGACAACTCAAGTGCGATGCTTTTTGCCGGCATATTTTCTTTAGGAGGTACGTTGCCACAAAAAACTGGGTCGGTTGTCGCTGAATCCCCCCCCCCCCCCTCTACAACGTAACAAGACACAGTTTACATTACAGTGAATATTAAAGAGTTAGTCATAATTCATCTTAGCAATTAACTAATTAAGCGGAATATGAAAACAGAAATACTTCGAGGAGGGCCATATGACGGCAAACAATATGCCTTTGGTTTCACCCAGCTGCGGTTTAGCGCATTTTTTAAATCATTGGCTCAAGTTACGTGAAACACCCGGTATATTGTGTGCATCGCGAATGGGACGTACTGCACTTAGAGGAATGTTGTGGGATCACGCGTTTAAAGAAAAAAATCAATGTAAATCGCTATTAACAAAAGATGCTACACGTGCGCGCTCTAATTGACTGTCTTTAGTCGCACCTCGCTTTATTTCTCTTTCTTCACCATTCTCTTCCGTGCCTGCTATAGGCAGCTGGCCGCTTCTGACGTCGCTGAGAGTAAGGTCATTCTTCACTGCTCGACTATACTGCTCTCAAAATCACTTGCGCCCGTGTCAAGGCATACTGCAGTAAACCTTACGATAGTGCTTACCTTACCTGCTTTGCATATGCGGCGTTTGAAGGTCGTCTGGCTGATGCAGCAGCTCGGCTCTCTCCCTCTTAGAGCCGCCGCCTTTCCGCTCTTCTGCGCACGGCATCGCTCAGCTCGCGTAAGCGCCAGCCGTTGTGCCACTTCCTCATATCCTTGCCTGGGTGTCTATTCAGGTGCCGCGTGGCCTTTAGGCTACAGTGCGAGGGAGAAAAGAATTGTATATATATAGGCTTACACGAAGTCGCGACGGTTGCGGTATTGCTACGTAAAATAGTCTTACAGGGTTACTCGGACGGTTACGAATCCCGCGCTTATCTTCTTGTATTTTTTAAAGTATATGTAACTTATTAATGCGAAAGCATTATACGTCCCATTACGCGAAAATCCGGCAGCGGCGGCGTGACGCGGCGATCGTACCAAAAATGGCCGACGGCGCAAGGAGAAAAAGCGCGTCACAAACGCTCGGATTGACGTCAAATTTATCAGGGAGGTTCCTGTAAACAAAGGAAATTGAAAGCAACATTTGGTTCATTTCGGTCTGGGTGGGAATCGAACTCGGGCCTTCGGACGCTTCCCCGACGCCACGGCGGCTCCATGGTTCTGGCTAACTAAAGCTGCGCGTATAGTGCGTGCGTCATGTTTCGCACGTGACGGCGCAGCCAATAGGGATGTGGTGGCGCCACGTCATCAGTAATGAGCGCGTTCGTGACGTCCCGAGGTCTCCAAATAGGTAGAATGCTTTCGCATTCCCACACGCAAGCAGTCTTAAGTGCCTCTTCCGGATTTTCTTTTTATTTCGTAATGCTGTAGGCGAAATTGGCGCAAGCAGCAGCAGTAGGAACAGTGCGTCAGCAGAAACAAAAAGAAATAATGTTTCAGGTACTGGCAGATACAGCTTGAATGAGCAGGTCAGCATAAAGAAAGACGCCAATATTTAGAAACAACTACGACAGCAGAAAGAAAAAGACAATTTACAGGCACGATTAATTCAACGTTCCGAACACCTGGTTATTCGCACACCGAAAACCACAACGGCGAACGCCGCTATTCCTGCGACTGAAAGCGCACAAAGGAAAAAGAAAGCTAATAACGGGTAATACGTGCGCCCAGTATTTCCGTGAACAGTGCGGGGAAGGCTGCTCTGTTCAAATGTCTACACGTCCAGATAGCCATAGTGAAAGCTTTTGTCCACTTCAACCGGCTCTGCAGGTGGTGCTATCCTTTCAGCGTGTTTCGATCATGCGGCGTTCGCTCACAATCTTGGATGGCGTGGCCTGTCTTGTAGGCCAAACATGAAATGCGCGTTGTGCTTACTCTTTCTCTTCGTTTATTTCTCTCGCTTCATTTATCGTTAATTTTTATGATATACTTCACTTCTCGGAATCTACAGACCTCTGACCGATAATTTAGCTTTCCGCAACAGCGCCTGTATACCATATACATTGGACAGACACGGTATTATTATTTTCTGCAAGGTTTACAAGCGCGAAACGAGAGCACCAACTCGATACACCGATAAAGCCCGCAGCTCAAGCACGCCAAAAGGCGTGGGGGTTGCTGCGAGCTTCTCCCACTGCTGAGAATCTTGTCAACTTAAAAAAAATAAAATCCCAAGGTAGGAGAACCCGCCGGCAGGCCAGAAGAGAAAGCTGGCACAAGTTTTTATCGAGTATTAACTCGTTCAGACATGAGGCCAAAGCCTGGAACAGGGTTAATAGGATTAGAGCGCGGCAAACATATTCACTCCCTCTAGTAAATACACAGGGCGATACACTGAAAGATCAGGCCGACTCACTTGGGGAGCACTTTGAGAGTGTATCAAGCTCAAATCATTATTCGCAATCTTTCCTAAAATATAAACAAATAGAAGAATGCAAGCCACTCATCAATAAATGCCGACAGAATCAACCGTACAATTGCCCTTTTAGTATAGCCGAGTTAAAAGCTGCATTGAGCGCATGCAAGAGCTCTGCACCGGGATCCGATAGAATCATGTATGAAATGCTCAAAAACTTACACAATGACACGCAAGTAACACTACTTACACTTTTCAACACTATGTGGGACGCAGGGTACCTTCCAACGGCGTGGAAAGAAGCCGTTGTGGTCCCTGTTTTGAAACAAGGGAAAGACCCTTCTTCAGTGGCGAGTTACCGCCCGATAGCCCTCACAAGCTGCATGTGTAAGATATTTGAAAAAATGATAAATCGGCGACTCATCCATTTCCTTGAACAAAACAAAATGCTTGATCCCTTTCAGTGTGGCTTCCGAGAAGGGCGCTGCACAACCGACCATCTTGTACGTATTGAAGGACATATTCGTGACGCGTTTGTACACAAACAGTTCTTCTTATCGATATTCCTCGATATGGAGAAGGCGTACGATACGACCTGGCGCTACGGAATCTTGAGAGATTTGTCAGAAATGGGCATTCATGGTAATATGCTAAACGTAATAAAAAGCTACTTGTCCAATCGTACCTTCCGGGTGAAAGTAGGCAATGTGCTGTCACGTCCTTTTGCACAAGAAACCGGTGTACCCCAGGGTGGCGTGCTCAGTTGCACACTCTTTATTGTTAAGATGACAACACTTCGTGCTTCCTTACCACCGGCCATTTTGTATTCCGTCTATGTGGACGACATTCAAATCGGTTTCAAATCCTGTAACCTCGCAGTGTGCGAGAGACAGGTACAGCATGGTTTGAACAAGGTGTCAGGGTGGGCAGAGAAAAATGGATTCAAAATCAATCCTCATAAGAGTTCTTGTGTTTTGTTTACAAGGAAGAGAGGCCTAGTTCCGGATCCCTGCTTAGAAGTGTGTGGACAACAGATACCTGTAAACAAAGAACACAAATTTCTAGGTGTCATACTTGACTACAGACTCACTTTCGTCCCCCACATTAAACATCTTAAAGAAAAATGTCTGAAAACAATGAACATAATGAAACTTCTTTCCCAGACTACGTGGGGTAGTGACAGGAAGTGTTTAATGAATCTATATAAAAGCCTCATTCGATCACGACTAGACTATGGTGCCGTCATTTATCACTCTGCCACCCCGAGCGCACTAAAGATGCTAGACCCTGTTCACCATCTGGGTATCCGTTTAGCCACAGGAGCTTTCAGAACGAGTCCTGTACAAAGTTTATATGCAGAATCGAATGAGTGGTCACTTCATATCCAGAGAACATACATCAGCCAAACATATTTTTTGAAAGTCCACTCTAATCCCGAACATCTCTGTTTTAACACCATTAATGATATGACATATGCTACACTATTTCGTAATCGTCCTTCCGTAAGACAGCCCTTCTCGCTGCGTGTGAGGGAGCTTAGTCATGAAATGCATGTTCCAATCCTCGAAATTCGCCTAATGCATCCAGCCAAGCTGCTACCTCCTTGGGAGTGGCAGTTGATACAATGCGATACATCTTTCATGGAAGTTACAAAAAACGCTCCAGAGATTGAAATCCAAATGCATTTCCGGGAACTCCAGCACAAACACTCCTGCACGGAGTTCTACACAGACGCATCGAAGTCACACGACGGGGTGTCCTACGCAGCCATCGGGCCATCCTTCTCGGAAACCGATGTACTGCATGCGGAAACTAGTATCTTTACGGCTGAGGCCTACGCACTATTGTCGGCTGTGAAGCATATCAGGAAATCAAAACTCCAGAAAGCAGTCATATACACGGATTCCCTTAGTGTTGTGAAGGCCTTGATGGCTTTCTCTAACCACAAAAATCCAGTAATTAACGAACTTTATTCTGCTCTGTGTAAAGCGTATATAGGTAATCAGATTGTCATCATATGCTGGGTGCCAGGTCATAGGGGCATTGAAGGTAACGTTCTTGTGGACCAGATGGCCACGTCAGTTGCATCGCAATCTGCTAATCCCACCGCTGCAGTTTCTGTCACAGACCTGAAGCCCTTCTTACGGAGGAAACTACGGAACCAGTGGCAACGGCTATGGGACGCGGAAACAAATAATAAGCTCCACGTGATAAAGCCACAGTTAGGATTCTGGCCTTCCGTAACAAAATCACGCCGGACAGATGTCCTATTCTGTCGTCTAAGAATAGGACACACATTTGGTACACATAACTTTTTACTCACCGGAAACGAGCCTCCAACCTGTGGTAGATGCGGGGAGAGGCTGACCGTCCTCCACGTCCTCCTGGAGTGTCGGGAAGCCGAACATGAAAGAAAGAAGCATTTTCCCTTAGCATACCGGCAGCGCACCCCCCTTCATCCAGTAATGTTACTAGGCCCAGAACCGCTGTTTGACTCCAGCGCAGTCCTGGGCTTCCTGAAAGATGTTGTATTACATGTTATAAGCCCCACACACTCGTAGCGTCTCCTCTTTCCAGAGGATGCCGCTGTGATAATTTTTTTTATGTAGCACATGCCTCTAGGCCCTTGTGTCTCAAGGGCTCTAACGAGGCAGTGGTGCTCTAGTGAATTTTAGAATCTTATATATTTTCTATTTTGCATCATTCTTTTACGATGGATTTTAATGTACATAGTATCCGTCATTAGTCATCGCCATAATTTTATAGCACGCAGATTTTACGCACTTTACAGCGACTATTTTTAGGCCACTTTACAGCCAAGTCACATCTCCCATATTACATCGTTAACACTACCACTTGTCATGGCGCTCTTTGGCCAAACCTGGCCCTTGCGCCATAAAACACTACACATCATCATCATCATCAAGCACGCCAAAACACGAAAAAGTGGAGCAATCACGGCGCAGCTCTTGAAGCCTGCTGAAACCCGCGGCTCACGGGCAGCAAGCAAAACTGTGCATCAGAGCGGCACGCCAAAGCGGAGCGTCTGAAACGAAGCTGCGTCTGCGCGCCGTGGTGCCGAAACACTGCCGCTTACACACGAAACATAGTTTCATGCAGTAATTACTATAGAAGGAACTCTGGCGCTTGTGGCTACGGGAGCTGGCAGGCGGGGCAATTCAGCCAGCGTGGGAACTGTGGGAAATACATGGATTTACCTAGCTTCGTCCGTCTGGCTTCAAGGGCTCCGCGACTTTGTAAGTTCGTCATTTTTAACAAAGTACTGTGTAATAAATAGTTAAGCAAACATTATTAGTAGTGTCCGATGGCAGGATTCGTTCACAGGACCTCTAGCACAGAAACCCGATATCGCAACCATTACGCCTCGGACGACGCGTGCGTCGACAGGCGGCGTAGAACGCCCTTGCGAATTTCTTGCGGGCAAGCCAGCGTGTTGAGACGCTTGGCGCGTTTCAGTTTGGCCACCTCGACAGGTTGAGCCGCTGCACTTGGTAGCGATTGCGCTTGTTCGCGGAGTATCCTATACTTAGAAGAGTATGGATCGCTTAGAAATTTATTTGCGATCTATACACCCGCCGCGGTTGCTCAGTGGCTATGGTGTTAGGCTGCTGAGCACGAGGTCGCGGGATCGAATCCCGGCCACGGCGGCCGCATTTCGATGGGGGCGAAATGCGAAAACACCCGTGTACTTAGATTTAGGTGCACGTTAAAGAACCCCAGGTGGTCGAAATTTCCGGAGTCCCCCACTACGGCGTGCCTCATAATCAGAAAGTGGTTTTGGCACGTAAAACCCCATAATTTCAATTTGCGATGTATTTATAGAAGTAGATCGTTTAGAAGTAAACGAAGCCACAGGAATGTCTGAATACTCAAGTACGAAGATCAAATTCACGTACTTCCCGTCATTCTCATGGTGGCTGAACGGTCGCAGCGTCAGAGTTCCCGGTAATTAAAAAAAAAGCAATTATGGGGTTTTACGTGCCAAATCAGGATATGATTATGAGGCACGTCGTAGAGGGGGACTCCTGAAACTTGGGCCACCTGGGGTTTTTGTCGTCTGATACCCTATGATGTGAACAAGATTTACTCGCCGAAAGCGTTCAGTACTGCATGTGCAGGCTTTGCAGTTCTGCCTTAACAGCTACAGCGGTAGCGAGGTCTTACTCCTGCTTGCGGCGTTGGTTAAAGTGATCCTTGATTAAACGTTTTCGGAGGAAAGCAGGGTCGCCGCCGACCGTCGGTGACTTTGACGGTTACTTTTGTTTTCGCCTCTGTGGGCCATCATTCCCAAACTCTATTCGCCAGTTCCTTGCCTTGTCAGGG
This sequence comes from Dermacentor albipictus, assembly GCF_038994185.2. Taxonomy (NCBI): domain Eukaryota; kingdom Metazoa; phylum Arthropoda; class Arachnida; order Ixodida; family Ixodidae; genus Dermacentor; species Dermacentor albipictus. Next base: position 211,090,671 of record NC_091821.1, on the reverse strand, counting down.
AATTCGGAAACTTGCCCGTACCCGCAGTGGTTGCTTAGTGGATATATGGTGTTCGGCTGCTAAGCACGAGTTCGCAGGATCGAATCCCGGCCACGGCGGCCGCATTTCAATGGGGGCGAAATGCGAAAACACCCGTATACTTAGGTGCACGTTAAAAAACCCCAGGTGGTCGAAATTTCCGGAGTCCCCCACTACGGCGTGCCTCATAATCGGGAAGTGGTTTTGGCAAGTAAAACCCCATAATGTAATTTTAATTAAATTTGCCCGCACTGACGGGGTGGTTACGCGTGGGATCGTGGACTGTCCAGTAGACATAGGCAATGCTGTGCTGTCCCTCTTGATCCACGTATAGGGTAGAAACGGTGAAAAGTTTTTGTTGCTGATTTTGATCTGCACTATTCATTTGCCGGCCCTTACCCAGTAGCCAAGACCGACCGGGTTATACGTGCCATGATTGGGAACTATACGGTAGAACTCTGTACGAGGGCTCGCTGCGAAATCCCATGAAATGTATACGAGAAAGAAAAACTTATTTCTTTTGTGGTGCGTTGCAGTGCTCCCCTTACTTCGCGTCAGAGGAAAGGAAAGCCACACTGATAGCTAGCGCATTCCAGTAGCGGGGAAAATCTTAACAGAACGCGGGTGCGCTACGTCAGCCCCGTTTAACAGGTCTCGTACAGCCGCGCCAAGTGTGCCGTTCTCAAGGATACCCGACGAGCTGCGGGCCGATCGACGCGTGTATTTCGTGCGCTACCGCGCCTGCGCGGCGATATATTTTCCCCGGTCTCTGCGCAGATGCTAAGTGATGCAGCGCTTTAAGCATGCTTATCCCAACAATAATTCGGCCTTCTGCTTGGCATCACATCTCGCTTTACATGCTTCTGTTAACCAATGACGCTGCTGCGTTTGCTGAAGCTGCGTGACCCGCCGTGGTTGCTCAGTGGCTATGGTGTTGGGCTGCTGAGCACGAGGTCGCGGGATCGAATCCCGGCCACGGCGGCCGCATTTCGATGGGGGCGAAAAAGCGAGAACACCCGTGTACTTATATTTAGGTGCACGTTAAAGAACCCCAGGTGGTCGAAATTTCCGGAGTCCTCCACTACGGCGTGCCTCATAATCAGAAAGTGGTCTTAGCATGTTAAGCCCCATAATTCAATTCATTGAAGCTGCGTGAAATATTTTTTTACCTATGGGTACTTTGCGAAACAGTTGTCTCTGGCAGATAGAGCCATACCGCCCCTAGACTCGAACCTAGCAAAAGTTTCAGGATATCTGCTGCCGAAGTATTCCGCGAATACATTGGCTTTTCGCTAGTGGCATTCGCGGAAATTAATGCACTCGAGTAATCCAGCCCACTAACTCCCGCTCCCCGTACTGAAATCGGCACGCTGACGTGCGGCTTTTCTTTTCTTGCCTTCTTTCTTTTTTTACGCGAAAACACCAGTGGCTCACTGAGCGAAAAAGCCGGCGTCTGTAGCAGTGAAACGGCACCTAAATTCCCATTGGCTGCGACGCCTCGCCACGTGCGCTCCTCGACGGAGCAGAGCGGGCGAAAGGGCACATCTGCCGCGCTGGAGTGCCCGGTGTTGCGCGAGGGCATCGCCGCGACGCCACGTCACCCTCGCTCTCGGAAGCCTTTGTTATCGGCGCGTTCCTTGCCAGCGCAAGCTCTCGCCTGCGTTCTAACTTCTCCTCCGTCATCGCTATAAGGAAATTAATGCATAATGAAACAGAATAAACTCGAAAGAAAACACGTCGGTGTTAGCGAGTATCGAACTTACGACCCCACGCTCAGAAGCCGAGCGTATTACCCCACTGGGCTAAACCAGTGCCTTCGAGATGGCACGTCTATGCACTCTGCTTTGTGACGTCATGCTACTTCTCTGCGACTATAGGCCCACAGGTCCTTGTCTTTCTCTCTCTGCGTATGGCGTGTTTAGCATGTTAGGTATACCTACAGCTATGTACGTATGCCTTCTTATTACATTTGGTATCATTGCTTGTTTAATTATTTTCATAGCGGATTTTGAACGTTGCTTTACCAGAATCTACGCTTCAGAGTGCATTCTTAGCGGATTAACACGTACTTATAACCCGCCGTGGTTGCTTAATGGCTTTGGCGTTGCACTGCTAAGCATGAGGTCGCGGGATCAAATCCCGGCCGCGGAGGCCGCATTTCAATTGAGGCGAAATGCAAAAACGCCTGTTTACCGTGCTTTGGGTGCACGTTAAAGAACCTCAGGTGGTCGAAATTAATCCCGAGTCCTCCACAATAGCGTGCCTCATAATCAGATGGTTTTGGTACGTAAAACCCCAGAATTTAATTTTAACACATACTTTTAGGGGATTTTGATTCGTACTTTAGCGGGATCCTCACGAGACGAATGGTCGACACTAGATGGGTAACGATTGATTAGTGCCGACTAAACAATAAGTATAGGTACTTAATTACGCTGTAATTGACGACTCGCTGGATAATTCCTAAAGCATTATTCGGCGCCCTTGATTTTCTTGCTGAGGAGTCCCCAACGCCTTAGAATAATATTATGCGAATTCATCGACACTCAGTAATTTGTGAATGATGATGACATTCAGGTAAAACGTTTTATTTTCTCGTCCTCACAAACGCAGGTAAAGACGAGCACACAAGAATCTCCTGTCTTCGCAGGAGATGCGTGTTTGTGTAATGAATGGGGTTCGAGCATGCCGAAAAATTTAGTGGTCTCGAAACAGGCTTATCCGATAGGAAGAAAGAAGAGTGTTTCTCTCTTCAGTGGGGATACACATGGGTGCGCTTCGTTTTTGTATGCGTGCCATGAATTTGAACACGAGACACAGCCAAGGGCTGCCCACGGTTACTAAATATTATATTTGTTGAGTCGACATGAACCATCCCATCGCAACTTTTGTCTAGCTTATGCGACAGTACGTGTGTCATGGGCTTTTTGTCCTTAAATACTGCTAGAACATGCAGCCCTGCCCCTTGGCGGAATAAAACTGCATTGGCAGTTTCCATAACGGTCCATTGCCCTCGCAGTCAAGGCTTCGGCGAGCCAAATACTTATCGGTGTTCTGTCAGAGTTGTGAAATGCTGCGCAATACAGTGTGTCGGTGTATCTTATCATCGTTATAAAGGACAAAAGAAGCCCCGTGCGACACCGCAAATACGACTGGTCTTTAGCGCTTGCGTTACGACCTCTAGCTTGTTTAGGTTGGACCCACTGCCGCCTGACAAGATTGGGCGCTCGGGTGCTGTTGTCCTCGCCAATCCCAATATAGCGGCGAAAACACTTAGTTCATGATGAAGACCTCGAAAAGCGGTGCTCGGGCGCGAACATGGTCAGCACTTCGGTCATAGCGAACAGTGTCGTCAGAAGTAAAATTTCATCATAGCTCCGCTAAATAACACCGATTTTGCTTACTCACGGTAAATGGCTGTAAGGCGGACCTTCAACATTCCCAGTATCTTCAGTCAGAGGGTTTCCATCACGTTGTGCCAACCGCCGGAATGTTGTCAGCTGAAATTCTGTTCTCTCTATATTTGTTTTTAAAATTAAAAGCGGAGCACGAGTGTACGAAGCCGGAGTAGTTGGTTCGAGGAGAAAATCGTAATAACAGCGCAGCAGATGGGATTGATATAACAATGTTTTCCTAATGAAAAAAGATTGCGGCAGAACCAATCTCACGATGAATGTCGACCTTAATGGTATTTATTAGCACTCAAGCAATGTAGAGACACACTGTACTGCCACCACCGAAACGCGTCATGAATGAGGCCTGCACTGCAGCCGTGTTCCTCTCTCGCGCTTCCCACTGAACCCGCTGCACCATCTAGCGGCGCAGCCTCAAAGCCCGTGCGTGGCACCTTGGTGAATACATATTCAGACACCATTGTCTGAATATATATGCCGTGGGTTCGAGTCCGCCCAGCACCAGAGTAATTTTAAAGTTTTTTTTTTTTTTTTCATTGAAGAGCGGCCGCATACCCAGTGCAGGGTATGTTGGCGTGAAAGAGCTTCGTTGAAAAGTGACACATATACCCCGTGGCATATAGCCAGTGAGCCAAGTTGGCGGGAAAAAAGTTCATTGAGCCAAGTTAGCCCGGTGGTTCGTTTCGAACCCTGTTCTTTCAGCGCACAAGCCCGATGCTGTACCCATTAGCCCATGCATGGATTACCCGGAGACCAAAGTGGGCGGGGAAACGGTTTGAGACACGGACAGATGAAGAGCCCTTAACGTGCATGACGTTGTCAAAGAATACTGATCGTATTAAAACTCAGATTAAAGACATTCTGCGGATCCATGTTCCAAAACTATACATATGGGCCACGAGCTAGAGCTGGCGTAGTGGAGGTCTCCGGATAAATTGTAGCCTCCTGCAGCCTCCTGCAGCCTCCCGCGTCAACATTTTACCACGGCAGCGGTATGTAAATTCGTACTTTTTCCTCATTTACATGACTGGCTCCACCACTGCAACTTCATCTAATTCACCGACGAGAAGAAAGGGGGTTAACCGAGGGGCCCGATTTTTAGTAATCATATCATCACACACTGACACCTAGGACAACATAGGGGAAATTACTTCTGCTTAATAAATGAAATACAGAGGCGATAAATTAATGGAAATGAAAGTGGATGAAAAAACAACTTCCCGCAGGTGGGGAACTATCCCACAACCTTTGCATTACGCGTGCGATGCTCCACCAATTGAGCTACCGTGGAGCCGTTTCCCCATCCACTTACTTGGGTATTTATGTTTACCCAAGAAAGTGCATGGGGAAACGCGTCGCCGCGGTAGCTGAATTGGTAGAGCATCGCACGCGTAATGCGAAGGTTGTGGGATAGTTCCCCACCTGCGGGAAGTTGTTTTTTCATCCACTTTCATTTCCATTAATTTATCGCCTCTGTATTTCATTTATTAAGCAGAAGTAATTTCCCCTATGTGGTCCTTGGTGTCAGAGTTTGTGGGCTTCTTATGAATTCACCGACGATTACGATACTCCCTTATGCGAAATTTGAGCGCAGCTGTATACGTATTTTCATTTCGCGATATGTTGGTTGGCGCGGACAATCTGTCTCGTGCGGCGTCTTGCAAACGGAGTCAAGTGTGGCGCAGCTGCCTCGCTAATTGGGAGAACGCGAGAGCCAGCGCGCGGTTGACGCGTGGGCGCGATTCAGAACAACCGCAGCAGGCAGACCTCCGCTCATGCAGCGCTTTCATTTGACGCGCTCGCCGCGTGCCTTATGGATTGTGTCATCGGTGAACAGACGACACGCGCTACTCTGGCGCTATCTCAGAGCGATCGTCGCCGCAGAAGCCCCCCATAGCGATGAAGCGTGCGCGGCGCTCCGCCGGCGTTAAAACGCAGCTGCGGCAGAGCGGCCACACCAACTGGCGGCTAGGCGCTGACAGCATGAAAATGTCGCCTATTATCTGAAAGTGCGAGATGTCGCGTGCTTTCTCCTTCGTCTGCTTTCAGGTCGGCGCTGTGTTTACGTTCTTCATTCATAATTCGAGTCATGTCATAGGAAGATGACGATGTTGAGGCCGACGGTCGCCGCTGGAACGAGTGCTGAAGCGCTCTAAATGTCGCAGTTTCGCCCGAAAGGCGAAGCATCGATTGTGATAGCAAATTGGTGGCCAGCTATACGAAGGATAGTAGTTGTATAGGCCGTAGAAACATAGGCACACTAACTAAATTAACAAGCATGATGTCGCTCGCGCGCGCGAGAAAAATCCCACTCAATGACCGCGGAAACTCGCTGTCAAAATGATGAACTGAGGAAGCGCGGCATCATCGAGCGAGTTGACCTTCGTTTTGCATCAGCGCGAAATAAGCCGCGAAAACACAGCGCACGGCGGACTCTGTCCCCGTCGCCGCCCGGGCCACCCGGAGTATTGAGCGCACCCCACTTGCTTACTCTCCCTCCGGAGCCTTGCGCGATCCACGCGCGGCCGCCCGGAGTAGAACCATATGGTAGAACGCGCCTCAGCTTCCTCGTCAAGCTGCCCCCCCCCCCCCTCCCCCAGAGCCTCGCGCGCGAGGAAGTACGGCGCGCTTCCTCCCCGCTTTCCTCCCCTGAGTGCGCTAGATCAAACCGCATTCGCCACCTCACCCTCGTACGATTTCACCCTAACATACAGCACACGGCGCGCGGCGATGATTTTATCGCCCTAGGACTTTATACGGTACTTCACGGCGACGCCGACGGCAGAAATTGTCGGTGTGACCACGGTGAGGATTTATCCTGTGCCCCAACGTCATCACTTCGCGGTTGTCCAAGTGGTTGGGCTCCGCCTGGCAGGTGATTCACTAGATGGCGCATGATAGGAGTGGCGCCACCGTCGGCGCTATGAAGTAATCAAAATGGCCTTCATCGTCCGAAGTTGAATCACTCGCGTTTACATCATCAGACGAGACGGCAAAGCGTGGCCAGAGGCGCCAGTTTACTGCCAGCGAATTACGAGACCATCGCAACGCAGCGAAGCAAGCTGCCGCAGCGAAAGTACGTGCGGCCCCACAAGCCCTCTACAACGCGAAAGGCTGAGCGAGCTGCAGCGAGGCAACACTAAACTCAGCGACAAGTAATGCCCTTGCATTTACATATCACAAGAATTTTTTTTGTCACCGCTTTATTGTTTTACAGTCGAGGCATAGAAACAAACGTCTGCGAAACTTGAAGACCGCCGTGCTCGTTGATGCTTCATCGTTGTCCGCGCTCCTCCTAATTAGACCAAAATCTGCCGCCAACTCACCCATCCAAATCACTTTACAAGGATCCCCTATCCCCATCACTCCCACCCTGCGCATCCTTGGTCTCTACCTGCAGGATTCCGGACGCAATGACCATACCCTTAAAACACTCAAGGCCTCCACGCAATCAGTGTTGCAGCTTCTACGCCGCGTATCTTCCCTGCACAAGGGTTTAGACGAAGCAGACAACATGAAAGTTGTTCATGCTTTTACGCTTAGCCGCATTCTGTACGCCACTCCATATCTCAAGCTGAACTGCACGGAAACCGAGCGCGTGAACGCCATGATCCGCCTTGCAACTAAGGCAGCCCTCAACCTGCCTCGCAGTACTAGCACAGCCAAACTCCTTGCACTAGGCATGCATAACACGCTTCCTGAACTAGTTGAGGCACACCTTCAGACGCAGTATTTAAGACTTGCCGCGAGCGCCACTGGCCGCCATATCCTCGCCTCCCTTCGCATCAACATACCCGCTAATCAGTCAACCCTTATGGCCATTCCTCGACACATTCATACACCCCTTGTAGTGAAACCCCTTCCTCGAAACGTCCATCCCCAATATCACATCTCTCGCCGCATAGCTCGCGCAAATGCCCTCCACAAGTATTACGGACAGGTCGAGAAAGCCATCTGGGTGGACGCCGCATGTACAACGCATGAAGCTGTAGCAGTTGCTTACAACCCAACCTTACCCCGACCCCTAACTCACCATCTTCCCTCGGGCTCTACACCTGAGGAAGCAGAGGAGACCGCCATCGCCTTAGCCCTTGCCCTTTCGGATGCTGAATACATCTTTAGCGATTCAAAGACTGCTTTGTCCAACTTTGCCAGAGGCAGAATTCACAACCCTGCCTGGAACTTGTTGAACATCCCCACCCAGAATTTACCACGTAGGGTTGAGCTCCGGTGGGTGCCGGCTCACTCTGGGAACCCCGGAAACGAGGCTGCCGATAAATTGGCCCGAGGTTTAATTTGCCGGGCTCAGGACAGCCTCGATCCGGGTTTCTCGAGGGAGCGGGTACACAGCTTTGCGGAGCTCACGCAAATACCCCGTTTGGACCGTCGGTCTTACCCTCCTCCCCACTCCTCCCTGACGCACTCCCAACAGATCCTCTGGAGACGCCTCCAGACCCGCTCTCTCCCATCCCCTCAGCTGCTATCCCACTACTGTGGCACCTCCCCTACATGCTCCCTATGCGGAGACCCTCACGCCACACTCTCCCACATCCTTTTTGGCTGCCCTGCCGATCCTCCCCCGCAGGGACAGCCCGCCATCTCAAGCTGGGAGGACTGGGAGGTACTGCTCTCGTCTACGGACCCGACATCGCAGGTTACTGCGGTGGCTCGGGCTGCCGACGTCATGAGCAAAAGGAGCATGAACGTTTCGACGTAGTGCGGGACCGTGCGGTGGTCCAGGGACCCAGAAGAGTCCAAACTCACATGCTATGAATAAAGTTTTTCTGTCTGTCTGTCATCGTTGTGTGCCTGCCAAGACCCATACGCTTTGAGAAACCGACAAGTGCATTTTACAGAGGCCCTTCAACCATGTCACAGCCCCGTGCCTCTGCGGCGCCGTCCATTTCGAACGGGAACTTTAGCGGGTCGTGTGGACGCAGTTGCGATTCCTCTGTCCTCTTGTTTTGCATATATTCTTGCGTTATATATAGGCACGTGAGAGAAAGTGGAGCTGCGCCTGGAAACCCGCGCGACGTTCTGCCCTGCGAATGGCGAGCTGAAGCCGGACCGAGTTGCACGCGGAGCGCCGCTCTCAGCGCCCCTGTTGTGTGTGCTGCGCCGTGCAGAATGTCACACGTCTCCCTCTTTGCCTTGCTTTTGCGGCGATGGCAGATCCCGTGGCACTGGTATAGAAGGACTGTGCGCATGCGGCTCGGGTAACATTCCAGGCGTGTGTACGCCGCAGCTTGCAGTGCTTCGCGTAGCGTCGTCTTGTCGCCTAGGGGGTCCGTTTTTGCTTCGCTGGAAGTTCTCTTATTTGCGCTCCTTTGAAACGCCTCGTGTGCAAGTGTGATGAAGAATGGTCGTGTTTTGACCGGGGAGCAGCAACGCGGAAAGCGTAACGAGACACTTGTGTGCGTGGCCGCGTCTTTCGCGCTTGCGGTAAGTCGTTGATTTAGCGTGCTACGGACGCTCATATGAAGAAAACGCTGTCACGTTAACTCTGCGTACGAGTAGTTATAACGACCTGCTCTATACATTTCCACACAGCGCACGTGGTTATAACACGTTCGCTGCTTAGTTACTCGCGATGAGAGTCCTGCGTACTCCGCTTAGCGTGTTAGAAAAAAAGATTTTTCGTTTGCCGTTGCACTTCTCTTGCTGAAATTTTGCAGATGGATCGCATTTTGGAGTCTACGTCGTTCAGTGCAACACTTGTCAGTTAGAGTTGCCCTGTGTTGCCCGCTCCTAGAACACGCGGGGGCCTTCCTGAAGCACAAACTTATGCTTGCGCCGTCGCGGCAGCAGCTCGCCTCCCCATGAGCAAAGCAAATTTACACTTTTTTTCTTGAAGACCAGGTAGTTAACCGCGGCAAGTGTTGTATTGAACGAGGTAGACTCGAAAATGCGATCCTTCTGCGAAATTTCAGCGAGAGAAGTGTAGCGGTGAGCGCAAAATTGATTTTCGAACACGTTAAGCAAAATAAACAGGACCCTGTATACTATCGCCAGCAATATGAGCCGGAACACGCGAACGCGTGGTAAATAGCCTCGCTGTCGCCAACAGAGGGGGAAGAGGGGCGCTCTTCCGCTAACTGTTGGCACTCCCACTGCGCCTGTTTTTTTTTTTTTTTCGAGAACGGTAGCTGACGGCATTTTGACTGGCCGCCAACAGCCGATAAGATGGTTATGTGTTACAGTGACTTGCATCTAGTCATTTTTTTTTCTTTCACGCTTTTTATTTTTTGGAGCGCTGCTCTTAAGCTCCCATTCCTGCGTTTAGCTTAAGGTGCTTTCATATAAACCCCAATAGGACCTCGTGTCACGCGTTACAGACAGATGGACAGATTTCCCAGGGAAGTAGCCCTAGAATGCTAACGCATCGAAAATCTCGCGTGCGCGAGTGAGGAAGGCGGGCCGGAAGCGCGCCCTCTCCAGTCGCGCGCGAGGCACGTGGGTGAGGCGAGGGAGGGGGGCGTTCTTCTCCGGCGGCTGCTGCCGTGCGGGCGCCTTATCTTGAATGTAATCTGCGCCGTGGCCGAAGTACGCGCCCGCGCGGGCCTCATCTTCGATGCGATCTGCGATGTTTGCAGAGTGCGCGTAGTGCCGGTAGCTTCGTATGCGCTGTGCTTTCGATGTTTCGTTCGCCTTGTAGCGAGATGCGCCGAGGTCAGTTCGCTCGCAGCTGCTGCCGCGATTCCTCATTCCAGCATTTTAACAGCGCGTGCGCGCGCGACACCATTCTTGTTAATTTAGTTAAAACGCGTTGGCGGGCTATAGTTAGTTTGACTCCATGATCGCATGTGTAAGCGCGACTGAATGAGGACGTAGAAACATGCACGCAGAGACAGCGCTGTCCCTGTGTGTTTGTTTCTTTTACGTCCTAGTTCAGTCACGCTTATATATTCTATCATTGTTAAATTAGTAAGCGAATGTTTACAAGTTTGTACGGCCGATAAAACTACTATCCTTATTTTATATACAGCTATCTAGTAATTTGCTATCTTATTGGGTGCTTCGATCGCCGTTCAGGCGAAACTGCGACATTTTTGGCACGTAAAACTTGAGAATTTAATTTAATTAATGGAGAAAGTGTTGATTATATATATATTTGTTTACTTCCCTAACACTATACCCATGTAAGCACCTTTTACTATGCGTACAAGGTCAGTGCGTTTAGAATTAGGATATCTACTTTTTAGGAAGAGAAAAGAAAGAGAAAGCAGGGACGTTAACCAGAAATTAAGTACGTGATCACGTTTGTTGAAATATCTGGCTCTACAGAATCCCTTTGTAGGTGCCCTATTTGGATTTAATCTGTAGTTGTAAATTGCGCTTCTCCAAAAGCAAGGCCGGTACTTCTACCGTGAGTAGAAGTGGACATGAAAGTTTGGGAAAACGGATAACGACGCTGCGCTGAAGTTTCCTCGACGTGACGTCTTCTATTTTGGCATCGTCCTTTCACGTCTGTTTAGTTATTCATCTGTAAGAAAAATGACTACGTTTCGTTCTAAAAGTGCCAGATACTCAACACATCAAGCTTTGTTTCCATACTTTTATTCCACCAATCCTCCAATCGCCTCTTACTAATCCCTACTGCCGGACATGTTTACTTTTCCACTGCTCTCGCTGAACCCAAGGGCTTCAAGGAGGCCAAGCAGTGGTGCCTAAATCGACTGCTGGGTAGTCGTCTTCACACTCTAATAAAATATGCTCCATAGTTTGCAAAATGGTGAGCGCCATCTGGCGCACAACAGGCGAAGCTGCAGCGCTCTGCGTGCGAGAGTATGTGGTTATAAAGCGAGTTTCGCTTCTCGGCTTGTGCCTGGCCTCTGCCGCAGCAACCGCGTATGTTCACTGCGGGAAAAATAATAGAAGACGCCGTCACCCCGTTCCAGTTTTCGTACATGACATGGACCTCCAACTTCTCGAAGCATACCATTAGAACTGATCGCGCGTGACAGCATCTGCTTTCTGAAACTCGCACTGTTCGCGAGGCTCATCGAGGCTCGGCACTGAAGGAAGGAGGTTACGTTAAAAATATCGCATATTCGGAGGCTGCTGATGCCAGCACGGGACTGATGCGAGCGACATGCACTCTTTCAACAAAGAGCGGAGTGCACGTCGTCGAAACACACTGCCAATGTGTTGCCGAGTGTATACGGTAAATACGGGAAAGTCTCAAACAGGGGGCGCTCCGTTCTCTCGACTGCATGCACCATGCCACAGATGAAGACGGTAGGCCTTCCTCGCTGGCCGTGGGTGTCGCCGGTTCCGAAGAAGTTTCTGCTAGCAATTGAACGCATAGTTTTTGTGAACTATTTAACGCATGCCTGAATATTAAGAGGCTAGATGAAGATACATTTGGATACCTGTACACCGTCGGAAGTAAAGAGCAAACCAGGCGAACTCCGTCGCACTGTGGTCACTGCGCGTCGGCGACACCAACTGCATGCCTCGGATGGCGTGTTCCGATCACTTCAGTGGCGTAGTGCTGGGCGCTGATTGTCATATGCGGTGCACTTTCGACATCACTTTATGATATTATAGTTACATGTCAGCGTCAACTGAGTGACACCACTGCGCTTTCGCAAGCTCTGCCCGCCCTCGTCCATCTTGAGCTTTCCCGATTTCCGGTAAAATGCGGCTGCGTTTAATGGCGTCTCGAAGCTTGCAGGCCGAAATAACCTCGCCGCGCTGGCATATGACGGTTCAGTAGCCGCAAGTAGCGCGATGAGAACCAGCTCTGCGAGGAGCGAGAAAGTTGTGTGCTGTGATGGCATCTCCCGCCGTCGCTTATCCATGCTGTCTTCCTCGCCGGATAGCTCGTCTCGGACGGAAACCGAAATAAGCTCATGTTCCGTTTGCCCGCGAAGCAATTTGTGCACAATACGCAACACAACTAGCCGGCCTTTTCACGAAAATACCGCGAGCAAAACCACCACAAACCGGAGTCTCAAGGCGCGCTAGAGCTGTGTCGGTTGTTCGTCTGCTTCTCGTATCTAACCATGTAGAGGGCGCTCGTGCTAGCCTTGTTCACGCATGCGCAACAGTATTGCAAACCGTCAATTGCCTGTCCGCCATATATCTCTGCAAACGGGCGACATTTCGCCGCTGTCGAATTCCACCGTCTTAACCCCCTCCTCCTCCAAGAGAGTGAAAGTTACTTCGTGCTCTCTCTTCAACCTCTTGGCCTCTTTCCCGCCTGTGAGCCAGTAAGGAGCAGAGGAGATTGCTGAACCTGACAACGGCAAGATATCGAGAATAGAATCATGGTTATCAGCAACAGTGCTCTCAACGCAACGAAGACAAGTGCTTTTTTAGGACTCCGAGATTAGACTGGCACTCGCGGCGCGCTGAATATCTCTGAGGTCATGGTCCATGCTTGATATCCTCCAACCACCAGATGTCGGCGTCGTCTGCCGTTGTGCTATTTAAAAGGCTGTTAATAATCATGGAAGACAATTACTAGCCATGCATACAGCTACGCCAAGATACCATCGACAATATATGCTGCCTCCTCTATAACGAATTTCGCCAAAGTGAAAGTTCCTTGCGGGTGGCAGAAATGGCCTGCGTCCACGCGGCGCCGCTATGCACCGGTGGGCAGGGGCGCGCCAACTGTCTCGCACAATGTCTGCTTTCGAACTTTGTCCGGTAAAACCAAGGCTAATCTTACTAGCCGATAAGGTCCCCCGGTGCTTTCACGTCGATTGCAGGCATGACGCTTCACGTTTGAATGGCGTGATCGATTAGGCGATGCGATTCGTTCCGATTCGGTGAGCGACAGCGCGGTCACTCGTCCTTGGCGCGTGATTAGATTGCGTTGGTTTGATGCCGCTGCAGCAATTCAGCTGTCGGATACGGTTGTTTGAGTACCGGCACCGCTGGTGAGAGGAACCTGACGCTTGTCGCAGTGTGTACTCAGCCTTCGGGAGCAGCGCTAGTCCGTTTTTCTCCCGTCAATTTGTGAAAATTCGGTGCATGCGCCAACAGGTACCGGTGAGCTGCTGTTAACCGACCTTTGTTGTTTTATTGCGCGCTTTGTCAGCCTTGGCACGTGATGTCAAGTACTTTGTACTATTGAGTTTAATGGGCCTCTTTCTTCGTCACCTTTTTTTTTTTTTTTTTACTCCTGTTATCAGTGTACAGGATAAAAAAAATCATATTCGGATGACGGAGGCTTGTACGAGACGTATGGAAGGAAAAGCCTCAGTCGGATGCTAACGTTTCGATGAGAGGAGTTGTCTCCTTCTCTTGTTCTCCTATTTTCAGTGCACGTGATGGCGCTTGAGAAACAACGCACCAACAGTTTGTTCTGGGTCGTGCTGTTCATTAGTATAATTTACTAGAGAGCGAGGCATTATACGAAAGCGCACGTGTCTAGCGACTGCCTCCCTGAATTTCTGCTGGAGTTCTCTATTCTGTCTTGTCTTGGTGTTCTTGCGCGACGTGAAAATATAGCACTGGGTTCGCACAAGAAAGTTCTTATGTATAGTCTGATTCCTAGGTGCCCAACTCACGTTGCAGTTATATTGTGACGTTCCGTTGGTAAGACTACTGGAGATAATGCGGTGTGTTTTTTTTTTTTTCGCGTGTGTGTGTGTGTGTATGTGTGTGTGTACGTGTGTGTTGCATGCATCCTGCACAGCCCTCGTGCACGAGTGTCGTTTGCCCCTTTAGGCTTTCAGACGTTCTCGCCCGTGTCACTTATCGCGCTTCTACGCGGCTCACTATCGGGAGTGTTCAATATGTACTCTCCAGTACTGTTATCGGGTCGAGAAAAAGGAGAAAAACAAGATAAAACTGTGGAGCATTCATTGGGTGCCTTTATTAGGTCATGCGTAACACTCCTGAAAACTGCCCTTGGTGACGGTACAAAGAGCAGCTCTACAGGCAAGGCAAGGAACTCCCCCTTCGAATGATCTTGTCCTCCTTATCATTGCTTCGATTACGCCCGTTCTTTTTTCCGTCCCCCTATCTCGTTTCGCAGGCGGGGTCTTCCGGCGAACTGTCTGCCTGCGCGTCGTGCTGCAGCATGCGCATGCATGCGCCGCTTTCAGAACCACCACGCGCCTAAGCCCTCCCTCCGCCGCGTTGTGCACGACGTGCCTCGAATGCATCGCGCTCGCGCAATCGCTCGTCTGTTCCCATTCGGGCATCACTCGCTATTCGCTGTTGCGATGGCGCTTCTGACTTCGTTCTCTCGGGCACATAAACGGGCGCAGTGAGAAAGAATAGAGCCAAGCGCCCTCTCCGCATCGTGCGTATGTATGTATAGTACGTATGCGAATGTGTGAGCAGCACTCTTGCGGAAGACCGCCGGCTGTGGCGACCTTGTGGCCGAGGATAAGGAGGCGTGTGTCGCAACGGCCGCGTCCCGGCGCTCCTTTCCACAGAGAGGCGTAGCTTCCTCCTCCTCTCCTCCCGTGCCCGCCCGACACGCGCGCGTGGCTCGTGAATCGTGCGAGGCGGACTCTCCTGTGGCGCGATAGGGAGTCTTTGAGTGCGGCTGCGGCGTTGCTCTGAATGGGAGAAATTGCGGGTCTTTTCAACGCATGCCTTTCTTTCTTTCGTCCTCGCGCGGCTAGCCAACTGGCTTCTCGTCAGTCTGTTTATCGACCAAGCTAACAAATGCCTGTTATCATCAAGCCAAAGCTGTAGCTTGGGGTTCAGCCACAGCTGCGTTTGCTTTGGCACCGCAAGCAAGTGCACGCTCGAAGGCGGTCATCCTCTTCTCCTTTTTGAGCCTGCTGTATTTACCTGGGCAGAGCGTGGGTCTCTAGCGCACCGGCCGTTGTAAGATCTTGGAAAGACTGATTTAGTTTTCAGGTGTATACCCTATCGGTCAAAAGTTTCCAGAACACGGTGTGAGTGAAGGAAAGAGGAAACATCTCTCTGTCTCTCTCTCTCTCTCTCTCTCTCCGCTTTTGGTACGTACTCTTGAGTTGTATATGTATGTCTCACTGTACATGAGTGCGCGAATACCACGCCCGCGGCGGTCGAATCCGATGGAGGGGGAATGCAAAAAAATCTCATCCACCGTTCTTTGATTGGAGAACTCCAGCTGGTCAGTATTAATTAAGAGCTGTCCACTACGTCTCTCGTACCACCTGTGTTGCTTATAGACGTTAAACCCCATCAACCAATCAACGACTCTGCATTCATAACGTTTTGTTTCTCATTGACGTTGATGTACATGCAAGTAGTGTTTAAGCATAAGTGCCAAGGTGCTTAAAAAAAACAACAACATAGGTTTCTCTTATTCTCTGGTACTTGGTTCCATAAAGGTTTCCACTGCACTGAGGCTGTGCACGTCAACGGCTACGGTCGTGAGATATGCAGCGCGCTGTTTATCACTATGGCACTGCCAGCTATGCAGTCGGTACAAGTTCATTCATGCTGCTCTGGGCTAATGCTTTTGTTATCACGCGTTATCACAAGCTCGAATTAGCTGCAGCTACTGTATAATATACGAAAGAATACACTATCGCAGCATATTGATCAGCTCCGATTATAACGACCACAACGCGCGTATACAATCAGACCCCCGCACTCGTAAAGCTTGCGGAAACTTTGCGAAGCGGGTTTTTCATTCAACAGAAGTCACGCGTTCCAATGTGTTTTCGCTGCTTTGCCAACACATTCGATAAAAGACTAATTTAAATGCGGAATCAAGATTTGTCAATGCACTGTTGCATGACAGCCTTATTATTATTATTATTTTAGTCACTGTTGGGCGCAGGAGCCGCGTTATGTAACCTATTTATTTATTTATTTATTTATTTATTTATTTATTTATTTATATAGAACATATTGTTTTTAAATTTCCTGCGCCAGGTAACGCACTATGGGGATTACTGGAATAATCGGACAATATTTGCGTAAACTATCTCAATATCAGGTTGGTCAATTGGTCGTCTGGGGAGAAGACGCGACTCCCTAGTCCCGGCTGGCCAGCAGGGCCCGGTTGGGGTCCCTCCTCGTCTGTGTTGCACCAAACTGGTTGTCGCTGTGACTGTCGTCTAAGGCAGCTCGGGGCGACAGTTCTCAGTTCTTGCAAGTGTCACTAATTATCTGGTTTAATCTTTAAGCGCATGTTGGAAATGCGTAAACTAAGTCACGTAGTTGATAAGATCCACTTAGCAGAAAACTTGAGATGAGCGCCATTTTCCATATATCTGTCCCCAATATGTGCCATAGTATGCGTCGACGTTTCGCTTACTTTCGTCTCGCTGTGCGTGAAGGAGGATTTTGGGAAACTGTTAACTGTAACTCCTGTGTGTTTCGTAGAAGATTTAGGACACAGATGTATCTAAACTGGGATGATTATCATGAAGTTTTTTTTTCTGAGCAAACATGACACTACTGTTTATCGGGTCCAGTTCCGCAACTGCAACATGTGCACTAAAGTGAAATAATTGAGAAAGATAATTAGGTGTCAGTTTAATAATCCATCTGAGCGTTGATATTTATTCTGCAAGTAGTGTTCGTCTGCAGCAATCCTCTTGAACATGGGGAAGAAACACAGCTTGGAAACGCTAATAGGTGCAGAGGGAGAAAGTGTCTCCGTTGGTATAGGCTCCCTTTGGCTCCCTAAATGGGAGGCTATACCGTAACTCTAACCGCTGGCAGTGACTCTCGCCTCCTGTCGGCATGAAAACAGGGCAGTTAATTTCTTCTATCTCCTCCAATAATGAACCTATCTGAAAAATTATTTCGGTCGAACGCTTTTACACGGCGCGCCACAGCTTGCATGTTGTATAACCGAATTTGCAACGGGGCCTGGTGAGGGTCCCTTTAAGGGGACACTATGAAGAGAAAATACTTTATTGTAGGAACGATAGGATCACTAAATCAACGTCATGGTGGCGGTCGTGCCATAGTCTGTATATACAGCCGAGTGCACGGATGCTCTCTTTCTCTCTCTGTTGCTTGCTCTTTTTTTTTTCCCGCTCACAGCATGCAATAAAGAGTTAAAAAGTTAAGTTTTGTTACTCATCGCGTCCTCCTCGCCTCCTGAGGGACTTCTCCGGCCAGTCATGTTATGTTCGCTCGTGAGCCTTGGTACAGAGAAACCTCGGGAGCCCAAGACACGCATGTGATAACGTTATTTATTATTTCTACACGAGTGCGCGGAAAACGTTGGTGCGTGCGAATCCTTGGCACGTAAATCAAATAACTGTAGTGCATGAGCATAACGACATAAACGGGGAGCGTAGCTCATGCTTGTGAGTATGCGTGTGGTTTTGTTTGCGTTCTTTTCGGCATGGCAGCAACTGACTGAACGACTATGGACAGAGGTGCGCCCACTCGTACGTGGAATCATTTTCCCACCGAAGCGACCACTGCCATGGCGTCGGAGCGCCGGCGCTGCCATCTTGCTATTATTGAAAGCAGATATATACTTCCGGGCCATTTGATGTCTGTCTGCTTACGTGCGGTGGCCAAAAGAAGAAGAAAAAAAAAAGGCGCCGCAAGGAGAGAGCAGCGGCAGAGAACGGGATCTGCCTCACGTGATGGCTCGGGACGGACGCATGCATCGCGTGTGGTTTACGCGACTCTTTGTCCTCAATACTGGCGGCGCGGACCCGTACTGCACGCACGTTGAGTCTATTGGCGAGTGGCCTGTTGTGGTCCTGGAAGGAACTTTCTCGCTGCTCGATTTAGCAACAGGTAAGGGTGAATTTTCGAGTTGGGCGTCGATCCAGCGACAAATCGGCAACTCGGCAGTGAGTCTAGCGCGAAACAGGCAACGTAAAAAAAAAAAAAATATTCCGCCTCGTATAGCCACACGTCTGCAATGTGAAATTTTACGACGTCCATGCGATTATGCGGGGCGATCGTTTTTTGTAAGTTTTACAGAATTTTTAAAAACAGCCTGCTGCAGATAGCACAATTCTAGTGCTTGAGTTGGATTGTTCAGAGAGGTGGACGTTATACTTGCACGAGAAATCGAAACGCATGTTCAACTCATTAAAGAAAATCGCTGAATATCTTCTGTATTAATTATTTTACGACAAGTATATAACAATTTAAAATTGTAGCCGGTGAGCCGGCAAGGCGTATCCAACTGGAATAAGTTTCCAGAATGGCGGCAATTCGTACACATGCGCCTTCAAACTCGGCGTAAAATTGCAGTGTTGTTCCGCTTGCCTTTTTAACAAAACGCTCTTTTATGCAATGAAGCACGAAAGTAACTGGAACGCCCATGTATTTCCTCCCATACACTTTGGGATGTATCTGGAAACTGACGTCATTCTGGCGATTGATTTCAAGTGAATGCGTCTTGCAAACTGACCGGCTGCGATTCGTAAATTGAAATATGCGCCGTAAAGAACTCAGTTAAGGAGTTAATTAGCGAATTTTTATTAGTTGAATACGTGTTTCGGTTTCTCGTGCTAGTAATGTCCACCTCTTTGGATAATCCTGCTCAAGGATAAGAATCTTGCTGTCTGCCACAGGCTTGCTGTCAGGACTGCTGCCTTGTGAATCTTGCTGTCTGCCACTGAAAAATGATCGCCCTGCATAAAGCGGAGGCGTGCTCTAGGAACTGAGACATTTTGTGCAGACAGTGACTGCTGCAGTATCCATCTGTGATGCCGGTAATCGCTTAACTGCAGCAGTTAATCGCCTATCACTAAGCAAGCGACACATGAATACCGTGCCTTTCTTTCAGGTGGCCTTATTAAGGGTTTGGAACGCGTTTGGATCGCTCGCAGTATACGCAGGGCCACGACATACGGCCAGTGGTTGTATCACATGGATTTTAATCCTGAAGGAAAGCTATGGCAAATTCTTGCTCACAGTCCTGCAAAATCAGAAGTGCTTTCATTCTCAATTACTGGTATGCGTGCTTTCTTCGCAGATTTTTTCTCTCTCTCTCTCTATATATATATATATACGCCGGTGGCATGCACTAATATGAAAGCTAAGGTGCATATAAGCAAAACAACAATCAGAACGGGTCTTCGTTCCTTCTGACTGCTGCACTTTGATGCCCTGCGGCCACCCGCTACTGCACGACAGCGCCATGTGCTGGACTACCGGCGACGCACGGTCCCCTTCGTCGCGACCGTCATCAGCAGAGCAACCGAACGGCGCACTAGAAATTTATCGAGCGTGACGAGGCCCCGCGTGAGAGTCAGGGCGATGTCTGGCGTTATTCGGGGCACTCTCGTCGTCAGGGCGCGGAGCGCGATAGCAGCGCCCCGGTGTGGGCCCGCAGCCGCTCCGGCCACCTAAGCCATGGTCCGCTTACTTTGTTGGCCGACAGTACATATGTACCCATATATATACTATATATACTGACCGAGGTAGTTGGAGAAGTATGGGAGAGGCCTTTGCCCTGCAGTAGGCGTAGCCAGGCTGATGATGATGATGATGATGATGATACCCGGGTATGCCCACGCCATCATCATTTCGCCGCCATCGGTGGGCCCATGTTCGACTGTCAAGCCTGACCTGAGCTGTATGAAAGCCGTGTCCAGGTTCGATGCCTGATTGCGCAAGCGGGTCCCGCTTCCGCTTCATGGCCGCCGTAAAGACAATGCAACGGTGACAAGCGTGCGACGGTGGTGATTGCCCGACTCCGTTCGTTCTTTGTTGACCAGAGAGTTCACTGACAGAGTCAATGACTGAACAATGAAGAGGTGACGACACCAGCCTTTTCTAGAACCTCGCGGCCATCTTTGTGCTTTTCTGTACGTTTCGGTTCGCGTCGTCAACTCGCTTTTCAACGACGATAAGAACGATGACGATGACTATTTTTTTTTTTTACGTGAAAAAAAATGGAAATGTCTTTTTAGGACCGACTGTATCTGTATGTACGGTTTCTTTTCTTTCTCTCTACTTGAAATGTCGCAATAATCAATTTTTTCTCGCTCGCGCGAAAAACGTTGTTTATTATTTTGGGGGGTTCATTTCCTTACTATTTTTAGTAGCCGAAGTTATCATCATAACGCCGTCCATTGGTATACTTGCGCACGATGACCTTCAAGAAGCCTTCGTCCTGCGAAAAAGCGCGTCACTCTTGTTCCTTAAGTGTATTTCGAAAGGATTGGTTTTTATACTGCCAGCAGACCTTATATGCTTGATCAGTGATTTAACACGGGTTTAACGAGGGGCGTACATGGTATTTCATGACGCTGCCCTCAGGCCGGCCATGTTTGTTCATGTGCCAAATATGCGTCTTTCTTTTTATTTTTTATTTGATTTCTTAAGATGTCATATTTTCGTAAGTTAACTTTGAAATTTACAAATATTTCCTACGCCAACTGCAGCAAAATACAAATTATGACCAGTAAGAAAGGATGAAAGCTGCGTTTAAAGTTATTCCCGTCCTATACATGCTATACACACCAGCTTTATACTATAATGGCAGAAAAGCATGAGTAGTGCATGCAGCGTCAGGCAAACGAAGAAATAAACAATGCAGAACAGACCACTAAAACAAAATTGTTGCGTTAGAGCTAGAAGAATATATCTAGCTGTCTTCCTCCTTTCAATTTTCTTTCCGTCTTCTATTTTTGCTAGAAGGCGCAACATGCTGTATACTTGCTAAGAACGATCGGTGGAGAGTGTAATGCAGCATCTGACTAGCATTCTATGCGCGTGGTCGTGCAGTGTAAGAATTCAGGGTGGAGCGAGACAAATATGCACTTACAAGTGAGCTCTAGTACGCAGAGAAAGCGGAAACTGACATTCGTAGAAGAACGAAAAAAGCTTCAGCATCCTAAACGAACTGAATAAATCGGAAGCGCTAGCATGATAGCGCAGATCAGCTACTGCACTAGATGCTTCTTGCTTTAACGATATGGCCAGAATATTGATTATTCGGTGCCATTAGCCAATACTGTAACGCGAGTAAAAGCCACCCTTAAATTCCCCCTGACTTAGAAAAAATATGCGCGTACTTATTTGATGGTACAGTCGTATGCATGGTACCCGGTAATTGCCGTCGTGTGCGTTTTGTGATCATGACTATGCAAGCTCGGATCGGCTGTTGCGTCGTCTCCCCTCCCCCCCCCCCTTTTTTTTTTATCGTAATGACTCTGTTTACGAATTTCACCTAATGCACTCCGGTAGCATTTATACCGGACTATTAAGTTCCTTTCTTATTCAACGCTTGCCGGGCACGAATGAATGGATGCCGTGGTGAGCCGTAATAGGTCCGGGTGTCTATGGGCGTTGGTTCTCCTATGTAAATGGCTTCGCAGGACTCATTGCAGCCCTATTGCGTCAACTCCCGCCGTAGGCGGCACAAAACGCGCCGCCTTGATGGGCTTGCACCCTTGACTGCCCGGGAGCCGAGCACACTCGGTTTCGTCGGGCAAGCGTCAGTTTGTCGTCCCATTCCCTGCAAACATTGGAAACGATTACGCGCGCTCCGCGGGACGTTGGCTCCACGAAACGCTGTGCGTTGTCGATTCGACAGAATTGCGACCGCATCGCTTCTCGCCTGTTGCCGAGCGCCTTTATGAAGATTCTCTAGGACAGCGGTATAATTTTTCATCGGCATGTCTTCACGTGCCCGCCACATGCCTGGTTCAAGGTCGGCGTTGCCCTTGTACTGAGGTCGACATCTGGCGGAGAAGCGTGCGTCTTTTTTTATACCTTATTCCTCACCCACTCTCTTTATCTCTCTCTCGTTTTTATCAGTGGACGGCGAGTGTTTCGAGCGTAGTTTTCCGCACCTTCGAGAGTGGTCTTCTTGCACAAGCAGCTAATCTCCGGGGCATGTACGTACAGGAAAGAAGCGCGTGTTTCAACACAGTGACGCTCTCGCGGGCTCCCTCAGCGAGTGGTCTTCCTCGCGCGCGCCGCCGCCGAATGCGAGGGGGAAAGCGAGCTCGGGCGTGCGCGCGCCGTGCGTGACGTCGGCTGTCCGCTCACTGCTGGACTGTCCGCACCGTCCAAGACATCGCGCCTCTGATGCTAGCCGCACGTGGAACAGCAGCGGTTGTGCGCGGTCGATGAACGCCGCGTTGTCTGGCTCGAGGCATTTACAGAGCTCTCAGGTAAACGGACCGGTGGCAAGCCGGCATGCCTACTTGTGTTTCGGCGATAGCGAGTGGGAGGAGTGAGATGTGCCGCTTTCTCGTTGGAAATGATAGGATGACATCGGGGGTTAGATCAGCGCGTCGTACTTTTTTCCATTTCCTGCTCGCTTATTTAAGAGAAGGTTCGTGACGCTGGTGAAGCCAACGTGAGCATGGGAGGTGGAGCCAAAGGAAGATTAGTTGTTTGCAAACAGCGCACCCAAAGTTAACATCCGCTATCGGCCCCGCGCGCGAAAGAGCTCAAGGATACTTTGGTTTCCGACGATATTATCTTGGGTACGCTCAGCCCCGTTCGTACGCTTTCTCTAAAACATTTAGTTTACAAGAGGGGTCAAAGAAGGAATGTATCGGGCTGGAGCCAACGTTTCTACCGCGGGAGTTGTCTCCCTTCTGCCCCGTTATTGTCTCTTGTGTGCTGTGTGTGATTTTTTGGCGCCTTAAAAATAGGTATAATGAATGAATACCAACTTTCCCAGCAAGAAGTTCTCGTCTCCGTCAGGGCCTTGGCGAAGACGAGTCCCCTTGTCGACAAGTTGGTTCCAGACCGAGACAGGTTGCTAACCCCGCTCTTAGTTTACAAGTCCGACCGATGGAAGCGCTTAAAACTGCCATTCTTGTTAGGGCGCGTGGCAGGACAAGGGGTCCGTTTATTCTCTCGTGGGAGTGAGTGGTGAATGTTGTTCGCTTTGTCTTGGTTATTTTTAGCATGAATTTTGCAGCCAACAATTTAATGGGAGGGTGTGATGGTAGAAATACAGAAACAAAGCAACCGTGTATGGGGCCTCGTTACTCTTCACAAGTGTGTGTTTTCTTTGTTACTTTTTTCTTGTGTCACTTGTTAGTCTTTCTGCGTGAAGCACAGAATCGCCGCATTGTATGCTATTGGTAGCTTATCAGGTATCCCATTTTTCGTTGGGCCGTGTAATGACAAACTGAACGTATACTCAAAATATGGCACCGATTTGCGATCGCGTTTGTTAGTGTTTTAGAGGGCCATATGAACTGTATAGCTTTTGTGTGCATAGTTCAGTAAGGAGAAAACGCGTGTGGTGTATTTGCATGTTGCGAACAGTACTAACCGCATACTTGTTTACTTACACTGCTAACTTTTCTTGCGCCGCATCTTCACTAAAGGTAACCATGTAAAAAAGCTGTTGCTCGCCAGGCGCGGGGTACGCGTCAGTCGTCTGGGATCCCATGCAACCAAACGGCTCTCGCCATCGCATTCCAAAACATACAAAACTGCGTAGTTTGTTCTGTCGAATTGTTGTCGTGACGCCGGCGTTTAGTCCATGAAAACTACTGAGGCTTTACCTAATCTTTCATTTATATGTCGCGAATTCTTCCATCTGTAGTTGTTAAAATGTGTCGCTATAATTCCTTGAAAGCTGGGTTCTGTTTCTTTTTTCTTGTTTATCTCGCTTCGTGTATATATATATATATATATATATATATATATATATATATATATATATATATATATATATATATATATATATATATATATATATAACCTTGCCAAACAAAAAAAAAGAGAAAAAGAACCCCACCTGGAACGGAACCGCGTTCCGCCTCTGCCGCCCGCTATCATCTGTGGGTGTTGTAACATCGAGATAACTTCCTCTTCAGCCCAGTGGTTGGCAAATGATCACGATAACGCATCTTTTGGTGCACGTACACACACACACAAAGAAAAGAAGACGTTGTTCAAACCTAATATATGTGGGCGTCTATTGTAGGCCCTGCGCAGTATTGTGGAGTAAAATTCTACCAATCGTAAGTTTCCTGCGGCTGCAGTGCTTGTTGCCAATTGCTTATCACGATCGTTTGGCGACGCTAATATGAAGAGGCAGAACGGGTTTATTCCCCTCCGCTAGGTTACTGTCTGCAGAACGATTTCTTGAGGTATCTGCGCTATATACACATGGACGTTTGCATGAAGGGTTTGACGGAAACTGGACGTTCCGGTTCCTGCACAGTAGCCGATACATGTCTTTTTTTAATTTAGTTGAATCGCTGCTGATGTGAAAAGTGTGCGTTCTTGTTTCCTGATTTTTTTTTTTATTTCATGCAAACTGTGCCCTGATGCTGGCAGTGCTATTGAACACTTCAAAATAATTTAGCCAACTGCGTATGGGTGGAAAGACTTTGTGATTACTTAAGTGTGTTCCACTCGTAATGTGTGAATTCAAACGTTTCAAAATTGCTGTTCAAAGTACGTCAGTCAATGCATAATTTCGATTTATGTGGATGTTAAATAGTTGTCCGCTCCTTTCTCGTTGGCCCTCTTGTGGGCTGCTTATATATACCCTGGGCGCCCTGCATGTTACATATGTATTTTTGGCTTGTGTAAACGTACTTTGCAAAGGCCCATAAACGTGCATCCAGACCACGCAACAGTCTGTTTCACCCATATATCCGGGAACTCATTCGTGAGTCGACTCACTTTAGACTCGCGGAGCCTCTCGTGAATCTGAGTGAGCCCGAAGTTATATTTTGTGAGCGAGTCTGGAGCGGGAGTTGTGTTTATTTTGCCGACCTACGGTTACAGCAGAGATAATGCCGTTAAGCAATAAACTTGGCCTGCTCGTATGCCGCTGGCGAGAAGTAGCGCAGCCGTTGACTCCGACCGTCCTTCTGGCAAGAGCCGTCCTTGCAGCTGACAACAGCTGCTGCTTGGCCGATCGATCTCTTGGAGAAGGCTTCGAAAGCGCCTGATTACTTTCACAAAGAGCGTTTGCATGGTTCCCGAATCGCCTTTGTTATTCCGCTAGATTCATAGCACCGAAAATGGAGAGCACAAGTACATGACCGAACGCATTTCCTATAATCAACCACTGTCGTCTTATATATGCGTGGCGTGTATAAGCTGCACGTTATTTGACTAGGTGAGATAGACCGTTTCTTTAAAATGCGCGCGGCTCTTGTGACATAATTTAACCTTCGCACGCAGAGCTAGAACGAAACGCATGTTCATATTCGCCCGGCAAACTGTACAGTTGAAATACTGATGGCTGAGAAGTCGGTATACGTTGCGCGCCTGTATATAGAGCACGTGAACTTTACTGATCGAGACCCAATAGGCCTGCTGCTGCCAGTCTTCCTGCCTAGTCATTCTTTCTCACATCTGCCAGCACGCTGTCTGCGTGCTTGCGACACGACAGACGAAGAGCTGCGCTGTCGTCTTCCGTCTTCTCGCGCAAGCTCCCCTGGCAATGAACGGCGTGCCCGTGGGCTAAAGCGTGCCTCCGCGGGTGTCGGTGTTCTTGGCACGGACCTCTGTCGAGTACAGCTATTCTTGACGTCTGTCCAGGGCGCTGTTCTCGTTGCCGTATCTTTCTCCCCTTCTGTCTTCCTTGTTCTTGTCAGGTTTCAAACTCTATCGCTGGCTTCCTGCGTTGCAGTAATAGTGCCAGTGAGATAGAGAGAAAAGAACCAGAAAAAAAAATGGAAAGGGGGAGTGGAGGGGAGATGCTTGCAGGTTTAAATTTAGTGGTACTTAATAATCTTTAAGCGTAATGTCAGTACTAGGTATACGAATAATTATCAAAGCCTAAGAGTATTAAACTTTATGTTGGCGATGGTCTGTTGCTCTGTGTAAGAATTATCGGTCAGTGCTTGTAAACCGCGAGTTCCGGGTGCGCGTTTTTCACCTTATTCGGTCGCTAAGTTGTCAGCACTAATATTTGTGTAGCAGACGAGCGGTTTCCAGGAACTGTCTGCATTCCTCTTATCCTTCCCTTCGAATTTAGAGCGTGCAGAGTCGCGAATTTATTCCCCGCATCATGGAACACTTGACAACTCCAACTCTCAGTCATGCGTCCCAGAACATTTAATGCATGATCCCGATGAGGCAAGTCTACGTGTGCTAAACATTCTATTTGTATTCGTTGTAAGGAAAAAAAAAATGTGGCAGTTTTTACACTGCTCGTGCGGAACTGCTCGTTAGTAACCGTGATCAGGAAAATTCATAGCGGCAACATCGCAAGCTGAAGCAACGCTGACACGAGCCTCCATTTCGTCGACGAAAATGCAGAGACGGATAATTATGAAATGTTTGCTTTCAGAATTACGAAACTCGCTTTTACAAGAGCCTGTCGACTTGGTTCCCATTATCGTTCGTGTGCTGTAGGTCTGAAAGCACTGCGATCTCGGGCACTCGGTGTGTCATACTGCAGCACAGCTCGGGCACCCTGCATAATGCCGTGGATGGCTTTGTTTATTTTTCACAAATGTTGACAACTTCCACAGGACTCATTTAGGTATTACGTCGTTCGTGCGCTTCCAACGCCCTGAGTGGTCGATTTCGTTCGGCCACTATAGTGGGGCTCTTGGTTAGCGGTAGTCTGATTACGTGACCATTAATTTTTCAGCTGCAGGATATGCCCTTTGAGAAACTCATTTTTGTTAGTTTTATCGCAGCGCTACACTTGCCTGGATGACAGGTTTCTAACTTCGTGAAACTTGGCGTTCATATTCGCGTTATTGAATTTGGCATCCCGGTAGATGGCGCGGTGCTTTCAAGGAACCAGAAAATCGTAACTTTAGAAATACCCATTTGCACTGCAATGTTGAGACTACAGTTCGGACCGTGAGTGAAATGACAGCGCGAGTCCTGAAGTGCTCTGTCACCGACTCGCTTCGTTTAACTATGTGGAGGACACGGTCGCGCCTGCGCAGAACGCTCACTTGGAAGCGGGCCGCGTCCTGTGGCTTTCCCGCTTCACGGACAAACCGGTAGCGTTCAGTTGACATCTGCGTCATACGCAAACGAGCGCGTTATGAAACCGGGTAGCAGCGCTAAGGAAGGCGAAACAATTGCGAAATGCCCAGGACGGGTGCGCTGGTCTCGTGCGTCCAACGCCAACCTTGAGCATCTCGTTCTTTGTTTCGTCTTACTTAGCACTGTAACCAGTGTGGTAAATACTATTAACTCGCCTGGCTTTCAACAGTCGTAAAATCTGCGCAGTGTTTTGCCTGACATAAGCGTACCAGGACCCGTGTGCTCGTTTGACCACTTTTGGGAATACTTTCACCTCTGTGCGACGTAATGACAAAGCGCGACGCCTCTTGTGTAACAATGGGAATGCCGTCGATGAGTCTTATGTGGGGAAAGTGATTCCACCGAGAATGCGGCTTAAACTTTTAAAATTAAATTATGGGGTTTTACGTGCCAAAACCACTTTCTGATTATGAGGCACGCCGTAGTGGAGGGCTCCGGAAATTTCGACCACCTGGGGTTCTTTAACGTGCACCTAAATCTAAGCACACGGGTGTTTTCGCATTTCGCCCCCATCGAAATGCGGCCGCCGTGGCCGGGATTCGATCCCGCGACCTCGTGCTCAGCAGCCCAACACCATAGCCACTGAGCAACCACGGCGGGTGCTTAAACTTTTGAGGCGTCGGATTGCAGAAGAGCTCTGCTGGTATACACTCCGCGCCGAAAGACATCGAGCCAAAGTGCCCATGCTCTAGCGATATAAAGCCGGACTGCAGAGAGCGCGCGCGACCCGTCGACGTCCGCCAAAAGTGGCGCGTGATCGCCGCCCGCGCGAGGCCCGGCGTTGCGACTGGCGTGCGCCAGCCGATCTTATCGCGCGTCGTCCGGCAACTTGCGCGAGGGTGTGAAACGGCGCTCGTTTGTGTCTGGGATAAGTAAGCGGCCTTCGTGCTCGTGTGTGCCGCCGAACTTCGCAGCCCCGACGGCGCGTTCACCTCGCCGCCGCGTGGAATGCCCTGGAACTGCCTCGTGCGTCTGCGCTGAAATCCGATATGTGGGCATGTGTCGTGGCGCTGAGACCCTGCTCGCTTGACGGGCTGACTTGTCGGGGCGATGATCTTGGTTGGAAGGAGGTCTCAACTTTGCAGGGGCAGACTGAGGGTCAAGCGTGTTCGCGGAAGGCTTGCGTTCTTTATCGTATCTAGATCTCATTCTTGATTTAGCACGGACTTGCCGGTTTTTGTTGTACGATGTTACCCGCTCTTTAAAGGAACGCCGCGTTTATAATAAAACCAACATTTCTGCAAATTTATCGGGGAAAGTTGGCTGATGTGACGCATTATGCAGGCATATATAGTGGTCAGCGAATCAAGCGCGGTCATCGCACCGCAAGGCGGCTGGCGCTTTTTGCGCCACCAGTGAGCGCTGGTTGATCGCTCGGGTATGTACGGTAAACGCGTCGTGCATGTGCAGAGGTCACATGCGCTACGTTTTTTTAGCAGCTGCGTGCAAAGCTTTGGCAAGAAATGTGACTACTTGCAAGGTTGCAACCATCAGGGCCATTGCGGCCTTCCTGGGGTGGCCTCCTGGCGGAGCGCCCATGTGGACTTTCAAAAACTGCCAATTTAGCTGAATGTCTCGTCCACCGTATTGCGGGGGTGGCATGTGCCTCCTTAAAGGCTGAAGGGCCAAGTGAAAGCAGGGAGAGAACGGCGCGCGGTGCGAATCACTTGATATCGCGCGCGTACGTGGTAGTGTGATCTCTGATTTCGCTGTACCATCACTTATTCAGTTATCGCTTGTCTTCCCAGCTCGTCGCAGCTTTACTGCGTTCCATAAATAACAGTCAACGCTGCGGAAGCTATGCAAGAACTTCGGTCAAGTTATCACTCCCCGCGCGTTGCGTCTATCATATCTTTCATCGTCTATATACATTCGTCTTTCATACAACTATATGGCGTCTATGCTACGCTGGGCGCCACAACAACGTCCGCTAGCGCGAGCATGCACGTGAGGCTCCTCGCGACCGGTTGTTAAAAAAAAAAAAAACTGAAAAGAATTGCAAAACTAAAAATGATCTAGAACAACGTATTAGCAGCCGTATACCACAGTGTGTTTGTTTCGAAGGGTTAAAACCTGTTTCATTTAATACTGGGCCTCCATTTAAAAAAAAAAACTATGAACTATATCCAAGTGCGAACGCAGCCACTGCAAGAAATCTAGCCTCCACAGCGTTGACTTTTATGTATGGAACGGAGTATAGGATCGCTGGCGGCTCCTCGTCAGGCACGTCATGAACGTGAAAAGTGTTTAGCGACTCCGTGAGCTTAAACAAACGCGGTTTAGTTTTCTTCCATCTTTTTCCTTTTTCTGCGAAGAGTATAGCCGAACGCGTGCGTTACGCATCTCCAGTGCCTCCGCGCCAAAGGTCGTGACGTCGCAAGCGTGCCGGTCGGCGCCGGGTGGATTCAGAAGGCCGCACAGAACTATGCGCAGTAGCTCGAAAAGGGAAATTGCTCCAGCACGGAGGTCCAGAAGTAGCTTGGAGCAAATCAGTAGCTGATACGTTTCCTTTGAAAACTCCAAGCGCGAGGCGTTGCAGTTCAGCATTTAGGAATAGGTGCGCAATTGATTACACGATTGCATGTAGCCGCTGTTACCGATAATACAGGTAAAGCCGTTTAAAATGCTCGCCGTAAAGCACAGGTTTGTTTTTCACGTGAACAAGTCACTAAATAACGCCAATTTCTCTGCAATGTAACTGACAAAAAACAAGAAAGGTGAGAAGTTGTTTTTCGGAAGGAAAGAAATGAAGCTTGTGCCATAAGTTTATGAAGTTAGTTTTAAAGCCGAGAACGCCCAGCCATAGAAATAACTTTGAACATGCCGTCTCGGTTTAACCAAACGAGTAGTCCCTGCTGTCTGAGCATATCAGCACGTGTGAGGCCATCATTAGAACTTCCTCCCATCCGTAGCCATTTGCCTTGCGTGATCGCGTGTTGGTATGCGTGCAACTCGCGCTTATCGAGTACATGCTTGCAGCGCCGAGAGCTCATCTGTAACCGCTCCCGTTTCTTTCATTTTAGGACATTCAAGACGTACCGGTAGATATGGCCGTCTACAAGGAGGTTGTTGTTATAGGTAAGCCTTTTATGTCTTCTTTGATCTGCCATATTCACAGTAGTCATTGTGGATCGGCACCAAATCCCGGCCACGGCGGCCGCATTTCGATGGGGGCGAAATGCGGAAACACCCGTGGTACTTGGATTTAGGACCCAGGTGGTCGAAATTTCCGGAGTCCTCCGCTACGGCCTGCCTCATAAAGAAGGTGGTTCTGACACGTAAAACTCCATAATTTAATTACTTAATCGGCACCAAAGAAGTGTGCAATGCATGTCGCAGGACCGTAGCCTTCTGTATGGCTTTAAAGAAAAATATATATATATTTTTAAATCGCCTAGTCGTCGAATGGGCTAAATTAAGTAAGACACGATACTCGTTTAACAAGCCCACATGGGAAAAGGCGAAACTGCCTTATTCGTTGCATCGATAGGGTTGTGGCAGAAATCGTCGCTGACAATTCCATGTTTGGCGCGGGCTCCCCTGGCACGTTCGGAACGTCCTGCCATGCAAAAACCTTCACTAGTTGTACTGTACCCATAGAGAAATTAATTTCTTTCTCTATGCTGTAGTGTTGATACATGTGCTGTCTTGTAGGATACAGTTCCATGCGCTGCCCTACTTTCGTCATTAGTAACCAAATTACGAACTGAAACTGAACCGACAACTGAAAAAACATTAAGATAATTAAAAAAGATGTTATTCTTGCGCAAACCGAAGCTGTACCGGAACGTTCGTGTTTTTCTTTTTTTTTCACTCCGTAACGAAACAACAAACAAAATTTCGGGTTCAGGTTGGCCATCTTCGATGGAGCTTTTCATCCATGCACTGTCTGCACTTGTGACTCAACCATGCTACCTCATTTGTAAATGTACGCGAGCTTGTCATTTTAGAACTGGCAGCACGGTTAGTGCAGTTTTCAACGTGTCGCGTCGGGAGACAGGCATGTTTTTGCATAATACTATCACTCCGGTGGTGGGAGATCTATCGGGTGTTTCAGCGAAAGCTTTCGCAATGAAGATTTCTGATTGCGTGTGGCAGATAGCACAATTCTAGTCCATGAGCTGGTCTACTCGAAGAGGCGGACATTGCTTGCACAATAATTGGCACCTAAAACCCTCGATTTGATTTTTTTTTTGCACTAAAAATTGAAATGCCTAAACGTCTAATTAACAAAAAATCACTAAGCAAGACTTTTAACGAATTGCTTTGTGGCACTTATTGCAATTTCGACATTCTAACTAGGGAGTTCGCAAGGCGGGATCCACTTGGAAAGAATTCGCAGGCTGACACCAGTTTCGCGATATTAATTCCCGAACTTTGCAGAGAAATGCATTGGCCTTCCAGTTAATTTTGTGCTTCAGTGCATAAAACGATGTTTTACTGAGAAAGTAAGTGGAACGACAGTGGCATTTTTACCACAAGTTTGATGGCTCATATCTCGTAATTGGTGTCATCCACATAAATATTTTGAAGTTGATATTCCTTGCAGTCTCGCCCGCTAGAACTTGTAAATTGCAATAGGTGCCCTAAGGCAATTAGTTAAAACTTAATTAGGAAATTTTGTAAATTAGTCACTTATGCATTTCAAGTGTGTGTGTGTGTGTGTGTGTGTGTGTGTGTGTGTGTGTGTGTGTGCGTGCGTGCGTGTGTGCGTGCGTGTGTGCGTGCGTGTGTGCGTGTGTGTGTGTGTGTGTGTGTGTGTGTGTGTGTGTGTGTGTGTGTGTAATATCGGCCTCTTAGAGATAGCTCATGGACCAGCTCATGGACTAGAATTGTGCTGTCTGCCACAGGCAATTTTCTTTTTTTAATTTTAAAAGTGTTCGCTGAAACACCCTGTATATATAATCGATGAAATGAAGGCGCGCTTCGTAGCGTTGCGGCGCTTTTTATCACACTGGTACGTAAACACAAGTAGGTGCGATAGAAATGTCATGTTGCTTCTATGGTGTGCTTCACAATGCGATCTTTCAACTTCACACACACATATATATATATATATATATATATATATATATATATATATATATATATATATATATATATATATATATATATATTGGGGGCGAGGAGTTACGGAGTCGCCATCTGTCCGAAGCACCTCCCTTGCGTAGTATGAGGGATCACGCGGCGCGCTCCTCATAGTTATCGCCTACGGCGCTCAATAAAAACAACACGCGGCAGCCCTCCTGTACATTCATGTACGTACTCTCAAAATTAGGGAAGTTTTTGACTGTCGATATAGTAATCTTGGGCACACAGCATCGTTTACAGACGCTATCTCTTTACCGAGTACGTACCGCGAACGCCACTACGCGCGGTCGCCGCGATGGAGTCTCCCGAACCGGCTTCTTGCGTGAAAGGTAGGCAAACGCTGAAAGTAAACTATGTGGAATATGTTCTTATAGTAGGCTGTCTGTATAACCAAATGGGGCATAACAGAATGAAGCATCAATGCAGCGATCGCACGGGTTCGCGGTGACCGACTGCGCGTCTGCATGCATGTCCGCGCACAATGTTTTGCTTTCGCTGTGAGCGCGTTTCCGCACCGCGTGTGTGTGTGCGTGCCGTAAGCTTTAGCCGCAGCATAAGTATTTGTCAGTACACTAGCAACCATTGTTGCTTGGACGCTATCAGAACTGTTCAAAAATAATTTCGTTATAGAGACTTCGACGCCTACGGCAACTGTGATGTGCCGTCGCGACGATTCGATCTTTTTTTTTTTTGTCTTCTAAATTCTTGGACATTTCAATACTATTTCTCAAGTTAGGTCGTACTGTATGTTTGTCGGTCTTCTCAGCGTGCGATTTCCCTCTGCTTCTTTTTTGTAATCCAGTGCATTAATTCTTAACACAAACATGACCATATGCCATTCCTTTCTTTAATGTGCGTTTTTACCGCTCCCTTTCCGTTCCAGTGAACTTGCTAGTATCTAGCATCAACCAAAGGCCATAGACCAAACCGTCCTGACATTAGCCGGGCAGCGGGCGCGGGCGAGCCTCTCAGTGCGCGTTTTCTGCTACTCGCCGAACATCGCGCAGTGCCGGCGCCGTAGCAGAAATCTTCCTCACGTGTGTGCTTGCTGCATACCCGAGTTGTAGCCGATGGCTGTCTGCCGGTTCTAAGTTTCGCCAGCCAAGCTTCACGCAGCTCCTTGCCCTGCAGCTACGTGTGAAGAAGACTGACACCGGGCTCCGTTGTGTATATACGTCCGGCACTGCGGCACCGAGCAGTAGCCTACCATGCTGCACGCCTCCAAAGGCCTATTATAGCAGTTTCACATGTTGTCAAGCAGACATTCAAGGCGGTAAAGCCCCACCACTTAATCAGAACCGCGGCGCAGGTGGGACTTTAAACTTTCGTTTTCAGCTCGCTTCGGCGCTTCCGAAGCAGCCGACGCGGCCCCTGTGTCCACGTGATCCCTCATGCCACGTCACGCCGACGGTGGCGCCAGTGGTGGAACTCGTCGCCAATAGCATCCGTACAGTTCAGGAGCACTGTTGTGTTTTTGTACAAAATAAATGCATGCTGTTTCTTTGTAATTATTTTTAGGTCATGCAAACCAACATAGACCAAAAGCGGATAGCTTGGATTTGGCAGCGTTAAGCGAAAGAACGCTGGCGCGGTGCAAGGCGTTGTGTCGTCGGTCTTCTCCGAGTGCGCGTAGAAGTAACTTTCGTATTCTGGCCGCCAGTGGCCGCGAACAGCCGCACTAAATCAAGTCCCCTGAATAATACTGAAGGCAGCCACATCCTTTTTACCTTGCCGTCCCGTGGTTATGCTGGCGTCGTTCCCGCGGTTCGGCGGCGCCTTTTATGTTGCTTCTTTCTTTTGACTCGCGCCGGCGCCATGACAGTTGCTCTTGATCGCGAATCCTGGTATCGCGTCGATCGCATTGCTGCGCAGCGTGATCACCGCGATCGAAAAGTGCGGTCGACGCGATGCCAGGATCCTGACAGGGCGAGGGGCGAGGTGACTCGGAAAAAGAGGCCAGGGGAGTACGAATGTCGCTCTCTTTAGCTTATTATTCAGGAAGCGTACAGCCAGTCGATCAATATGAACTCCAGATGACTGTGTGCTTCTAGTGTGTGGCAAAGTTGAAGTCAGTCACGTGCAGAATTTTGGTTTCAGTTAGTCGGTGCTGTCAAATTGCCTAGAAATTTCTTTGAAAAAAAAATGAATTCTGGGGGTTTTGCGTCCCAAAACACGATTTGATTATGAAGCACGCCCTAGTGGGGGACTGCGGATTAATTTTGACCACCTTTAACATGCCCGCAATGCACGGACGGGACACGGGCGTTTTTGCATTTCGCCCCCTTTTGAATTCGGCCGCCGCGGCCGGGATTTGATCCCGCGACCTCGCGCTTAGCAGCGCAACACCATCGGTAGGCGCTAAGCCACCGCGGTGGGTAAAAAAAAAAAAAAAAAATCGGTTCGACACTCGCGTAGTAATCGCCTGTGCATATCAGGTTGAGATAACGAGCGAGCTACAGTGCTGGAAATGTTTTAGTGAGGCTATTGCCGTCGTCTTCAACTCCTCAGTCGTGCTGCATGTCCTTTTGCGCTAGACGTCAACCTAAAAGCGATAAATTGAGGATACACATCAGCAAAAGGGCGAAATGAAAAACAAAACTAGGAACTCTGGTCATCTAAAAGGCTTAGAATATCGAGACTGCGCGGTTGCGGGGCATCATTGTTGGAAAAAAACTTGCGTTTTTTGCAGATGACCGGAAACAATGAAATTATATAAGCTGGGGAGATTAAAAGGCTACAGGAGAATAGCGTGTCAGCATTGCTTCTGTTACTTCATCTACGAAGTACTTGTACCATGCTTGTACTTCGATCCTATCGCAGTCCGGCAGGAATGTGCCGTAGGTTTGTTCACTATCATCGTCCCCTTTTGCTGATATGTGCCTCCGTGGTTATGGCTTGGAACGCAGCATTTATTCTGCGCAACCTTGAAATGAACGTTTAGTTGTTCATGCGCCTTGTTGTCGTTTTTATGTCTCCTAGCGCCGTCCTTCGCACGTGCTGCGTGCACTTTGGCGCCGTTTCAAAGCCGTGAGTTGACGCGAAGTCATTATAGTTCGAAATGCAAGACGGAACACAAAGGGAACAAACGATCGCAGATAAGTCTGCTCATTTGTTCCGTTCATTGTCCCGCGTTGTGTACCGAAAACTTCGTGCCAAAGATGAAAATTATACGAGTTCAATGTTCATTTTATTTTGCATGATCTAGGAGACATATTGAAACTCGGTATCGCACCATGTTTCGAAGAAAATGCACGAGACGCTCGTATAGTGGCGCGCAGTCGGCTCATTCCGAAAAAAAAGAAAAAAAAGCGGGAAGAAATTAATAGGACCGAATCTGTTACAGGCGTAGGTAGCGATACGAGGGAAGAATACGAGTTTTGAGGGAAGAAATATATGGAGATGTAGACAAAAAATGCGAGAATGAAAAACATGTACAGTATACCTGATTGAATCAAGCAGGCTATATAGGTGATTATTTGTCACCGCCCCGTTTAAGAGGGGATGCTAATAAATCGTCAGCAGCAGCAGCAACTTCATTGAAGCAGGTAACATCTGAAGGGTGCGTACCCTTTGACCGTTGTCGTTAACACTCTTAAAACGGTTGCACCCTTTCGGGTGTATATTTATCCCACAACGATATACTCTAAGAAAAGTTTACACTCTTTGGAGTGTAAACTCGTCAAATCGTCATTTGTCTTGCACGCATTTCCTTTCTTGAAAACGCTGCGCTCGTTACTTTCCTGTCGGGAATGCTATGTCATGCTGATAACGCGCATGCCGTTCGTTACTGGAAAATACCGGGCTCGCCGCGCTCAAGAAAGGAAATGCGGACAAGACAGATGACGATTATTGCACTCTAAAAACAGTTGCACCCTTTGGGGTGTATATATTTGCCACACAACGATAATCCGAAAGGGTGCAACCGTTTTAAGAATGTACGCTGGAAGTTGTTACGTGTCCTCTGGGGAGCGTTCTGCCGCAAAAATTTTTGAAACCGGCTTATTAGTAGCCGAGATAGAAATATTTCAATGCCGCGAACCCATAATTTCAGCAGGCGAGCACCACTGCCAAGCAAGACGCTCTCTCCACTCGCCCCGTCTAGGCTCCGCAAGCGAAATTCCTGCCTTGCGTTTTCCCGTACCGGACCTCGAGGATCGCGTGATGCATACGTCACGGGCGCTGCCTTCATATTTTTTTCTCCTCGATTTATTTTTTCTTTTCCGGCGCTGCGCACTTCCACTGACGGCGTTGCGCGCGATCTGTAGCGATTGTCTCGTTTCGCGCAGCGCACGATTTTGCGCGCTGTGCACGAGGACACATGACTAGCGGTATAATTCAGTGCTGCACGAATACCGAGGCACACACAACCGGATCGCAGAGCATGATTGCGCGCTGTAACACGGTAGAAAATGGCATAGTTTCGGTACCTGTGCATGTGACTGCACGACCGTGGGAACAAGCAGACGAAGCGGAAGTACATCTCTTGCTTCGGTGCGAAGTAAAAAAAAAAAAAAAACGCGGACATTTCGTCTGTGTGTTTTATTATTTCTCTAAACTTCAATTTGCCAATTCAAGCAACAGATCACACAAATAATAGATGTTGCCTTGCATAATTGTCGAAGTCACGTGTCTCGATGATTGACGTCGCACCGCGAACGCGAGTACGTTGGCGCAAGAACACGTGTACGTCGCCGTCCGGCTTGGAGCGCGGTCGCCGCGAGGGAAAAGGAAAACGGCGTTCGGATAGAAATTTTTTACCTTCCCGAGGCGCATAGCGATGTAATACTTCGCAAACGCCATCGTTAGCGTGCATTGTATGCTCTGCGCTTGTCAGCTCGAAATGGCCAGACCTGGTGAGGGGACCTTTAAAGAGATGCTAAATTAGTTTGATACATTATTCTTTTAAAAACTCATTTTCGACCATTTCGCGGCTATGCCTGATTATTAGAAAAGAGTGAATGAAAGCTCCATTCGTTTTTTTTTTAAATTTCGCACCAAGCCTACACCACCGGTATGTAATTGTGACATCATTGAATTCAAAGCATTTTTATGCGAAGCATACTAGCCGCGCAACCACGCTCTTCCTTGCTGCGCCGCGCGCGGCCGCGTAGCTACCATATGACGTCATAACAGCTGCAAAAGCGGAGGCTCAACTCGTGCGCTCGCTTGCGGCCGCGTAGCTACATAGCCGGGTCTCAGCTCGTGCGCTCGCCTGCGGTCGCACAGATGGTACTGCGGCCTAACCCCCGCTCCTCCCGCTAGGGCACTGACATCACAACAGCTGCAAGCCGGGCTCAACTCTTGCGCTCGCCTGCGGTCGCACAGCCGGTGCAGCGGCCTAACTCCCGTTCCTCCCGCTAGGGCACTGGCGTCATAACAGCTGTATAAAAGAGCAGCGATGTTCAAACAAAGAGCCACTACTTTACTGATCACCACAGCGTATTTATTGGTTTGAAAATAAAGGAATAAGCAGAGTAACGCATGAGTTGTTTCTTCGTCTAGCCGAACCAAATATAGCCAAGCAACAGCAGTTCACCAGGCTAAACAGTGGTTCAACAACTAAAATAAAGGCTAGTATGCTTCGCATCCTGGGCTTAACCTTAGCTAAGCCACAGCCATTTTTTTTTTCTTCCTTATTGGGCCTTGCGGCTGAATAAAATTTCTTGAATGTTGCTATGTTCAATCTTATCATGAGAAGCCAACAATCAAAGACACCAAGGAAAACATGGGGGAATTGCTTGTACTTATTAATTGAACTAAAGAAATGATAATGAAATGAGAGCATCGCACGCGTAATGCCAAGATGTGGGATCGTTCCCCACCTGCGGCAAGTTGTTTTTTCATCCATTTTCATTGTTGTTAATTTAGAATTCCTTTAATTCAGTTATTATGTAAAAGTAATTTCCCTTATTGTTTCCTTGGGTCATTGTTTGTTGGCTTCTCATGATTTGATTAATAAAAATTGGGCCCCTCGGTTAACCCCAGTTCTTATGTTTAGATTTCGGCACTTTTAGAAAGTAATGTAGTTCATATCTTTTCCGATTAAAAAAAAAACTATGCCCAAGCAGATGCCGTCAAAATTTGACATCGCGGCAGGCTTGTGCAGAACCTTCAAGATGGATTGCTGAATTACACTTAAAGAACTCAGAAAAAAAAGAAAAACCAAGCCAGTCTTATTGTGAGCTGATGCTTGGGTATGTAGGAGACACAAAAACGAAATATAATCAAATGGCAATGCCACCGTGAAGTTCCTGTACCAGCTGTCAGTGACAGCACACGATCTTGGCGGCTGTGCAATGAGTCAGGATTTTGATGGGCGTCTGCTTGGGTCTAGTGAATTTGTTCATTGACAAACGAGAATGACATTGCATTCAGTCAGCAACTTATGTTCTTGAAGCATTTTCGGCACAAAAACCAATGTTTATAAGAAAAGATGGCCAGAACACTCGAAAGTACAATGAAATAAGTGGTGTTACATTAACATACCTGTGCTGTGGTTTGGCTGTGAAATTAAAAACAAAATCAATCAACAAACTTCTGTCTTCATTTTCTCCTTTATTACTCGGACTTCTTTGTACAAATAAATGAACAGCCTTGAACTTGTACTTTAGCAGTCTAAACTGACGGTCATGCAGGGAAGCAACTTCTTTCAGTCACTAGCCATTGTCTATTTGCATGTTGGGATAGAAAGGGAAGGCAGTGAAGCTGCGGACAAGTACAGGCAAGCAACCTTTGGAGAGTTATTCTAGGTTTACTGCTGCAGGGGATAGGTTGGTAATATTTGGTATGTGCCACTGTAAGTAGAACCTCTCCGAGTTGCTAGAGTGTTGCCACCCCCCAATGGAATAGCACTATCGAGCTTATAAATTGCTTGCCCTGACAAGGATAGCACTATAAGTCTGGCCAGTAACAAAGCCAATACACAGGTGTAAAAGCATCGCGACATGGTGGTGAACAGACTGAGTGAACTGCTAATATTTAATTTGAAGTATACAATTTGATTAAATTAGTTGTCAGTTTTTAGCAGTGCAAGGGTGGGAGGGTTTGCTGTGTTCCAGAATATATTATGTTGCTGTATTGGCTTCTTGGGATGGTAGGCAATATAGGACTGTGAGGAGAGTGTATAAGGTGGATGGTTTAGTGCCACCTGATACAATTTAGTACATGCAATGCTTGCCTCTGTATTATTGTAACATATAAATGGTTGGTTTGGTTTGTTTCATTAAAGTTATTATGTGCCATGTAGTGTGTGCATTCTTTGGGCCTCTCGCTTTGTCCTAGTCATTTCACATAGGAAGTTTGTTTAAGGCATCATTCAACATGAAACTTTAGGAAACTGCTTCTATGTATCTAGTGGATGCGACATTATTCTGTGCTTTCTGTTCAGGCAATGGGCCATCGGGCATCACCATGTCATACTTCCTAGCTGGTAATTGGCCATACTACGCACCTGGTGCCTGTCACCCAAACCCGTACCTACATGCAAGGCTTGAAAATAATCGAAGTCTTTCCCTTGTTGAACAGGTGAGTGGCAAGCATAACTTCAAAATGTTCTTGCACAGCCAAATCATTAGTACGCTGTCACCTTAGCAGTTTGGTTTTTATATAGAACCCTATAGGGTTTTGGTTTGAGCCTTTTAACACATGGGAGTTCTCTACTGGCCTCAAAGAATGCATCCAATTATTGGAGCACTGGCAGTCTCCTATTTTTTTTTGTGGAAGGGCTTGACAAAAGAATGCTACACTTTGGCTAGCCTGGATCTGGCTATCTTGTTTTGTATTTGCATTTGAAGAATACAGTTATTTTCAGTGTGATAGGAATGGATATCTAATGATTATGCAGTGGTATTTTGCAAGAAGAGAATAATGAAGTGATGCTCTTTCATACCCATGATGTTTTACATCATTGTCAAAAGGTGTTCTGGGGTCAGTTGAACAGATGGTGCACCTGATTATTCTTATACATACCTTATTATTAACAATGCCTTCTCGTCGAAATGCATTGGTTATGAAAGCCGTAACAAAGTAAAAGGCAGCTACAAAAAAGAAAGCTCGCCTACGATAAAAGAAAAATTGCAATTGATGGAGCTGCTGTGTGGAATAGCCTTCTACCAGAAATAATATGCAGCAAGAACTTTCATGTAGTATTAAAAATACATTTCTGAACTCATATTTATCCTCCCCATGTTTGAAATCTTAAAACTAGTGTCAAAAGTGACTTTTTCTGATTATGTCTTACTATGTTGTACTGCACCACCATCTATATTTCAACCTTATGTCATTAAGTTTGTTGTCATTTTCACTGGTAATAGGGGTGTGGGAATATTCGAAGCTTTAGAATAACAAATCAAATATTGTCCTATTCAATTCAGCCCTCGGTCGAATAGTCAATATTAAAAAAAAAACAGTTTTCAAATGGTTCATGCCATCGATAGTGCACTATAAAACATAAAGCAAAAATGTGATAATTTTCGTCTCATCCACAGTGGATATAAGGTGCTCACATTCTATATGTATGCAAGCAAATTTGTCACTAAACAGTACCAGTGGTTCAAGACTAATAGGTAAAATTTTATGGCAGATTTTTAACTTCACATAACTTCTAAATGCTGGTCTTCACTGTTCATATTAAACTACTAAGATCTATTGTTTGTGGATTCAAATGATAATTATGCTATAATTAACTATCTTATTGTTTTACAGCATTATTTGACTTTCATTTGGGACCTATCACTACCAATTGACAAATCAAGCCCCATCAAAACTAATTGGCCTTTCATGATTATATTGCACTTAGTGTTACACTGACGAACATAAGAAACAAGACACAGACATACGTTCCTTATGTTCGTCAGTGTAACACTACGCGCAATATAACCATGAACATCCATCAACTAGCCCCGTTCATTGCTTTACTAATTGGCCTTTATTTCCGATCGCAACATAAATTGCAATGCAAATACACATCGCCTTATTCTGCTACTACAACTTGCAAGGCTTGAAAGCTTTATCTGTAATAAACCTAATCATTGATAACAGGGCTAACATATATTTCAATTAGCCTATCCGCAAGCAGTTTAACATTGTACATGCTCAAATACAAATTACTTATATATGTGCCCAAACTCCTAATGGACTAACTATAAACTAATAAGCAATTGTATTACACAAATATAAACTCTTATCAGGCTAATAAATATATTGCACATCAAATTCAAAAACTATTTGGACTAATACAAATCTGTATTGGAATTTTTGCTAGAACTCTATTGGCTGTACCTATTAAGTGCTAAATGTCAAACACAGTAGGATAGGTCAGTAGCACAGATGTTAGACAACAGCAGCCATGAAGATACTTTATACACACGAGTACACAGAACTTAGTC
This sequence comes from Dermacentor albipictus, assembly GCF_038994185.2. Classification (NCBI taxonomy): domain Eukaryota; kingdom Metazoa; phylum Arthropoda; class Arachnida; order Ixodida; family Ixodidae; genus Dermacentor; species Dermacentor albipictus. Next base: position 211,048,919 of record NC_091821.1, on the reverse strand, counting down.
ATGGGTTAGAATTGCTTGGGGTTACGGACTGTGAGCAGTAAGAAAAAACTACTCTAGCGATTTTATCAGATTATGATATAAAACTATAATAAGCTCTTTCGTGAACCTGCTGTGCATTAGTTCGCTCACATGCAAAATGTGCCATGTCACGCTACATGCGTGTCTAAAGTTATTGGTGCAAAATCCATAGCCATAAAATTGCCACTTTTCCTTTACTTTTCTATGTGCACACCAATGCTTATCTTTCACTGAGATCAATTATGGTAAAGCTTATAATATTGCTTTTCAATTCAACTAAATGGTGCCATGTAAAAAACAAATGTCTTCAGAATAAATCTTGCCAGCAGCAGTACGATATGAGATGCCATAGATATGCTTGAACATGGCAATTACATGAGTGTATGACTCAAAAGTGGGCCAAAATCTGCTTTGTGATTTGCAGGCTAATATGACACAGAATTTAAAATTTTTTAAATTTTTTAAATTCATTATTATTGTGAAAAGTAAATACAAAAACTAATGCTCATATGCATATTTATTTCATTATTCTATTGAAAAAAAAAAGAATATGGCTGATCCTTTATGCAGCAAATGCACAAATGCTCAAAGCATTTTCTGTTTGTGCTTGTTTCATCAAATCGTGCCCACTGTTGCTCTACAATCCAGGACCTCTCATTGCTGAGCTCGGGCCTTGAGGGACGCTCGTGCAACCCAGTGTCATTACTCCTGGACACCTTGTGCCATCCAGATGCTGACCTTGGCTCTGATGAGCCTTCTGCTCTGAGTTGGGTTCACAATCCATCCAGGGTGCTAGACCATGTTGTCATTGGCAATGGTCTACCAGGAGGCAGTTGGCAGGCAAGTGTCCTGATGACTTGTAGATTACACAATATTAGAACTAGCTGGCAGATTTTGTGGGCTTTCTTTAAATGTTGTATTTTTCAGGCTTTCCTTAAGTGCAAAAAAAAAAAAGCACCACACAGGAGCTGCGTTTTGAACCCCCTCTTCAACGTGACGAAACATACTTAACCCTAAACTGAATATAGATTTCTTTTTCATAATTCATCCTGGGTAAACAAGCAATTCAACGGAATATGAAAAATATTCCAAAGAGTGCCACATGATGGATTGTTGGTTTCAACCAGCTGTGGATTACCTTTTTTTTTTCCTAAGTCCTTTGCTCAAGTTACGTGAAACACCCAGTAAGACGAAATTTGGTGAATTTCTTGATAAGTATTTAAGGATACGAAATTGAGAACTAAAAACAAATGTTGCCGGAACAGTGGAAAGTACACTCACATAAGCCAGGGTGCACCTGTACATTTTGGCAAACTTCTGTATCGTTCATGACACTTATCTGTAAACAATTCTGTTTTGACATTTGGTTACTTGCACTAACAAATAGTGAAGGAGCCATTCTATCTTTATCATACCTGCCTTTCATGGCACATGATGTGAGCTACTGGTCCAGTTCGCATTATCAGCCAACAGTAGATAACCCAACACTGACCCTGCGTGACTTTATTGGCTTCAAGAAGCTCCTTTGCTGCCCACTTCGAACTAGAACTTATATGCTGCTGATACAAACTACTTATATGTCTACATGTATGTTTCTGTTCGTTCCTTCATTCTTAGTTGTGCTAAGGGTGAATGCAATTTGCATTAGTGCAGCTTACAGCAGATAAATGTGACACATTAAGTAAGCTCCAACTTGTGGCAACAACTTTTTAGGATGTAAGCCATTTGAACTTTCCAAATTAGAATGTTCTAGATATCATATAATTTGAGTCTGACCGTTCATTTGTGGAAGATGTAATTGGCACCGCTAAATAGGCATGACCTACGTGCACTGCGTTCATAAATGTACTATAATGCAGTCACAGATAAAATTACTTTTGTGCGAAACTCCACTTTCGCACAATTGCATTTTCGTCTCATGTAAGTCATGGTGGAACAGTATTAGAATTGTGCCAGATTAATAGACCTTACTTTGGCCTGTGTCAGCTTGCACATGGTGGAATGAATCAACCAAACTGCAACATATGTTGCCATAAAGAACACGGCTATTTGTAAAGCAATCTATATTTTTGGCTGTCCACCTGCTTAAAATCGGCTTTGACAGTGTATCAGAGAGGCCCAAGGCACTTTTCAATCATTGTAAATAAACTGGTTCAACTGTTGAATGATTTGTTAGTGAGCATTGAAACCAAGTGTTATATGGAGTGATCATATTTAATTTTTTAAAATTTCCTCTGGCAGATAGCATAATTCTTGTCCTTGAGCTGGATTATTCAGAGGTAGACATTACTAGCACGAGAAATCGAAATGTGTATTCAACGAATTAAAATAATCACTAATTAACATTCTAACATTAATTATGTTACGGCACATATTGCAACTTACGAATTGTAACCTGTGAGTTTGCAAGACGTATCCACTTGAAATGAATCTCTGGCATAACACCAGTTTCAAGATGTTATTTCCCAAAGTGTGGGACAAATTATTGGCTGTTTGTTATTTTGCGAGTTGATGCATAAAAGAGTATTTTGTTAGAGGACCACTGACACCAAAAATTTCAAACACCAGTTGTTTGTGTTAGATTCTCCTGCATGCACAGGTACATCCAACAGAGTATTAATGGTGAACATTGCTTGGGACATAATTTAATATTGTTTTAAATTAAGCAGGAATGCTTATCTGAGTTGGCAGCACTTCGCAACATCCTCATCAATATGACGTGTTTAATGGCTGCTCGGACTCTCTGTGACATTTTGCAGGCTCTGCGAATATTTTTGACGTCATAGATCAAGATACATACACAGAGCATGACAAGAAATTGCTTCGATGTGTAGGGCTGCTTGTCTGATACAAGAAACACACTGTACTATCTGGCACCTGACTTGTACCAACTACTGCACACAACCGATTTCTGAGTTCCCAGTATATGGCTTTGGAATGGACGACGTATGAACAACCATATAATGTATAATAAGTAAATACCAACCTATAATGTATAATAAACACGTAAATAAATAAATAAAAAAAAAACAACTTGCGCAGACTGCGTGAGATCTGCAACAGAGCGGCACCGGTGGCGAGGCGGTTATTTGTCGGTTCATCGCCACAGCCAAGGCATTTGCATCTATCACCACTAACAGAGGCATAAAAATCGACTACAGTTTGTTTCTGACACGAAATAATAACTAATAGAATAAAGTTATGTTCAAACTATGCCTGTTCTGCAAAGCAGCACCCAGTACTGAAACATGGCAAGATCGGGAGCTGCAATGCGAGAGCATTTCGCATTGAAGACAGTCATCACACGCCAACTGCCCCAGCGAGGCGCTTCACACAGCTTACACGTTTGCCCTTCAGACCCTCGGCATCAAGAAAACAAAGTGAATTGCTTTAATCATGACATAACTGTACAAATGTTAATTCTGTTGGAAAAATAGGCGCTCTTCTGAGGAGGTGTGGTCAGCGAGTAGGTCTGGCTTGATCAATGGCTGTCATCGAAGCTGTACGTCAGTGGACAGCACGTCATTGTGAACAGTTTGTTGCACACGAGGTGATGTGCCTTTATTGACAGTACTCATGTAAAGTGAAGGAGCATCATGCAAAGACATTTGTTTTGTACTTCCTGATGATGAAGACAACCACGATTCTGATGCCGATGACAGGGTATAACACACTTGCCATTAGCAGACAAGTTCTGCAACTGCGAACTCCTCACTATCACCGGTTTTTGAGCACCGAGGCATGAAGGAAAACAATCTCCTCAGGCTGATCAATGCCTTCGTACTATGCCACCTCACGTACACGATTTCTATGCACAACTAGCTCAGAGCGGAGCAAGACAAGCTCAACGCTCTCATCCGCAAAGTAGTCAAGAGGGCTCTCGGGCTACCCATCAGGACCCATACCGAGGATCTCTTGAAGCTGGGGGTACATAACACTGCTGAGGAGATTGCCAAAGCCCAAGAACGTGCACAACTCACTCGCCTGACCACCACAGTGGCAAGTATATGCATCCTCGAAGAGCTGGGTTACCACCCTGCGGGATTCCCGATGGTCAGTACCCTGATCCCTAGGTGCATTCGAGACAAGTTTGTAGTGGCCCCTGTGCCCCGAAACGTCCATCCTGTCCACAACGAGGGCAGACACAAGGCCAGAGCAGCAGCTATCCTCAAACAGATCAAGCAGCACGACATTAGGGCAAGCTTCATCGACGCCATGGAATACAGCGACGGGAAGACCTATGGGAAGAAGCGACGGGAAGACGGGAAGACTCCAGTGGCAAAATTTCCAATAGCACCTCGATTGGCACTTCAGACCCCGGCGTCGCCAAGCAAGCCGCCATCGCCCTTGCCCTGCTAGACGGTTGTGGGTCCAAGATCTATAGTGATTCCAAAATGGCAGTTAGGGCTTTTCAAAAGCATTGCATCGCCAAGCAAGCTGCTCGTCTTCTTAGTCGCTAGAGTCCATATGCTCTCGCAAATAATTCAATTTACTGGTTTCCCACTCATGTAGGGTCGGTCGAGGGTGCTCCCCCGAACCTCGATGAGTCTGCTCACGAGGCTGCGCGTGACCTCACCGACCGCGCTTCCTCTATCAGGAGGGCCAACTACCCTCCTCTCTACGGTCACAGGGACGCTCCCACTACTCACAACGAGATTATTAAATATTTCTACATGTCTAGAAGGGCCTTTCCAACTCCTCACCCCAAGTTGAATATGGTGCAAGCCATTTTGCTTAGACTTCTACAGACCAGCACATATCCATGTCTGTCCACTCTCCACGAGGTTTACCCCAACGTGTATCGCTACGACGTCTGCCCCTCCTGCAGGCAGGCCTCCACTCTAGCGCACATGCTCTGGGAGTGCGGGTCGACATACCCCAAGTTCATCAACGAGGAGTGGGACTCGCTTCTGCGTAGCCCCGCTCTGGAAAAGAAAATACTGGCCGTCCGGCATGCCCATGACCGGGCCAGTGGGCTAGACCTGCCAGTGCCGACGTGGGACTAGCCGGGTGCGCGATGAGTTTGCGTCCTCATTGGACCTGCAATAAAGTTACTTCACTCGCTCACTCGCTCGCTCACTCACTCGCTCGCTCGCTCACTCACTCACTCACTCACTCACTCACTCACTCACTCGCTCACTCACTCGCGCACTCACTCACTCGCGCACTCACTCACTCACTCACTCACGCACGCACGCACACACACACGCGCGCACACACACACACACACACACACACACACACACACACACACACACACACACACACACACACACACACACACACAGATCATGTGTCCGGTCAGTTGCGAATGCCAGTGTGGCACTCATTTATGGTTTTGGGCATGCATTTCAATCTGACGTCAAAATTGACCATAATTAATGACACTTGTAATAATTATGTCACCTTGGATCATTTATGGTTTAATTTCGTGATTATCAGACACAGACCTACTCATTAAAACATAGAAGCCACGAACAAGAGTTTGGCTGTCAGTGGTCCTTAAAACATCATGTGGAACAACAGTGCATATTCATGGCGAGATTGATGGCAAATATCTGCAAACTGGTGTCATTCTTGAATTTCATTCCAAGTGGGTGCGCCTTGCAATCTCACCAGCTGCAATTAGTAAATTGCAATATGTGCCGTAGAGTAATTAAGAATTTAATTAGTGGATACATTTAATTAGTTGAATATGTGTTTTGATTTTTTGTGCAAGTAATGTCTGCCTCTCTGAATAATCCAGCTCAAGGACTCGAATTTATCTGCAAGAGGCTATTTTTAAAAATTCCATAAAGCTTAAATATGATCATCCCGTATACTCCCATGTGCACAGCAGAGAGCTTACAATTTCAATGCTGAGTTTTGCTACGTGTTTTCAAATCCCCATCATTCTTCACTATTTTCTGATGAGCTGCAATTATTAGCTGGATTACTTCGAACTCATGACTGGTTATAACCCAAGCAACACATGTACTTGTTGGTATACCCTGGAAATGTCTTCAGGATACATCGTTGAGGTTGTAGTGATATCCTGAGGACATTCTCAACTGACCCTCAAAATATCATAGCCATGTCTTAATTGTCTCACCCTTAGACATCCTCTGAGCATCCTTGTGAAAGCCACATATTACCTTTATAATATATTTTCTGTACATTGACTATGAAATATACAATATTGACACAGGTACTTCTGTATACTCTATTTATATACTGAATTTCGCCCGCCAACAACTTAATGTTATCCCTCAGCACTAGACACCTGCATGATTGGAACTTACTCAAATGTTATCGTTGATTCTATCTGCTGTGTATGTTCTCGCTGAACCTTGTGTAATCAGACTGTATGCCCGACACAAATTGTGTAGTATTTTCTAGAAGGCACGCGGACACCAGCGATTATGCTGGAACGTTGACAAGTCATGTATAAAAGTCGACATGCTTGACGTGCAGATCAGATTTTCGACAATCGCCGACTGTGCTAGCTGCTATCATTGTGCTTTTAGTGTGACCGGTTTTCTGGGCATAGGCTTGGCCAATGAATAGCTAGTTCCATGATTCACAGTTTTTGCTACTGTGTTTTTCAACATCACTACAATGTGACAATATGCTGCAATAAAAATTTGTATGTAAAAATCTTTACAAGGCTTATACATTTATTATTACCTTTCTTTTTTTGTTGATGAAGGCATTGAGTCAATTTCTGGTTGGTTAGAACATAGACCACATCCTGCTTGATTTTATTCTGTTACCTTCACCGAATACCATACCACACATGCACATGTTCATTATTGCAAACACTAAAACATTTTGTATTTTGTTAGCATGCTTGATTAACATTATTTATATAATATATATATATATATATATATATATATATATATATATATATATATATATATATATATAATGCTTTTGCAGAGGCATGTACAAACTTTTTTTTGTCATATGCAAGTACATAAAATAGTTGAAATAAATTGACTGCAGTGCAGTGCTCTAGTGGAACTTTGTGGATATTTCAAAAACACATGTCCGTGAGTAATCCGATGAGTTGCACACTCAGGACATCCTTGTGTGGATTGAGGAGGTACTTGGACACCAGGTTTAGGATATTTGGACATACTGAGGACATCCTTGGGATGCTTTGTGTTGCCTGGTAAGCTACATCAAGTAGACCAGCAGTGAGAACAAACAACAAACAGAAGTGAAGGCAATCAACTGCTAGCAGAGCTTCCGCTTACTTCCAATTTTTCCAGGCAGTAAGGGTTAACCTTGTGTGAATAACCAACCTAGGTTATCTCATATTTGGTTATAGTGATAATGTACAGCTGGTGTTTGCAGGCCGTGTTTCACAGGTCCTGCAGCGTCCCCTTGTAGGACTCCACGGTGGGTGACTGGCATTACTGCCGAAATCTCGCATATCTTTATGGCTAGCTCCTTCCCCCTACTCCCTGATCGCCCTCAGAAAAGAGGGCGCACCGATGAAGTATTCCAATTTTTTGGTCGGCAAAAAGAATATTTCCCTCGTTTCCACGTGATCCATTCTGAAAAACCAGCTAAACCAGTGCAAACAATCTCACCATTCCTTGTATCGAAGTCCCTTACCGAAGTTTTTGGTCCAGGTTATAAGGCGTTGAGGATGGCTAGTGGTGACCTCCTCTTGGAGCTTCGCGATCATGAGCAATTTGAAAAACTGCCTAAACTAGTATCATTTGGGTAGACCCAAGTACTAGAAACCCCGCACCGCACAATGAATACCACCCGCGGCGTTGTCTCAGACGAGGATTTGCTGGAGCTCACTGAGGCTGAACTCTTGGAGGGCTTCAGTGAACAGAATGTTATAAATGTCGAAAGAATTAAGATGAGGTGAGATGGTAAAGAAATTCAAATCAGACACTTCATATCACCTTCGGTTTGAGTGTCCTGCCCGAGTCAATCGAGGCAGGGTACATCAAGCTCCGTGTTACGCCATATGTGCCCAACCCCCTCAGATGTTTCAAATGCCAACGTTTCGGCCACAGTTCGCAGATTTGCCGAGGCTGCCAAATCTGTGCGAAATGCAGTGCCCACGAACATACCTCTGAAGCTTGCGAGAACAGTCTCCATTGTGTAAACTGTGATGGGGAGCACGTCGCATACTCGCGGTCGTGCCCATCCTGGAAAAAAAAACAGGAAATTGTTACAATCAAAGTCAAGGAAAACATAAGTTTAAAGGAGGCACGCAGGTGGGTTTCATACCTGCCCAAGAACACCTTTGCCGATGTGATGCGTCAGGGGGCAGCGACACAACGGCTTCCAGCGGCTGTCCGACCCACAAGCAGTGAGTCGGCAGTTACGCCACCTGCCCCCGCGGCGGTTGCAGCTAGTGCTGCTCTGCCAACCCAGAAGGGGCCATCCATCTCCGGGCAGGTGGCCTCGAAGGTCTCGTGTAACGTGCCGAGGCCTTCACGTCAAACAAAGCGCTCGGAAGAGCGTGTGTCCAGCGCCTCGCAAGAGGCAATGGACACAACCACCAGCCAGACGGTGCCACCAGCGCCTAAGGAGTGGCAAGCCTCTCTCGACCACTCCAAAAAAGACAAAACTCCCGTCACGGCGCCTGCAAAAGGCCCGTGAACAAATATAACTCGCTTAAGCACACAGCACCAAACACATCTATTATAATGGCGACACAAATACTACAGTGGAATGTATGAGGACTTACACATAACCTCGACGACATTAAATAATTACTACACAAACACAATCCCAGTTGCTGTGTGTTCAAGAGACACATCTAAAACACACACAAAGTTTCTTCGCCAGTACACCATATTCTGCAAGGACTGTGATGAGGCCAACAGCTCGTCTGGCAGTGTAGCAATCCTTGCAGACAAGTCTGTAGCTTGTCGTCAGGTAGCATTACAGACACCCCTTGAGGCAGTGTCAATTAGAGGGATTATTTTCAATAAGTTGGTAACTATCTGTTCCATATATATACCTACAAGCTATTACCTCCAAAAAACCGATTTCTATAACCTCACAAATCAGCTGCCGGAACCCTACATACTTGTGGGTGATTTCAATGCCCACATGTTGTGGGGAGACGCGCATTGCGATGCTAGGGGGTGACTCATTAAAAATTTCATTCTTACATCTGGTGCCTGCCTGCTTAATAAGAAAGAGCCAACTTACTACAGCATCCAACACAATTCTTATTCATCCATAGACCTAGCCATAGGCTCTGCTTCTCTTGTGCCTCATCTGGAACGAAATGTGATCAGTAATCCTTTTGGAAGTGACCACTTCCCTATAACAATAAACTTAATTACACAGCACAACAACCCTCCCCATCTTCCCATTTGGAAATTAGAATCAGCTGACTGGGAGCATTTTAAAGAATCAACTCATTTATCACCCGATTTTATAAACAATTTTAGTATAGATGACGCTGTCGCATATTTTAGCGCTTTTATTGTTGATGCTGCTGAAAAGTTTATCCCGCAAACAAATGGTGGTTCCCATAAAAGACGCGTTTCCTGGTGGAATGAAAACTGTAGAGATGCGCAAAAGAGGCAGACTAAGGCATTGGGCATATTGCGCAGATTGCCGAATACAAAAAATCTTATTGAATTTAAACACATAAAATCGCAGGGAAGGCGGATACGACGTCAGGCAAAGAGAGAAAGTTGTGCGAGGTTCCTTTCAGGCATAACTTCATACACACAGGAGGCAAAAGTTTGGAATGGCGTAAGGAAGGTAAAAGGGCAGCAAATAAATGTGTTGCCTCTGGTGAACGATGAAGGGAATACATTAGAAGAACAAGCAGACACCCCAGGGGAGCACCTTGAGCATGTGTCAAGCTGCTCAATCCACAACTCAAAATCATTCATCAAGTACAGACAAATAGAAAAATGCAAGACATTTGAGCGGAAATCCCCACAAAACGCACCATACAACCGTCCTTTCTGCATTGCTGAGCTGAGAGCTGCCTTGATCGTATGCAGCAGCTCTGCACCTGGACCCGATAGAATAATGTACGACATGATTAAGAACGTACACACTGACACACAACTGTCACTGCTTGCACTTTTTAATACTATTTGGGCTGCTGGATATCTTCCACCTGCATGGAAAGAAGCGATCGTGGTCCCTGTTTTGAAGCAAGGTAAAGATCCTTCGTCAGCGGCAAGCTACCACCCGACCCCGCAGGGGCGTCTGCATCAGCAGGCATTTGGTGTGTTGAGACACCACGTACCCGAGCACACGAGGGTTGGACCCTCCCGCGTATAGCCGTGCGCGGCTTAGCCGTGTCTGGGGAAAAGGGTATCCTGGAGGTTGAGCCAATGGAGGTGCCTATGCTTCACATAGACGACACCTCCAGACTGACCCACCTGGAGGAAATCGGCAGTTGCCTTTTCCTGTCCTCCTCTCCAATCTTCGTCTTTCTCTCCCACTTTTCCATCTTTCCTGTCTTCTGTTCATTTCTTCTAACTTCCTATTTTCTGGCGGCAAAGGTTAACCTTGTGTAATATATCCAGTCTTGGGTATATATATATATTAGGTTATAGTGGAAACATACCGCTGGCGTACGCAGAATATAATTTTTCTAATCCTGTAACGTCCACAGGTTGGGCTCAGAGGTGGGCGGTGAGCATTCCTGCCGAATACAGTAATCCTATATATGGCTTCAAATTTCCCCACACTCCCTGATCGCTCCCTGAAGAGGGGGCGCACCAATGAAACCTTCAACTTTCTCTTCAAACCAAAAGAAATATTTCCCAAGTACCATGTAATACATAGTCGACATGAAACCAAGACAGTCCATACAATATTCCCGTTTGTGGTCTCAAAATGTCTGACAGAAGCAATCAGTTCTGGTTACAAAGTAACTAAAATGGGAAGCGGCGACCTTCTTCTGGAAGTGCGTGACAAGCTCCAATACAGCAAACTGACGAAACTTGTTGCGTTTGGTGACATTCCTGTATCTGTGGGCCGCCACCGGTCTATGAACACTGTGCGTGGTGTCATTTCTGGTGACGACCTTCTTTAACTTAGTGAGAGCGAGCTGTTGGAAGGATGGCAAGACCAAAACGTGGTAAAGGTGCAATGAAATAAGTTAAGGCGCGACGACAAGGAAATTCCAACAAAGCATCTAATAATAACATTTGGAACGAGTGAACAACCTGATTCATTAGAGACGGGATATTGTAAACTACACGTACGACCATACATTTCCAATCCGCGCCGATGCTTCAAGTGTCAGCGTTTTGGGCATGGGTATCAGAGCTGCTGAGGGCGTGCTACTTGTGCAAAATGTGCATCTAAAGACCACACTTCAGACAACTGCTTTTCCAGAACCCGCTGCGCTAACTGTGACAGAGACCACCCCGCCTATTCGCGATCGTGCCCATCATGGAAGAAAGAAAAACAAATAATCGAACTGAAGGTAAAACTAAACATCTCTTTTCCAGAAGCGCGCAAGCGTTTTAGTGTCCACAACCAATCAAATCCGTCCTACAGTGATGTGACGCGCCGGGGGGCAGCGCCACATCTTCTGGCGGCCGCGCAAGTCACACGAAGTGTGACGGCGCTTACGCTATCAGCCCCCCTGGAGGGAGCAGCCACTGCTCTTCCGCCCCCTACCACGAAGGGCCAGCAGACTTCCGAGCCTGCCGGTCCTAGGGCCACTGCTCGTGCAGACAGGCCCGAAAAACCCCCCGCGCGTGCCCGCTGAGCGGGCGTCATCCAGCGCCTCTGACGAGGCGATGGATGTAACAAAAACTTCTCCGGCATCTCAGACACCGAAGGAATGGCGTTGCTCCCTAGAGTGCGCCAACAAAAAAGAAATACCCCGCATCAAGGGGCCTGGAAAGGTCCCTTGAGCCAACCTGATTCATATCTCTTGACACACACCATAAAACACTTCCAATATGGCCACACAGGTAATGCATTGGAATATGAGTGGTCTAATACACAATCTTGATGACATTAAGGAACTCCTTCGCAAGTTTAATCCAAGGGTGCTGTGTGTGCAAGAGACACACCTCAATCCTTTACATATTAACTTTCTCAAACAATATGCCATTTACCGCAAAGATAGCAGTGACGCCTACGCCTCGTCAGGCGGTGTTGCTATTATAGTTGATAAGGGTATCGCCTGTACGCATTTACATGTGCAAATGCCCCTTGAGGCAGTGGCAATCAGAGCCGTGCTATTTGATAAGCTAGTTACAGTTAGCTCTCTCTACATTCCTCCGAGCCATCAACTTTCCAGAACAGAATTCGAGAGCTTTATCGCAGAACTCCCCGAACCTTACATTGTAGTAGGCAATTTAAATGCACACAACACCCTCTGGGGAGATGCTCGTTGTGATACGAGAGGGCGCTTATTAGAAAAGTTCCTTTTATCCTCCAATGCATGCCTACTAAACAAGAAAGAACCCACATTCTACAGCGTGGCGAACGAAACATACTTATCTATTGACTTGAGCATAACATCAAGTACACTAGTGCCATACCTGGAGTGGAACGTGATCAAAAATCCATATGGGAGTGACCATTTCCAAATTGTCTTAAAATTAACAAAAAGTGATAAGTTTTCTCCACATCTGCCCCGTTGGAAGGTCGACTGTGCTGGCTGGAAACGATACAGAGAGCTGACACATTTGACCTGGGATGACATCTGTACTCTCTCAGTCGATGATAGAGTGTCATATTTGACGGCATTTATAACTGATGCTGCATCAATATGCATCCCTCAAACGAATGGACCACCCTCCAAACGACGTATTCCTTGGTGGAATGAGCAATGTAAGGAAGCCAGCAAAAATCAAAATAAGGCTTGGAGTCGCCTTCGCGACTGCCCAACTACCAAGAACTTGATCAGCTTCAAGCAAATGAAATCGGAAGGTAGAAGAACGCGCCACCTTGCCAAAAGGGAAAGCTGGCAAAAATACATCTGTAGTATTAATTCATATACAGACGAAAGAAAAGCCTGGAACAGAGTAAACAAAATAAAAGCCCTCTAAACTCATCCTCTACCATTAGTAAACACGCAAACAGATTCTCTTGAGGGCCAGGCTGACTGTCTAGGAGCACATTTCGAGCACATGTGGGCTCGTAATGAGGGATTGCGGCGTTGCTCGTTGCCGATTTCAAGCAACTGGGACACAGAGAAAACGCAAGCGATGGCGTCCGCATCAGCCGGTTCATCGACGGGGTAGCAGGACAAACAATCTGCATCCTGGTGCAAGTGTCCCGTCTTATATACCACGGAGAAGGTGTATTCTTGCAGGCGTAATGCCCAGCAAGCGAGTCGTCCCGTGGGGTCCTTAAGCGAAGATAGCCAGCAGAGCGCGTGGTGATCAGTGATGACACAGGAGGGACGTCCGTACAAGTATGGACGAAACTTCGCAACAGCCCACACAAGAGCGAGGCACTCGCGCTCTGTGATTGAATAATTGCGCTCGGCGGGTGATAGAAGTCGGCTGGCATAGGCTATAACACGATCATGTCCACACTGGCGTTGTGCTAACACTGCTCCCATGCCGTGACCACTGGCATCAGTTCGAACTTCCGTTGAGGCAGACGGGTCAAAGTGGGCCAAAATTGGAGGCGTGTTAAGGAGAGTAGTGAGCTGCGAAAAAGATGCGGCATGGTCAGGTCCCCAAGAAAATGGGGCGTCTTTCTTCAAGAGGTCTGTAAGGGGACGTGCGATGGTCGCAAAATCCTTCACAAAGCGTCGGAAATAAGAGCACAGCCCTACGAAACTGCGAACGTCCTTGGTAGACTTCGGAACAGGAACGTTTGTAACGGCGCGAATTTTGTCCGGATCAGGTCTCACGCCTCGGGCGTCCACGAGGTGTCCAAGGACGGTGATTTGGCGGCAAGCGAAATGACATTTTGACGAGTTCAGTTGGAAACCGGCGTGGCGGAACGCGTCAAGAATCGCTGAAAGACGGTCTGGATGCGTATCAAAAGTGGGCGAATAAACGATGACGTCGTCCAGATAGCACAAACAGGTGGACCACTTGAACCCCTGAAGCAAAGAGTCCATCATTCGTTCGAAGGTGGCGGGCACGTTACAGACCGAAAGGCATCACCTTGAACTGATAAAGGCCGTCAGGGGTAACAAATGCAGTCTTCTCTCGGTTCATGTCATCGACGGATATCTGCCAGTAGCCGGACCGTAAGTCGATAGAAGAAAAATAGGTGGCACCGTACAGGCAGTCTAGAGCGTCATCAATACGTGGCAAAGGGTACACTTCCTTTTTTTGTGATTTTGTTGAGGTGGCGATAATCTACACAAAAATGCCTCGTTCCATCCTTCTTTTTGACAAGTACGACGGGAGAAGCCCAGGGACTACAGGAAGGCTCCATAATGTCCTTTACAAGCATCTTTTTGACTTCCTGTTGGATAACAGCTCGTTCAGACGCAGAAACACAATATGGACGTCGGTGAATAGGGTTGGCATCGCCGGTGTTTATGCGATGGGTCATGACGGACGTTTGACCTAAGGGTCGATTGTCAAAGTAAAAAATGTCTCGATAGCCACACTGTGGTGGCTGTTTCATAGCAATATTTCCTTAAAGTGCACTCTAATCCTGAACATCCGTGTTGTGAAACTATTAACGATTCGACATGTACTGCACTTTTCTGTAATCGACCCTCTGTGAGGCAGCTTTTCTCACTCCGTGTGAGGGAGCTTAGCGTGGAAATGGATGTTCCACTCTTCGAACACCGCTTAATGCCTCCAGCGAAGCAGCTACCGCCTTGGGATTGGCAGGTGATTGAATGTGATTTATCTTTCCTAAGAGTTACAGAATACGCAGCAGTGCTCGAAATACAAATGTATTTCCATGAACTCCAATTGAACTACTGTTGTCTCGAATGCTACACCGATGCATCAAAATCGTATGTTGGTGTGTCTTACGTGGCTGTTGGACCATCTTTCTCTGAAGCAGGTGTACCGAACCCCCATGCAAGCATCTGTACCACAGTAGCCTACGCAATACTGTCTGCGGTAGAAACACATTAACAAATTAAAGCTAGAGAAAAGCGATCATATCCACGGACTCATTAAGTGTTGTAAAAAGCACTACTGTCCTTAAGAAAACACAAAAAATAATATTCTCATTGAGCTTTACTCTCTCGTGTGCAATATTTATTCGTCTCGTAGACATGTGACAATACGCTGGGTCCCTGGTCATAGATGCATCGAAGATAATGTGTTGGCCGACCAAAATGGCCACATCAATTACACCTCAAGTTGGTAATTCCACCACTGCTATTCCTGCCACAGACCTCAAGCCTTTTTTTGTGAACGAAACTGCGAAGCTACTCGCAATGCATGTGGGACAAAGAAACAAATAATAAGCTGCATTTGATTAAGCCAACGATAGGTTTCTGGCCCCCCGTTACAAAAAACAAGACGGTCTGATGTCCTATTCTGTAGACTCGGAATAGAATACACAAATGGTACTCACAATTTTTCTGCTTACTGGCAACGAACCTCCTACCTGTGGTAGATGTGGTGAAAGGCTCACCGTCCTCCACGTCCTCGTGGAGTGTCGGGAATCCGAACGAGAAAGAAGGAAAACATTTTCCTCTAGCATACCGATATTATCTCCCTCTCCATCCCGGTATGTTTCTTGGTAAGGAACCCTTTTTTTACTACCAAAGCTGTCCTAGCTTTCTTGAATGATGTGGTTTTACATGTTAATAGCCCAATAGTATCATAGCGCATCCTCTCTCTAGAGGATACTGCTGTGATAGTAGTCCTTATACAGCACATGCCTTCAGGTCCTTGCACTTCAAGGACTCTGTTAGGGCAGTAGTGTTTTTTTTCAAATTTTTTATCAAAATGACCAATTTTAGCACAATGTAATTTTTACAATGCTTCTTTCGCATCCTTGGCACGCGTCATAATCATAGTCATAGTTTTATTACATGTAGCTCTTGCACATTTTGCAGTGACCGTCTTTTAGGCCTCTTTACAGCCCTGTAACATTCACTGCTTGTAAATTATCGCTTCACTTTGATTTCATTACCATTGGCTTGGCGTTCTTTGGCCATACCTGGCCGTTGTGCCATAAAACACCACACATCATCAGCAATCAACTGCTAGCAGAATATTCCCCAAAAAGGGGAGAGAATCGAGCAATTATAGGAAATTATGCTAGCTTCGCCATTTATACTATTTTTTGTACCTCATTATATTTTAAATTTCTGGCTGCAGCTGAGCAGCGCTAATGCTATGGCATATTGTGCTGCACAGCATTGCAGAGCCACAACCAGAAATGTGTTTCTATAAAAAAACATTACAAAGCAGTATGCTAAGTTTGAATGAATATAACTTTTGCTGTCGCTGTTTATGGTGAGAAGTAAAAGGCTGCGTAGCAGCAATGTTGCCCATGGTTCTTGCTGCTGTACAAGGTGATTGTATATGTTTTCAAATTATACTTTCTGTACTTCTCTTTTAATTGGTACAGTCATTCTACATGCTCTTATTAAATGAGAAGTGAAACAGAGGGGCTCTAATTTTTTTTAAAAATCATGACCATATAAAGCCAACAGGCAATGAAGCCTAAAAATGCCAACTTGCAATGAAGCCTTGGCTTCATTGCCTGTATGCTTTATATGATACATACTGTTATAGTAATTTAAGCCTATGTGGACATCTGCATTGCTGTGCCTAAAACATTTGCCTTTTTGTAGCATTCGTACATGCTTTCATGTAAGAAAGGTCTATTTCCAAGGCCAACACTCAGGCAGTTTAGCTTATTCATGTAAATATCATTCCACGCAGTAAAATCATCTGATTCTGTGCCCATATGATTACCCACTTTCACATCCAGTTGACATTTTAGTCGCATCAGTTCAAGTAGGCTTGCAGCTCTTGCTTGGAATTATCAAAATGTGATGCCACATTCTGTGGCTGTGTAAAATTTGTAGAGATCTTGCTGAATTAAAAATTGATGCTACATATGCATTTGATTTATTCTTGATTTTCTGCTAGTAAGGCATTTGCTTGCAGCTTGGATTAAATTATTTTGGTGCTGTTTTTCAAGAACTGCATCAAAATATATATATATATTTGGCATAAAAATGTTTCAATCAAAAGTTCATCCAGAATCTGGGCCATTGGAACTGCCACCGTCCATGAAGCTGTGGTAGTGGCATGTGTTTGTATGAAGAACTTCACTAATTTAGTTACCGTCAGTAACAAAGTTACAATTACTGGTTCTGTTCAAGTCTGTGGAGGCGCAACATAACCTTGTATTGGCCTACAAATGAAGTACAACATGCAGTTTTTTTTGGCATTGAATTTAACTAATTTTTTTATTGCACTGAGGTGTAAGCAATTAACACTTCACAATACCACCTTGGTCACTAGTATTCCTAATCACTATTTCCTACAAAATTTAGTTGAATAATATCAGTAGAAAATATCATTCACCAAATTTCTCCTATGCAAAAATGGAGATGCTCTATCTTGGTTATATGAGTAGTTAGAATGTATATTTTCATAGTGTATGAATTGAGTCAATCCCGTCTTCCAGCATCAGACATTTGGTTGAAATATGATTTATAATTTGTGCTTGTGCTGGAAAATTTTTCTTATTTTTAAAATTTTTTTGTTTTGTTCCACCTTGAATGGAAATGAGTGGTTTTACGAGTATTTCATAACAAATACTAAAATTGAGGAATGTTGAGCAAACAGCAGCGGAGGCCACAGCCAGCCTGCACATAATGTATTTGAGACAGGAGCTTGTTTTGAGTGTACTGCCGTTGCCACACATTTGTTATTGTATGACATATTGATTCAGTTCTGGCTTTGCTCCTACGCAGAGGATGGATGGTGGGATCCTTACCATAAGCCTTGGTTCTTGGATGGAGCTGCCAGACCTGACTTTCAAGGAGTGGGACTCATCAAAGCCACAGTCGCCGCAAGGCTCCCCCAACTGCCAAAACCGTGTGTCAGTGCAGCGAGTGGCCCAGTACTACCGGGACTATGTCAACCTCAAGCATCTGCAGCGTTACTTTCGGAACTTTGCCTCTGTGCAGTCTGTGCGGCCTTGCAACTCCGAGGATGACCCGGAAGGGGGCCACTTGTGGGAAGTTAAAGGTGTAGACAAACAGACTGGGACCTCTTTCTGCTATGTCACACCACATGTTGTGCTAGCAGCCGGTCATTACGATGCACCAAGGCGGCTTGGCATTCCAGGAGAGGACCTGCCTTTTGTGTCCCATGATTTGGGACAGCTGGAAGTTCTGCTGCGTGACACCAAGAGTTCCATCAAGAAATTGGCTGTTGTAGGCAGCGGGCTGTCAGCTGCAGATGCTGTGATCGCAGCACGTTTCCATGGTGTAGATGTTTGTCATGTGTTTCGCAAAAGGGTGGATGATCCTGATCTTGTGTTTAACCAGCTGCCACGATCTATGTATCCAGAGTACCATAAGGTACACCAGATGATGTCCTCAGCTGAGCATTACCCAGGCTACAAAGCATATGCCCATTGCCAGGTACGCTGCATCCATAGTGATGGCCGCATGGAACTAGATTCAGACAGAGAAATTCGAGATGTCTCCCATGTGTTGGTGCTCATCGGATCCCACCCAAACCTTGACTTTCTGCCTTTGGAAGGCACACAGCTAGGCCTGGTAGCAGGGCTACCGGTTGATTGCAGGGCTAACCCAATTCAAATTCACCCCCACACTCATGAAACTGAAGCTCTCAAAGGCATCTATGCTCTTGGGCCTCTTGTTGGGGACAACTTTGTACGATTTCTCCAAGGCGGTGCTCTAGCTGTGACAGCACACATTTGGAGGAGTGTGGGTGGCACCTAAGCCTCTCTGGCCAACAGAAGGTACGGGAACAAGGCCTCCAAAGCTACAAAAATACTGTCAGCTGAGCTGTATAGCAAGAATGTCTCACGTGTCACTACATGTTGTGTGTGACCATGTTAATGGGCCCATTACCATGGGGAACCTCTGCCCTGACAGGCATTGTAGCCAAGTCATGGTACAAAATGGTATCTGACCAATGCAGGAACTAGTCTGTATTTTTTATCTATATGGTAGGTTTACTGCTGTTTTTCGGCAGTGTTTGCTGTGAGACCACTGGTGAATTCATTTTTCACTCTTGTGCTTACCATTTCAGTTAAGTAGCCCAGTCGATGTGTTTTTTTATATATATAGAAACATATTTGAAATTTGATGAAATAGGTGTATGTACCATTTGTCATTGTAGCAGTACTATGTTGTCAATTCAGGTTTATGCTTGCACTCTGATGCAGATCTGATGAAATCTGGATTGCAATGGTCATGACAGTGATACCACCATGATAGACAAGATTATTCCAGTTCACTGTTTGTTGTTTGTTATCATTTCTGTGTTTATTTATTTTTCATCCGTATTGTTTTTATATACAGATGCACGTTGAAATTTGCTAAACTCTAAAAACATCTTTTTTGAAAGGTGTTCATGAATGTGCATTCTTGGATATATGACTGGTCTTGTAGTTGTGCAACATATAGCTGCACTGTGCATTTTCATTGTTCACTGCAAGATCATGTACATTTGTCATAGGTAATGCTGCAAATTCTGCACCTACATATATGTGTTGCATGGATGCATGCAAGAGGCAATCTGCTAACAGTGCCACTTATAAGCCAGTGCTCATTTTTTATTGTAGTTTCACAAGAAATGCTGAATGAATATAAGTGTGCATGTATCAGTGCTTGTGGAGCTGCCACTGGCAAGTTGAGCAGCTTCTTTTGTGTGTGTGTGTATGTGCATGCATGTGTGTGTGTGTGCATGCATGTGTGTGTACATGCATGCATATTTGTGCAGTGAGTCATGTTGAGAATTATATACATATAATTATATGAAGTCTACCATTCCCTATGGGTGCTTTGTACTTGTAAATTGAATTCGTTCTCTGCAGAAAGAAAAGGATTTGCCATTTACATAGAAGCTACATTGAATAACTTTATTGAAGGTTGTAATTGCTCTCAAGCTTCTGGACTCTAGAGTTTGTCTGATCTGCTCAAGATATAGGATATAGTTGCACTACATTATGACAATTGTAAGATCACTTGTACATTGCTGTAACACTTTCCTGGTCAAATTTCTGTACCTTTAAGCTAATAAGCAGTGTTAAAGAACTGCATAGCTTTAACGAAAACTGTGATATGAACTTATAGCATAATTTTTATAGTGCTTGAGTCTGTTAGGAACTGTATACCATTTAGTTGTACTGCCTTTGACTTTTAAGTGGCAGCGATGGGGGTGACGTGCTGCACAGGCATCACTATGCAGAGCAAAATATTTTCAGGTCCCGATTGTCCACAGCTGTGACGCAAACAATGTAGTAATTAATGTAGGTTCATGTAGAGCTCATTTATACCTGAAACCATTTTATAAGTTTCTTTTTTTTAAGGAACCACCCTTATATTATCTGTATAAAACTGTGCAGATAAAGACATTTAAATTAGCTAAAAGGCTCAATTGAATACACTTGAACATAGATTCAACTTAGTTGTGCTTGCAGCTGCAGCTGAGAATGTCGTTAAATCATGAACTTAGTTAAATCAGTGCTTCAGTGTCTTAGCACTCCTGCAGACCATGTTCTGAATGAGCTCCAATAGAAATTCAGGCAATGAATTTCAGACATGGCTAAAATGCTCACGCTGTCATTTTGTGTAGTCATGAGTGCACTACTTGATATTTATAGGACAGGCATGTGCACTTGAGCTGCAAAGTTTATATAACCTAAAGCAGTCGCCGTCGTGCAAAAATTTTTCCGCCAATTTTTGTGGTGCAACACAGAGAATTTTGCTCGTGAAAACATACTGTACACAAAAGCATGATTCATGCATTTGTTTAGCATGTGTAATGCCGTAGTTAGTGCACTAATCGCCACTCGTCAGAAAATGGCTTTGCGACAGAAATAAACTATTGTAGGTATGAAGTTAACTTATTTTGTGTCTCAAAAAGAAGTTGCAACCAATTATCATTTATGACGGATAGGAAAGTTTTCCTTCCTTATTTTATTCTAGCAAATACCCCCCCCCCCCCCCCTCATCCCCCCTTTATTTCATTGAGACACTGGTAACTTAGCCCAACTTAACACACTTGGGCTTGGTGGGCTTATCAATATATTGCTTAACCTTGTAGGGTTGCTGGTAAGCCCACAGATCTCAAGAGGCAGTCTTTCTGCATTTCTTTCTTCTTTTATCTATCTTTCTTTTAGCACCGATAAAATAACATATACTCATGCCATTTTATGGGAATTGTGTGCAAAAGTGTGTCCTATGTTGTGGGAGTGGAATCACTATTGCATCAGCTACACAGGTTGACTAGATGCAGCTGCCATGAGTGCGCAGATGCCTGCAGCCATTCCTGTTTGCATGTTCCCGAGTATCCTCGTGGTTCCAAATGCAGTACGCTGAGCATGAGTGCTGACAATATGCCAGGTTAACAGATGACATACAGCATCAGATATTCTGCTACTTTGTTGTCCTCGTCTTCCTTCAGATAACACTCGGAGGTGTCTGATGTGCATAACCAGAGCGTGAAAATTTCTGAAATTGAGACTGCACAGCAAAATTGCTTTCGCAATTGAAGAAAAAATAATATGCAGTGTTCATGAAAATGCAACTTAAGAAATTATTTTTTTTTTCATTGCAGCTTTTATTACGTCGGGCCTCTGTAGGAAGTACACTACAAGAAGTGTTTAGTTTTGCATTTTCGCCTTTTCTCAAAAAGCTCGCACTTCATTTTTTGTCATGTTGGAGTGTTATGTGCGAATGTCGGCATGAACAAGTAACCACAGAAATCCATGGAACATCCAGCAAGACTAAATTTATTTATAGAACAAGGCATACATAGTATGTACAACGAATATTCATTAATAGATAGCCATGCTAGGTGTCTGATGGGTATGTGCCATAGATAAATAAATGCCTATTTAAGTATTTGTTCTTGTATATCTAAATATAAGCTGCACCAATGTTTCATCCATGTAATTTGCAAATGAAACATAACATGTCAGGAGCATACTTCTGTCTCCTACTTTGACACACACAAGTTTTGCTGTCTACTCAGCCATTGAGGTAGACATCGCAAAAACAGTGTCACATTCATTCAACTAAAAATATCTAATAAGGATTGTAACATAAATAGCATGAATGTTCTGAAATAAGACAACTTTATAGTCTCATACACTCAACCACATAGTTTCTTTTCTTGCGACTGACAAAATTCACTATTAAATCTTCACTCATTTGTTTTGAAACAATGGTGCTAGTATGTGCCGACATATTAGTGTGTGAAGGTGCTCTCAACTGGTTGACTGGATGCATGAGATGCTTCAGCAAAATTACAGCACTTGAATGCAAACTGTCTGATATCTGTATTCTGTGGAATGCCAACTAAAGTCAATCGCAAAAAAAAGTATGCCTTTGTTTTTCCAAAATGAAATATCCAATTTGAATGTTCGACGGATGTTAAGCAGAAATTCAATGATACCCTCAGCATATTGGTGACACTGTTGAAGCTTGGGCAAGTTGCTGCAAAATACGTTTTTCAACAGCGCAAAGGACAAAGACAAGACGAGCGCACATACATAACGCTGTGTATGTGCGCTCGTCTCGTCCTTGTCCTTTGCGCTGTTGAAAAAGAATATTGGTGAATGTCCACTACTTGTCCAATGGGTATCTGTTGTTACCTATGTAGCTGTCGTTCATGCAGTGTGGCTTCATACTGTGTTTGTGGTGTAACACCTGACCATCTTTTGGGAAACAGTGTTTGATGGCTGCATTATAGAAATGTTACCATAATATGTGTAGGTGTATAATTTTCATGTCAGTTGCATAAATACAAAGCCCTAAAGTACTACTAACACACACCTACAGGCATACATTTCTAGGGGTCTTGCATTGCCTACAGCAAAGCCAGTAACAGCGCTGCTTCCTCCGATCACGGAAGTGCGAAAATATGTATTTACGACTGTTGCACGAGGCATCGCAGGCTTGAGATTCCATTCCTGTGCAACACTGGCCATGGTTACCATAAAAAGGCCAACAATTGAACAATTAGTAACTTCATGCAAATTGTGCTTGTTTGTGTTGTAATGTGATTATAAATATCAGTACTAGGCTGATTGATAAGAGTAACCTAACAAATTATTTTGCAACCATAAGGACATTTGTATTACTCTCCCCTAACATCATTTAGAAGTGAATCCAGTATATATGATGTTTGTGTGCATTAGTATTAAATTGTGCAAAAGAAAAATAAATTCAGACATTTAGCAAGCTTGCCTGATGCTTCAGAAGGCTCAAGTTTTAGTCCTAACAGACGTAGCTAAGGTGGTTTACTATATTTCTGTAACTGCCAGATCAATCTGTAGTAGTGACAATCAAACCAGTTTCTGTTTTTACAGGGAGGAAGCTACTGCAGAAAGCACATCCTTCTCAAAATGGGTACAAATTCCAGTAAGTTTAGCTCCTAAAGCACACATTGTGGCATGTTGTTTGTATAGATTGTTTCGATAATAAAACCCACAATTGGAGGATTTACCTAAGACAGTATACCTAAAGGTGCTGCCTCAACAGAAGCAGCAGGAGCTGCTTTGCCTATAGAAGTTTATGGATTATTTACATTACACCATTCTGTGGCACAGTTTTCTCTATACATATGTTTTGCATACATTAGTGCCCGATGATGTGCAGTGCTACACATGTGCTTTAATGAAGAGCATGTGCTTTCTTATTCCACTGAGCAGAGCATAATGGTATTGGCCAGGGTATCACAAATGTTACCTAAACATTGTGATAAATTTTCTCTTAAATACATTCTGATAAAATTTTCCCAGTGTATGCCAATAGTGCAAAGTGATTGAAGAGTGGATAATAAATCTTGAAACTGCCAAGACGTTGCATGTTAAATGTTGCATCCCACATGAATAAACACTGTCAGAGACTGTAATCAATGCTCTGTAAGGAAAATTAAGACCAGGATGCATTTTCTCACAAATGCATGGCTCCTCACTTGACGCCTCAAAGGGCGCTGCCGTCACTTATCAGTCAGAAATGTGGTGCAAATGGAAAGTCTGCATAATCCCGCTCTTCCCCGCTTCTCGTTAATGCTTCTGCACTAGTAGTTATTTTGCTTTGCAAGAAGTGAATCAGCAGTGCAACTGTGCCTTCAATTCAGTCGAACCTTGTTACAACGAAGTAAGATCTGACACAAAAATACCTGTTATATCCGATATTTGTTATAAGCATATATATTCACTATTTGCTGGTCTCTACAAGAAACATATTTAATTTAATTTGTTATATGCAAAAACATCTTTACAATGGAGCACTTGGGACCTCCAGAATCCTTTGTTATACAGGTCACTTAGTTGCAAAGATTGTTCACCATAGTGCTTGCAATAAAACTACCTAAGCACATTCAGAAAAAGAAAACCTTTATTCAACATGGATTCGACAGATACTTTAGTGAATGAAGCTGCCAATTTTCATCTGCACACTTCATCCAATAGAATGTACAACTTCAGCAGACATTATGGCACAGAAGTTCATGCCGTGAAGCACTGTGCAACCTGATTGTAGCACAAGGTAGTGCTGCAGAGCTTCGAGTGCCGCTATCACCTCCCTTGTCAAAATTATTGGGCTCATCATCACTGCTGCTCAACAAGGTGATGAAGGAGGCTAGTTAATTGCTGCGCTAAGTACAGAACAGGGAGAAGGAACACAGGGACAGTGACAAGGTTGTTGTCCCTGTCTTCCTTGTCTCTCTTCCATACTTGGACCAGGAAAAATAAACTTAACACTACTGCATGCATGGACGTTTACCTTCTTCCCATCCATGATGGCTTTGACAGTGTCGCTGGTATGCTGTTCTGAGCAGATCATCATTATCATCATCATCTGAGCAGAAAGGGGAAGGAATTTCTATTATCCACTGTGGATTCCACGCCCTCCCATGAGGTCTTTGTTGTGGTGTCAAGTATGACTTTGTATGCCCTTCGCAGCTCAGTGGCAAATACGAAAGGCAGTGGTGGCACTGCTATGTGCACTCGTTGCAAAGCAACAATTCAGCCATTGGGGATGCCCAAATTCCTTCATTGTAGAGGCAGATATGTTGTAGTGGTGATCACTTTAAAGGCATTCACAATGAATATAGTAGCAAGGACATATAGGAAAAGTAAGAGTTCAACTAGGACATACAGGATACTTCATTATACAGGTCATTTTGTTGTGAAGGCATTCGACTGTGTCCCTCTTGTTATATCGAGGCTAAACTGGGTGCTCAACGTATTTGAGGATGTGGCTTTGAATCGCCATAGACCTTAACATTCTCAGCCTTTCTAGGTGCTCAACTCTGTATTCATTAATCCCTCTGCCACCTATCTAGCACACTTGTTCCAGAGTATCAGCTTCTACTATGGCACAGGAGATGAAGCCATATACTGTCCTCTGGTCACCTTACATACCAGCCACAGTGACTTGGAGATCACCACCTTAAATGTCGCCAAATCTTTTCTTTTCAGGGTAAGACAACAGATTATGGCCAATTATTTTCCGAAACAAAGACAAATAAGTGCTGCCAGTGGTCAGACGCCATTTAGACTGTTCACTTGCTCCAGCAGGTGGAGGCCATAATGAGTGAGAACCCTTAACAGCAAATTATGGCCATTATGGTGCACCTTCAAGTGGCAAAATCAACAGCCAAGCTTTATGTGAACATAAGGTGCCACTCCAATGTAATAGATTTGCTTATGTGACCCAAGAGTGGCTGGCTGTGAACTTCTGTGGCCACATCACCCTCAATGTGGTGTCCTAGTCTCCAATGTGGCATCCTAGTCCTAGTTCCACCTCCCATGGGGAGGTGTCACTGAGAGAAAGACTAAGAGCTACACAATGCTAAAAGCTCTCTAAAGATTGCTATTGTGGAAGCACTACACAATATCAACACATGCACTATCTGATCCAAGACAAATTCAGTCAGTAATTAAGAAAGGAGATGGTTGTACTCGACAGTCTTAGAAAAGAGCAGTAAAGGAATGCAAAAAATTTGGAACAAATATCGGAACCATTGCCATTCGCAAAACCATTATGCCCTCGCATACTTTGTGCACCTGACATATTTTAGAGATGTGTTGCTACTGACAGTGATGTTCCCAACATTTTGTCTAGATGCAGACTCAGCCCAGTTAATTCACAGGGCACCTAAATGCTTTTGGGAAACCATCAAGGGTGTGCACGAGGCAGTGCAGTGGGCAACATGGACGATGACAGATGTCGCACATCCTTTCCAACTCTTCTAATTGTTTTTACATAGGCAATGGCACACATCAATAGTGGACTCAAAATGAACAAAGTGGCACCTTGACACAACTGGATTAGATACTGTGGTTTTACCATTTTTCATTGTCTAACACAGTTACACTTCATTGCTGCCTCCCCCTTGACCTTAAGTGGTGTGGAAGCCATTAGTGTCAGGTGTAGCACTAAAATACCAAGGTATCCCCAGAACAATGCTGCTGCTAGCACACAAAATTATTGATGGTGGTGAACTAACCAAGCTTAACCACATTCGAGAACTTTACCAGCCCTTGCTTTCTGGACTGTGGAACACCAGCAGTCAGGTTCATATTAGTTACCCGTTTTTCAGTAAAGAAGGCTTTCATAGTATTCTGGAAAAGCCGGGCTTGACCTAGAAAGTTCAAAGAACATTTTTCTGTGCAGAAGTGGGCAAATACGTTAAAACCTATCTCATTAGACTGATGTTACCACTGCTGTAATTTGGATGTGAAATTCAACAAAAGGAAGTTTCACCTCTATATTCTCCACTAGCAATCAAACTTTTTCACCAATAAATGCAGATAAGAGTTCTAAAATAATGCTTTACCAGCCTAGAGCTATTTAGCATGGCTGTTTAGTGTCCCCACGAAGTCAAGGTTTCTGGTAGCAAGCGCGAGCTGTCCAAGGGGAACGCAAGGCCTCCATGAGCCACATATTCGAGATCCCTACTGTATACTGTATATGATCTGGAACGCTTGCTAGCTCTGAAATTAATCACAGATATGAGCCTATGCATTTAATGGCTGTATGCAATGATCAGCTTTTCTACACTATTCATTTCCTCTGATAAATGTACAATAACGTAGCTATGATAAGCATGCCATGCTTCAGCACCTCATATCCTCTATTGACGACCCATCTTATTACATACCGTGCTCATCTGCAAACCATGGCTTGACAATTATAGAATCAATGCAAGTACTCGGGCATGTAAAATAGCTTTATTGGATTGCTATAGTGCTGCTAGAAACAAGTTCTTGTAATTCAGCATTCTTCATGGTAGAGTAAATATCAAAGCAGCCAAGCTGTTTTAAATGGCCCGCTTTTCGGCATTAATACAATCTTGCATTGTGCATAACATATGCTCGTATGATCAGCCCACAAGAATGAGCACTGAGAACTAGAAGCATCCACTGCATGCCTGTCAAGTTTCACTAGCATGTGCATTGCAGCCAGGATAATTCAGTGCGTTGTATTCTTGTACTTCATTCCAGTAATATCACAGCAATTAAACACCATGAATGTTAACTTTCATTCAGCTGTTCTCTCGTCTTGTAGCTGATGTTCCACAAGCCTCCGAAACAGCCCATCAGTAATGCTCATCAGCTGCTCATAAGTTCCAAACTCAACAACAGTACCTGCCTTCAACACTGCAATTTTATCTGCCCTGCGAATTGTAGATAGCCTGTGAGCAATAGTGAGCACAGTGCGCCCAACCATAAGCTTTTTCAAGGCCTCTTGCACTGCTCGCTCGCTAACAGCATCCAATGAGCTAGTTGCTTCATCCAAGATCAACACAGTGGGGTCCCTAAGAATAGCTCGAGCAATAGCGATACGTTGCTTTTGGCCACCAGATAACAAGATTCCTCGTTCCCCAACCATTGTATTAAAGCCATCAGGAAGGCCTTGGATGAACTCTAGTGCATTGGCCTCACTTGCAGCCCTGATTACATCATCTTTTGAACTTTTCTCCATACTCTTTGCACCGTAAAGGATATTCTCGAAAATTGATGTAGCAAAAAGTGTTGGTTCCTGGCTAACAATTCCCACATTCAATCTCAGAAAGTGGGGCTCCAGGTCCCTAATATCAATTCCATCCAGCATGACAGTACCTGAAGATGGGTCATAAAGCCGAAGGAGTAAAGAGGCCAGTGTAGATTTTCCCTGCCCGCTAGGGCCTACAATTGCCAACACAGATCCTGCAGGCACTGCAAGGTTTAGCTTTTTAAGAACGTCAATGTCTGGCCTGGAGGGGTAGGCAAATGTAACATTGCAAAACTCTATGTGCCCTTGGAGATTGGAAAGCGCCAGCCCACCAGAGTTTGGCAGAGCCGGAACACGATCAGCAATTTCCCATACTTTTTTTGAAGCACCCAGAGCTTTGGTTGCTTCAGTGAAGAAGCCTCCAAGACTACCGATGGACACACCAACATAAGCTGCATACAGCAAAAATGAAGACAGGTTTCCTACAGTAAGTCTGCCATCAGACATGAGAATGCCCCCATAATAGAGGACAGCCAATACAATCATATTTCCTGTGGCACCAGTGCAACCAAAAAAGACTGCCCGCAACCACGTTTCAGTATTAACCTTGTCCAAGAGCCTAGAAAGCCCTTCAGCATACCTGTTGATCTCAAAACTTTCTTTAGTAAACGCGCGCACAGTTCTGATGTGTGACAGCTGTTCCTCTGCAATGGCACTAGACTGGGCAAGCTGCGTCTGTACGTCTGCTGCGACTTGCCTCAGTCTACCAGCAAACGCGAAGGAAATAATGGCAACAGGTGGTACAACGCTCAGGCCAACTAGTGACAACTGTGGCGATGTGTACAACATCATACCCACACCACCAAACACTGCAACAGCAGAGCGCAGGCCATCTGATATGTTTTGTGTTAAGGACATCCCAACCAGCGCAGTGTCGCTTGAAAGTCTGGTGATGAGATCACCCGTGCGGTTTTGGTCAAAAAAGGCTATCTCCTGCTGCATCAGCGAGGCGTGAGCTTGCTTGCGGAGAGAGTTGATTATTCGCTGTGCTGAACTGTTCATAAGGTACACTCGACCAAAGTTTGCAAGACCACCGATCACAACAGCGCCAGTCAGAACCTTGCAAATCCAGTTGAGGTTGGCGCGAAGTTCGTCGTTGTTAGACGCAGTGTAGATCACGTCGATCACTTTGCCGATGCAAAATGGGAAGGCGATCATAACAGAGCTGGATACAAAAAGCAACAAAACAGCAGCACCGAGGCGAAATCGTTCGGGTTTTGCTTGCCGCAACAGTCTCTTTAGTTCACCGCTGTCGATGCGTCGAGCGCTTGAGCAAGCTCGACAGAGTACGACAGACACAACTGGTTTCACCGGAGCTACGCAGACACGACGGATAGTACGACCGTTCAAGAGGATGCCACCGTTCCTTGATGAGAAAGACCTGAGCAATAGGTGCTTATGGATTCTCACTTGACGAAATAACCGAGAGCCTGTACTCACTATGAAAGCGTGCATGGCGAGTTCGTATTGCGAAGGTTATCCGATGTTATAAACAGTGTTTGAAGCACCTAGTAGGAATCAGCTGTCGAGCTCGTTTCTCAACAGTTCTACGCATACTGAACTTGCACAGAAACACGCTGCAGGGTGCAAACACTTGGTAACAACATAATAATAAGTTCACGAAGAGCACCTAGTATCACCAAGCTACAACCGAGCACACCGCCTGCCGCAGATGTCTCATATGTGCACCTAGGATCCGCTCATATGAGAAATTTTTGTGCGACCATTGTACGACATGTAGGTGTTCACTAATTTAGACGCACGCGTGTTTTCGACGCTACCTATTATTCTACACCTATCTACACGTTTGGGCCGAGGATTGTATGGAGTAAGAAAATGGGCCTTCCTCCGAAATGGTATAGTCCATCAACATTGGCACCAATCGCGCCAAATTCGCGCGTTTCGATACCGTATTTTGTGTGAGCTGCTGTATGTCCATCGAAGACCGATGCTCCCTGCCGTGTGTTAAAAATGACAAGCGTGAGTACTGGTAGAGGCGGTAATACTAAATGCTTTGACTAAATGCTACACCCTCTCGCCTGTGAGCAAGGCCAGTTAGCATCGTGCAAGCGATCTCGATCGGCGTGACATAAAGGACTTCGCCGCTCGTTTCAAGATACCCCACAGAGGTTGCTCTCTATGGTTGAAGTTCAGAGAAGCTGCTCTCGACACGCTGAAGAAAACGACAAATTCTTAGAGAAATAATGTGAAACCTATCGGACGATTTTACTGCAAATATAATGTAACGGGGGAAAAAAAAACTTTATTAGGCAAGTTGATAGCACGAAAAGTTGAATCGTTACGCCCCTTCCGAGTAAAAAAGAAGCGGTTGGCGACAGTACTTAGCGAAAATGTTGAGTTTCATTTTAGCTAAATTTTGATCTAACGAAGTGTCGATCTTGGCAACCTCTCTTTATCGAGGTGTAAGTGCATTGTCATCCAACACTGGCACCTGCTCGACATTTATTCACCTAAATTTTGAAGGAAGTGCTAAAAATTATTTTCTGATTTCGTGCCTTCATTGCTACAACTACGGTGCCAGCAGTTCTGCAGCTTGCGGTGCAGTTTATTTCTCTAGTGACGTGTGTGAAAATTCATCTTAAGCAGGCTGCCCCGTACAAAAAAACATGTAAGGAGATATAGAACTCCCCTGCTTGTTTTGATCTTCAGTGGTGCCTCAGCCTGCCCATCACTATTATCCCAAAATCCTTTGCAAGGAAACTACAAAGAACGCAATGTTCTCATTCTGCTGGAAGGACATTAACTCACAGTCAACAGATTGGCAGTCCAGGATTGTGCCTCTCAGCCACTCTGCTCATACATCAATGGAGAATACTTATCTTGGAGAGCAGGATGGTGCCAGTAGCTGCCATGACTGTCCAACGCCCGCTCAAAATCTGTGTATTGGATAGAGCTGGCGTCTGTACCTTCATAGTCAAGCATGTAGCTTTCCCAGTTGTGGAAGTGGTCCTAAATGAAGTTCTTTTCATCGGCATGTAATGATTGTAGAGCTCTCCTTGTCCTCATTTTGACTGTATGGTACTGATATCCTTTTGATTCAAGGTTAGCATAAGGCCTATAATGGGGCAGCCAAAATGTAAGTTTTAGAAAAGCTGGACGAAGAAGCTAAAGTCCTGTTTTAGTAAAAAGCAGTGGCTCATTCCATCTGCATGTTCTCTACACTTATTTCAGGTACACTTTTAGGCAGGCTTTTTGTAGCTTGAGTAGCATCCATGACACCTTTTGTGCAATTAGTTCTGCAGACTTGCTGTTCTTAAGTATGGTAATTCTTTAATTCAATCAGATATTCTGTCATTCTTGAAGGGGAGAGGATACAAAATATGATCATGGCCATTGCGAGAACAAATTTTCAAGTAAATCAACCAAAGTACTGTGAGAGAGTTCATGGCGGACACTGTCCCTGTTCTTAGTTTTCTTAAAGCTGATGGTTATGCTTTCGTAAGAAGCAGCAAAACTATTCGCTATCCTCTGCCCTTTCAGGGGAAAGGCGTGTAGTTTGAGTCTGCTGAGTCGATAAAAGCTCAATTAAAGAAAATGTTGGACAGGTCTGTGTGTTACTGAGTTTGAAAGCTTAATTCAACAGATTTTTATGTTCTGATCATGTCCTCAATGTGCCTCTGCGATCTGCGCAGTGTTCAATAGTAGTCATGATGCTTAATCTTGATAAACAAGCTCAAGCTGCATCATTTAGATTGTTCGAAGCTTGAGCTTGAACACTTGAATGGTGTGCAGAATGGCGGCTCAGTAGGTGCTCTTTCTGCCATGTTTTCCTATATTGCTCAACGAACTGTGCCATGACAGCATCTTCTCGTCACTGTGGATTTTGGAACTGAAATGTCTGTCTCTTCTTTGTGATAGAGAAAGCCATTTGAGTCGCTTACCGTTGGAGAAATGGCCTGGTGTAACTACTTCTATTTTCACTGGTGATAAAGACATTTAAGTGAGAGGCCTGCGTTTTATTACTGCCTTTATATTATACAACACTATCCCAAATTCTTGAGGCATCAGCTTCACCTTGCTGAGAACCTTCTGGAGGCTGTAACTGCAGTCCTTAACATCCTCTCCCAAAAGCCTCCCTACCATGCTGCCTTTTCTGCAGTAAGCTTCCACTCAAACCTCTTGAGAGCAGTACTGTTGAACAATGCACTTGTTTTGTGAGAGTTGCATTGAATTTCTGACTCTGCTGGCCAACGAAATGCTGCCATTGGAATGGTGATCCTCTGATGCAATGCAGCGTGACTGTAGAATTGGTCCAAAAAGGTTAGACCTATCTTGTGCCTTGAGGGAGCTAATCATGAACTTCACCAACCTGGCTCCTAGCAAGAAACTTGCAATCTCGGTGGCAGGATTTTCTTTATATTTGGTACTCTTGATTTGGCCATTACACAAGCCGCGGACATGCGCTCATGTTAAAATACCTGAAAAAATGTGCAGGCTCCATAACCTTTCTAGTTGGTATAACAAAGCATGTGCACTTGAACGGTCTGCTTTCCTGGCTCAGCATTCACCCAACAAGGGACAGCCTGGGCATGAATACATTGCAGCTCTGAGCACCAGTTTCTCCACTTTCTACAGTTCTCGCGGCTCACTTTCTCAACCAATCTTTCATTGTCACAGCTCTCAAAACACTAGCTTCAATTAAATACTGAAATGTACAGTCATTCCAAGGGGGTCAAATATTCTTGATACCGTCTACAAAACAGACCTCTTGCATGGTTTGCGTTCTGTCTGGAGAAACCTAAGTGCAGATCTTGAGGCAACGGACAAAACTTGTGTAACAGGGTCTCATATTATTTCGAGCAGGAATGGCGGTTACATTGGCTGCAGCAATTAGCTCATGGTGAGACTGCGATGGCCATTTCCTCAGCCGCATACCCATCGACTCAATCGGGGCATTAACTTCTCTGTAGAGTTGTCGTGTTTCTTCCTCTGTTGCAGGTCTAATGCGGAGGCCAAGTACACGGAAAGATTGAGCTAATCGCCTGGCTATCGCTTATAGTAGGCCTTACACTGATATTATGTGTTGCCACAGAATGACATTTAGCATGAATATGCCTTTTGCAGTCCCAAAGAGCTGTCTGATTATTCTCAACTCACTGCACAGTATCTCTTTCTTCTTTCTTGATATTCATCTGTAACAAAGCTTTCAAAGTGATAGCTTTCTTTGCTTCTCCCTCCCACTTTGCAGCTTATCAGTTTCTAGCCATTTATGGTCAGCTTGGCTCACTGGATGTCTCGTCATCATCATCAGCCTGGTTACGCCCACTGCAGGGCAAAGGCTTCTCCCATACTTCTTCAACTACCCCGGTCATGTACTAATTGTGGCCATGTCGTCCCTGCAAACTTCTTAATCTCATCCGCCCACCTAACTTTCTGCCGCCCCCTGCTACGCTTCCCTTCCCTTGGAATCCAGTCCGTAACCCTTAATGACCATCGGTTATCTTCCCTCCTCATTACATGTCCTACCCATGCCCATTTCTCTTTCTTGATTTCAACTAAGATGTCATTACCTCGTGTTTGTTCCCTCACCCAATCTGCTCTTTTCTTATCCCTTAAAGTTACACCCATCATTCTTTCCATAGCTTGTTGCGTCGTCCTCAGTTTAAGTAGAACCCTTTTCGTAAGCCTCCAGGTTTCTGCCCCGTACGTGAGTACTGGTAAGACAGCTGTTATACACTTTTCTCTTGAGGAATAATGGCAACCTGCTGTTCATGATCTGAGAATGCCTGCCAAACGCACCCCAGCCCATTCTTATTCTGATTATTTCAGTCTCATGATCCGGATCAGCGGTCACTACCTGCCCTAAGTAGATGTATTCGCTTACCACTTCCAGTGCCTCGCTACCTATCTTAAGCTGCTGTTCTCTTCCAAGACTGGTAAACATTAGTTTTCTGCAGATTAATTTTTAGACCCACCCTTCTGCTTTGCCTCTCCAGGTCAGTGAGCATGCATTGCAATTGGTCCCCTGAGTTACTAAGCAAGGCAATATTATCAGCGAATCGCAAGTTACTAAGGTATTCTCCATTAACTCTTATCCCCAATTCTTCCCTATCCAGATCTCTGAATACCTCCTGTAAACACGCTTTGAGTAACATTGGAGAGATCGTATCTCCCTGCCTGACACCTTTCTTTATTGGGATTTTGTTGCTTTCCTTATGGAGGACATCGGTGGCTGTGGAGCCGCTATAGATATCTTACAGTATTTTTACATATGGCTCGTATACACGCTGATTCCGTAATGCCCCCATGACTGCTGAGGTTTCGACTGAATCAAATGCTTTCTCGTAATCAATGAAAGCTATATATAAGGTTGGTTATATCCAGCACATTTCTTTATCATCTTATTGATAGTGTGAATATGGTCTATTGTTGAGTAGCTTTTACGAAATCCTGCCTGGTCCTTTGGTTGACAGAAGTGTAAGGTGTTCCTGATTCTATTTGTGATTATTTAAATACTTTGTAGGCAATGGACAGTAAGCTGATCAGTCTATAATGTTTCAAGTCTTTTGCGTCCCCTTTCTTAGGATTAGGATTAGGTTAGCATTCTTCCAAGATTCCAGTAAGCTCGAGGTCATGAGGCATTGCTTATGCAGGGTGGCCAGTTTTTCTAGAACAATCTGCCCACGATCCTTCAACAAATCTGCTGTTACTTGATCCTCCCCAGCTGCCTTTCCCCTTTGCATAGCTCCCAAGGCTTTCTTTATTTCTTCCGGCGTTACTTGTGGGAGTTCAAATTTCTTTAGACTATTCTCTTTTCCATTATCGTCATGGGTGCCACTGGTATTGTATAAATCTCTAGAACTTTTCAGCCACTTGGAACTATCTAATCCATATTAGTAATGATATTGCCAGCTTTGTCTCTTAATGCATACATCTGATTCTTGCCTATTCCTGGTTTCTTCTTCACTGCTTTTAGGTTTCGTCCATTCCTGAGAGCATGTTCAATTCTATCTATATTATACTTCCTTATGTCAGCTGTCTTACGCTTGTTGATTAACTTGGAAAGTTCTGCCAGTTCTATTCTAGCTGTAGGGTTAGAGGCTTTCATACATTGGCATTTCTTGATCAGATCTTTCATCTCTTGCGATAGCTTATTGGTATCACTACTTAAGATAGCTTACTCATCACTAGAAATTAAATAAACAAAAACGTTCGTTGGTTGGATTAAAACTGTAAACGGTTAGACTAAAACTGTAAAATATTGATGTGCTGAATGTATCTGTATCCCAACAGTCTCGCTCAGTGTTAGATTCGAATGGATTTCATGGTATTACTGATAGTCCTACCCGTATAACCACTAATAGTAGTACTTTAATTGATTTATTCATAACAAACCAGGATCCTAGTGACACTGGGTGGCGTTCTTGCCTCACAAGTTAGCAATCACTTGCCAATTTTTTCTTTGTTTGTTAAGACCCCCTACCAAGACACTAAAAAACTTTCTTGCGTAGATCGAAAAATACAGAACATTAATCAATATACACTCGACAAATGTAGAAGTAAGCTTGTAAATATTGCCTGGGAAGTCGTCTATGACTTGAAAACATGCGATGAAGCCTATGATAATTTTCTGTATCTGTTTAAGAAAACGTACTTCGAATCATTTCCGCTTATCCTTATTAGGAAGTCAGCACGATCACGTAAACCTTGGATAACTAATTACTGCCTCAAACTAATCAAGAAGAAGAATAAGCTTTTCGACAAATTTTTAACCACATGCAGCCCTGAAAACTGGGAACTATTGAAAACAAAGAAGCACAATCAATAAATTCCTGCATAATGCGAAACGCGCATATCTGCACAATATTTTTTCTCTAGAGAACAGTTATAAGCCTGAAGCCATGTGGAAAAAATTAATGGCTGTTTGAATCGTTCCAATGCAAATCAAAATATCGCTGAACTAAAATTAAATGATCAATCAGTACAGGGTACTAAACTGGCACAAGCTTTTAATGACTTTTTCCTGAAGCTAGGGACAAGTTGCAAAAATTTTGAAGCAACCGATATGGTTGAAAGAAACCCCAAGAACCTTTTTCTAAACCCCACGAGCGAATCAAACTTTCGCACCTCTTTGTTCACTTAGAAACAGCGCAGCTCTGGACATAGATAATTTGCAAATAAAACCTGCAAAATACGTAGCCGATTTAATTGCACCAGTACTCACCCACATCTACAATCTAGCCCTCTCAACCGCAACTTTTCCACAAAAAATGCAAATATCAAAAGTAATTGTAATTTTTTAAAGTTGAGAAAAAAACAATCTTGCCAATTACCGACCGATTTCTCTTCTACCACTGTTTTCTAAAGGTCTGGAGAAACTGTTACATTCTAGGATTTCTTCCTTCATAGATAAATTCAACTTGATGAGTGCATGTCAGTTTGGTTTTCACAAAGGTCGATCGACCGAGCATGCTCTGTTAACACAAAAAGAAATTATTCTAAAAGCATTTGAGGAAAAACAGTTTGTTATTGGAATATGTGTAGATCTTTCAAAAGCGTTCGACAGTTTGAACCATGACACATGATTAGTAAAACTTGAACTTTGCGGAATAAGAGGAGTTCCCTTTAAAACTTTTAACGTCATATTTTAAATACCAGAAACAGTGCATTTCTATCAATGGCAGCCTCTCCCCTCTGAAATCGATTAATGCTGGTTTTCCACAAGGATGCATCCTTGGACCGCTCTTATTTAATTTATATGTTAATGATGTCACTAACATTAGCAAGACACCATCTTATATAATGTACCGGATGACATGACTACTATTTCGCAGTTCCAACATTAAAAAACTTCAGTTAAACATCAATGATTTTCTCCAAGGCCTGCTAACATGGAGTAATATAAATTCATTAAAAATTAATACAAACAAAACTAAAGCAATCATTTTTACTCCTAAACAATTGCCGGTAGTTCTCACAGAAAATCTTATGCTTGACAAATGCCTTTAGAAGTTGACTCTTTCAAAACACTTGGTGTACACTTCCACAAGCATATGTCCTGGGACACGCATATTAAACACATTATTACCAAACTTTCGAGGACTGTGGGCATTTTGGCTAGATTACGTTTTTTTCTACCACCCAATAATAAATTACTGATTTACAACGCATTATTTTTGCCCAGCTTAAACTACTGCTTTCTTGTATGGGGCAAAACAACGTGATCAAATTTACAACAATTGTGTGTACTTCAGAAAAAAGCCCTTAGACACATAGCTGGAGTGCCCTTCAATGCACATACAGAACAGCTTTTCTATCGGTTTAATGTAGTACCTGTTCGTAATCTATATTCATATAATATGGCCATACGATGTAAACAGCATGAATACTAGGGAAGACATCATAACGTCGTTATCGCACTTAAAGACTAGGAAACCTACATACAACACGCGCACTAAAGAGTATTGGAAAGTCGCGTTTTGTCGAACTAAATATGGAGAACAAATGCTCCAACACAGCATACCTTTACTTCTAAATTTTCTTCATGAACGAGAGATCGATGTCACAACTGTTAGCGAAAACACATTGCGCTTCATTTTTATGACGCATTCATGATATCATCTGTTCTGCGTGGATCTTTGTCTGAAAACTTATATGCATTTCATTATGGACATTTCATGCATACAACCCTGCAATCCTCTGTATATTCTGTATTTTTTTCCCGCAGAGAATATGTGAAATAGTAGTCCGTGCCTGAAATTTTGATATTGCAATGTATGCTGTTTTGTTTTTAACGCTTCTTGTGCTCATATTATGTTTGAAATGTTAGTAACTGGTTTGTCCTACTGTACGCCTTGTAAAGGGGGTCCGAACCTCTGTCAAGTGAATTCACTTTCACTTTTTAGTTCGGACTTTCCCCCATCCAATATGGAAACAAATTCAATTCAATTCAATACTCGTCACTAGAAATTAAATTAACAAAAACGTTCGTTGGTTAGATTAAAACTGTGCCCCTAGCAACAGAAGCTCGATGCTCTACCCATTAAACCATGGACGCATGCTTGAAAAGGGGGAAATAAACTCATGCAAGTCAGCATTTGCGTATAAAACATGAGTGCACATATCTTCCTTGTGGTGATGAAGAAGTTACGGAGTTACGGGATGCAGTTGTTCCTGAAATTACGCTCTAATGTGTTTTTTTAAGTCTTAATAACACTTGTAAAGCTGCATACTTGCTGGCCAATATCCCGTAGTAGGTATAAGCCGTTCTTGGGGCAACAAGAAATTTGCTGCACGTCTCTCATTGTACTGTTATGCTTTGGCACGTTTCTGCGAAGTCAAGGTTAAGCACTTTGTGTCTTATGATTGAGGAAGTCTTTATGCTGTATAAGTCTACCGCTTTCTGTGTAAGGTCTATTATGGTGGTTGAGGAGTACTTTCATCGCTGAAATTTGCAGTCGTCTCTTGTAATGCACAACAAGCTATCACTTTCAAAGATGTCAAGCTACAGTTCAATTTGCCAAGATAATTTTTAAATATTGGCAGTCAAAGCCCTTAGAGTAATCCAAAAACGCATGAGAGGAGCAACAAAGTCAGTCGGAAGATTGGGTTCCTTTTCTAAGCATTTGTTCGGTGACACAAGTTAGGTCTATATGCTTACTCTTCGAAGATCATCCATACGTTTGTAGTTGTTGACTCGCTACGTACGACAGTCTGGTGTGGAATGTAATGAATACAAGACGGCGCACCACTTCTTTCCGGTGTACATTCAGCAAGGCATGTCCTCATATAAATTTTAATGGTTGAGCCATATTCCGCAGCGAAATCCCTATTAAACTCGCTTTAAAGCTTCTCTTTTATTGCTGTCTAGCTACTCACAATCTTCTTTCCATGAGAAGGCTACCTCATAGCGATCACCATCAAATCCACCTTTGCTTTGAAACAATTCAAGGACTGATAAAAGCATTGAGTTTTTCTAAGCTGCCCTCTTCTGTCAAAATTCCCATGTTCTCAAATTCCCAGAACTTTTTCCGTGCTTGGCGTCAGCACCCGGCGCACCCAGGCTGTCAGCATCCGCGACACCGCAACCGTCAGTCTTGACCCATTCGCTTGACCCCGGCACCTTCTGTAGTAACAGCACCGACAAAGTCAACATCGAAGAATGGCTTGGCATATACGAACGCGTCGCTGGACACAACTAATGGGACCTGACAGTGATGCTTGCAAGACTTGGTCGTCTGTCAGCATGGTAGGACGGCCGAGGACAAGCCTGCTGCAGAGATATCTTTTGCAATACCCAGCACTTCCACCAAAAATGAAACAGGCAGAGATGTAAGGTTAAATGGGACCGTGATGACTCTGCAGAAAACGTGGCCGGTAAAACCAGTATGACCGAACGTTAGGTTAGCCCCACTATGTTGTCTCTTACGTTTTGTTGGTGATCGTCGTCTTTGTCCCTCCTGTGGCACCGTGACGTAATGTTCCATCATTTTACAGCATATACACGTCAACAATATCGGTTGGTAGTTTTCAGCCATGTTTTGTTGACGTCTTTGAAGATTGGTATGACTGGCGGTTTCCAATCTTGTGGAATCTGACCAGTCATTAAAGACTGACGAAAAATATGGAATAAAAACCTGCTCAGAGACAATATTTAGTAATTTAGAGTTAATCTTGTCAGTACCTGCTGACGACGAAACTTTCCAATTATAAGTGCTGAGCAATACCATCAATAAACAGCCTTATACCGTGATGTATACAAAGGGTTGACCATTATTTTAAAAGTTGGGTTCTTTTTATCCCGAATGCCTTATTTATGCGCATAAAGAGGTGTCAGCTATATTAATTGCCTATTTCAGCTAAAAATACACTACATGGTTTTGTGCCGAATTTGCCTTGAATAATCTAAATGAAAGGTTGACGCAGGTCCGACATTGTGCCAGGAGGGCGAGTTGCTGTGTAAAATCAGCATCTTGCTGGTGCTAAGATCTGCGCCAGGAGGTCAAATGGCTGGTCCATCACTGCACAAGGTACTTTACGTTTTCTCGTCAACGCAGCATAATCTGTGCTCCACTGCCTTGACTATACTCTAGCACTCCAACTGGTGCACTAAAGGACTGCTTCATGGTTTCAATTCAAAGTTGTATTGAACAGGTAGGTTTCCCAAGCAATAAGTGACTCATCATAAGAACAGTCGGTGCCATTGGGAGATATGTGTGCCGTATCATCGAATGAATGCTGCTGCAGGCCACTGTGGAGCATTTATTGGCTTGGCTCTTGGTCTTGAACAAGAAATCTTCCGTGAAGCTGCCAGTCAAGTAGTATTTGCAAAGTACATACTATTGCTGGCCATACAGCATATTGTGTGTCCACCCATTCGTTACCAAATACAACTGCTTCCAACACTGGGTGCATCCCCTAAACGTGCAAAATCATCGTCCTGTCCAGATATGTGTGCCGTATCATCGAATGAATGCTGCTGCAGGCCACTGTGGAGCATTTATTGGCTTGGCTCTTGGTCTTGAACAAGAAATCTTCCGTGAAGCTGCCAGTCAAGTAGTATTTGCAAAGTACATACTATTGCTGGCCATACAGCATATTGTGTGTCCACCCATTCGTTACCAAATACAACTGCTTCCAACACTGGGTGCATCCCCTAAACGTGCAAAATCATCGTCCTGTCTCACTGACCCAAATTTGCTGCAATAGGTTTGAGCATGTGATCTGTTGGCACCCTAAACAATACCTAGATGAAGACAACATGCTATTTGGAGTGCAGCATGGTTTTATGGAAGGCTTTTACTGCCACTCAGCTTATTGCTTCATATAACGACTTAGCAGTTAATAACAGGGAACAAACAGAAGCAGTATTCTTTACATTTTGCCAATGCCTTTAAGTGCCCAAACATACAGCTCCATGTAAGCTTTACACAGTTGAATAAACACCAAATCTGCATTTTATCAGAGCCTATATTGAAAGCCGGGCTCAGTACGTCAAAGTCGGCAATCGTATTTGAGGCATTTCATTTCACGTCAGGTGTAGCATAGGATATGGGTCATTTTTGCTACCTTTTCTGTTCCCAATAGTCAATGACAGCAAATATGGTTGGATGCATTGTACACAGTAGTTAAATCACAAGCTGATGAAATAACCTTGATAAGGTTTGCCACTGGTGGGAAGGGTAAGAAATGAGCTTGAACTATAATTATAGTGCTGTGTTATGAAGAAAAGCAGCAAGGAGACACCTTACACTCCCTATTAGCAACACCTAACAATCTTTCTGCCCATTAGTACCTCGAGGTAATTCTAACAGAACGCATGAAGTGGGACGAGCGTAGTGAAAACATTCGCATGAGCGCTCAGAAATTTATGGACCTGTGTCACGATTTCAAAGGAGCCCCTATACAGGTAAATGTGCAGGGGCGTTTGCTATGCTGTCAGACCTAGCTATGAATATGCATAGGCTTTGCAGAATCCATATGCCAATAAAATATTGTTAAATTAGAATTATTGCAGCAAATAGAAGTTAGGTTCATCTGCAATTTCTGCAGAAAAACAATTGTGTGTCGCAGATGCTGAGTGCTCTCCATCTTGAATAGCTACAAGGAAGGTGCGCTTGACAGGCTACAACTCTTGCACTTAGTGTACAACAGAGTCCAGCATTATGAAATAATTCTACCTGTGTCCTGCTTCTGCCAGCATTCGTCAGTACCGCAGTAGAATGATACAGGGCCTATGTGCTGTGAATAATGCTATAGATAGTAATTTTTTTCTGAGACAGAGAATGGAATGAATAGCCTAAGAGCATTGTTGAAAGTAGATACGTTGTCATTTGTGATTTGTATTGTTTGGCTATAATATTGTTTTCCAATGTTTTTGTCCCTTAATTACATTTTCTGTATATTCATTCCTCCTTGGACTCAAGTGAGTCGGCAGCATTTATAAATAAATTTCAGAAATGTAACTCTACCACAACAGACAATACTGTGAAACCTAGTTCGAGATAAAGTGCTGCTGTTCGTAATTTGGTCATCAGGCCCATGATGGTATTACTGAATGTTTAGGCTGTTGCACTTGACTGCAATGGCAGCTTGCACTAATACCATGCTCCAAGTCTTCTCATTATATCTTATAGTTAAAAGTGTTTTAAGCAAAAATTCGTGCAAATTTCATAAACTTGGCCATTGAGCAATCAAAAGTATATTTATATTTTCCAAATCAAAATGGTTGACCTGCTGTGCTCTGATTTGATCTGAAATCACTACCAAAACATTGAATGAAGAAAAGGCTGATCTTTACCACGACTATCTATGTAATTTCATTTCTCTGGCATTTCATAATTAAATTTTTGTTTTTAAGTGAAAAGCATTACTCGGGTAACCTGTCTTTCTTGGTGCAGCATTCCAGCTGTCCAGCAAATGGAGAGAAGCCATTTCAGTGCCCTTCATGTGCTCAAAGGTTCCCACGAAAGTGTAATCTCAATCGACACCTGCGCACCCACACAGATGAGAGGCCATTTCAGTGCCCTGCGTGCCCTCAAAGCTTCAAATTAAAGAGTCATCTGAACCAGCACCTGTGCGCCCACACAGGCGAGAAGCCATTTCAGTGCCCTTCGTGCCCTCAGAGCTTCTCACGAAAGTGTATTCTGAACCGACACCAGCGCACCCACACAGGCAAGAGGCCATTTCAGTGCCCTTTTTGCCCTCAGAGATTTTCACAAAAGAGTAATAGGCACCAGCACCTGCGCACCCACACAGGTGAGAAGCCATTTCAGTGCCCTGCGTGCCCTCAAAATTTCACACGAAAGAGTCATCTGAACCAGCACCTGTACACCCACACAGGTGAGAAGCCATTTCAATGCCCTTCATGCCCTCGAAGCTTCTCACGAAAGAGTACTCTGAACCATCACCTGTGCACCCACACAGGTGAGAGACCATTTCAGTGCCCTGCATGCCCTCAACGCTTAATACTAAAGACTCATCTGAACCAGCACCTGCGTACCCACACAGGTGAGAAGCCATTTCAATGCCCTTCATGCCCTCAGAGTTTCTCACAAAAGAGTATTTTGAACCAGCACCTGTGCACCCACACAGGTGAGAAGCCATTTCAATGCCCTTGTTGCCTTCAGAGATTCTCACGAAAGAGTACTCTGAACCAGCACCTGCGCACCCACACAGGTGAGAAGCCATTTGAATGCCCATCGTGCCCTCAGAGCTTCTCACAAAAGAGTCATCTGAACCAGCATCTGTGCACCCACACAGGTGAGAAGCCATTTCAATGCCCGTTGTGCCCTCAGAGCTTCTCACGAAAGAGTCATCTGAACCAGCACCTGCACACTCACACAGGTCAGAAGCCATTTCAATGCCCATCGTGCCCTCATAGCTTCTCACGAAAGAGTCATTTGAACCAGCACTTGAGCATTCACACAGGTGAGAGGCCATATCGGTGCCTTGCATGCCCTCTGAGCTTCTCACGGAAGAATGCTCTGGACCGACACCTGCGCACCCACACAGGAAAGAAGCCATTTCAATGCCCATCG
The DNA here is from genome assembly GCF_038994185.2 of Dermacentor albipictus. Lineage (NCBI taxonomy): Eukaryota > Metazoa > Arthropoda > Arachnida > Ixodida > Ixodidae > Dermacentor > Dermacentor albipictus. The sequence goes on along the minus strand of NC_091821.1, from coordinate 211,005,275 downwards.
TGCCCTCAGAGCTTCGTACAAAAAAATTGTCTGAACCGACACCTGCACACCCACAGGAGAGAAGCCATTTCAATGCCCTTCATGCCCTCAGAGCTTCTCACAAACATTCCTTCTCACAAAAGAGTGCTCTAAACGAGCACTTGTGCGCTCACTGGTGAGAGGCCATATCAGTGCCTTGCATGCCCTCTGAGCTTCTCACAGAAGAATGCTCTGAACCAACACCTCCACACCCACACAGGAGGGAAGCCATTTCAGTGCCCTTTATGCCCCCAAAGCTTCTCACAAAAGTCGACATGGAAGGTTCACCTGCACTTCCACTAATGTGAGAGGCTGTTTCAGAGCCGTTCATGTCTTGAGAACTTCTTGTGGAAGTCTGCATTAAACCAACAGCCACACAGGCGGGCGGGCATTTCAGTTCCCTGCATGCCCTCAACAATCCTCAAAAGTCCTTACTGAAGGACCACCTGTGCATCCACTCAGCGAGAGGCCATATCAGTGCTCTTCATGTACTCGGATGTACTCATGGAAATTCGCACTGAACTTCACTGCCACTAATGTGAGAGGCTGTTCACGGTCCTTCATGTCCTGAGAACTTGTTGTGGAAGTCTGCACTGTACCGACACCCGCTCGTCCACACAAAGTCCATAGTGAAGGACCACCTGTGTATCCACTCAGGGAGACGCCATTTCAGGGCTCTTCATGTCCTCAGAGTTACTTGCAGAAATTCGCACTGAACTGACATGCACAACCCACATAAGCGAGAGGCCATTTCAGTGCTATTTCTACCGTCAAACCTTCGGACATAAAAGCCACCACAAGTGCACCTGACACGTGCGGTGCAGCAGCGCTGAGTTGTGTGCACTTTCCATTGTTCCTTCTTGCTTTTCATGTTTTCCTTAGTTTTTTCATGGAAGCTCAGCATATGTGTAGGCCTGTAGTTCTATACTAGGATGAAACATTGCAAGTCTTCACTTTTTGTTATTATGATGTTTAAGCTCTTTGTTGCAGACAAGCACTTCTTTCTGCATTGAAGCATTTAACTGCTATTTACTAAGTCAGTTGTGCGAGTTCATTTTAGTGCACTAAATAAAATTTGGGATTGCGTTTTGTTAATTATTGATATTTCAATACTTGCACTAATACCATGTAATGTTTCAATTCCTTTGCATTTGTTGTGCTGAACACTTAAAGAGAATTTGAGTGGATATTTATTATTGCTGTGTAATGCAATTATGTGCTTTTTTTATTCCTACTTTGATTCAAGTGGTTTCAGCGATACTAAATGCACTAATTTTTTTGCTCGTAAATATCCGTGCAGACTTTTGAGACCCTTGAAAATTGCTTCATAATAAAACATTCTTCTCATGGATTGAAGGTTCTTTAATTTTTATGCATCCTTAACCCTTTCAGTGTCGTTTCTTCCCCCCAGATAATAGGGAAGAAACAATGACTTATTTTCGATTATTTGGAAGGGAAGAAATGACATGGATAATGGCACATGCAATCTTAGTATGGTCCTCACACTCTTGTTTTTGTTTTCTATAACCTACTTAAAAGAGATTTGTTAAATGAGAAAGACAGTCATTCTAGATGCACATCTTGACCAAGATGTGCATCTTGACCATGCGAGCTTGATGTGATGTGAGCTTGATGAGATGTGAGCTTGACCAAGTGGTCGCTGCGGTTGGGTGCATAACAAAAAAGGCAAGCAATGAAGATAAACACAACGATCTAGTCCTCGCCTTAATCGAATGTTTTTGCATGAGAGTCAGCTTAGCTTTCCTCAGCTGTCCAGTCAGGCTATTCATTCTGAACTTAAGATGTTTCGAAAGCCAGTGATATGGGCATAGCTCACATTCCTGTCATATGAAACTCAATGTGCAAAGTGCTGGAAACATCAATATAAATTCGAAAACTGCGCGAATGCATTCACAAAGTGTCATGACTGCAGCAGTCCGCATGCAGCCTACTCTGGATCATGTGTAATATTAAAAAAGGGGAGAAGGTAATCCAGGTAGCACCTAAAAAAATTGACTCGCAGTGCATAGAGGACATGCATAGTTTTCAGGTTTAAACTAGGGCGATTCAATTCACTGGTGCTGGTATGTGCTATCTCTGGTTGATGGGAGATGTTAGTATGGCCTTGCTGACCCAACCCTGTCCTCCAGCTCCTAGAGCCCTGCTGCAAATGTATGGCTTGGTACACAGAATATTTCACAAAAACTTCTGGAAAGACAGCCACCTTCTCCGGCTCCTGACTCTTCCAGTGCTCCACCTGAGCCCATGGAGGTAGGCTTTTTTGACACTGGGGAGCAGTACGAGCTGAATCCCAAGTCCTTTCTGACCGGTGAGGTCAAGATCAGCTAGCATAAGTTGAAAATTGTCTTGATGGAATCATCCTCTTCTGAACCAACCTGCCAGCCCCTCCAGCGTGCTTGGCCTTGTGGAGGTAGCGGCTAGCCTATCAGCCTTAGTGCCGAGAGAGCAGCATGCTGCTGAGCATGCCAAAAAAGTCGGTCTGTGCGTAACTGCACCACACGATCATGCAGCTTACTTTGAGCACCACCCAGACTTAAGGGGACAAATCGCGAAAAACTCGATTTTTGGAAAACCACATATACGGGCACTATGTCTTATAAGCTACCATTTCTGTAAATATCAACGTCTAATTCATCGCGAAACTATTTCAAATAAAGTTTATAACGAGCCGCGGCGAGCGAGTGCTCAAAATACCCCTTCTTGGCGCGAACGCAATTTCCCCACAATTACCCCGAGTGCCGCCATTTTGGTGTTCGAGCATTCTTGTGCTTTTTTTCCCCGCCACCCGCGGCGACGGCAGCGCGGAAGTCACAAATGCAGTCACGGGAAGACTACAAATGAAGCTGTGTAGGGTGATATGGGCTGGACTAGTTTTGAAGTGAGGGAAGCTCGCAGCAGTGACAAAGTCAAGCATGGGCTTCAAGTAAGGGGGAACATCGAAATGCGGGGTAAGTAATAAGCGATGTGTTTGCATAGTTGTAAAGATTCCGTCCTCTTTTTCACGTTTAGGATGCTCAAGCCAGCTAGCAAGAGAGTGATCTTCCAAGTACGGTTCGCCCTCCAGCCCCACATTGCATCGTACCGTGTGCCTTTAGGAGTGCTGACTTTTCTTCCTCTTTTGAAACTGGTAGCGGTCTAACTTGTAGTCACGGTAATGACTACAAGGCTGAACCTCACTATCTTCAGCGCCCAAAAATAATGTTCCCTTTGAAGTGGCAACCTTAAGATGAGCACTCACTGCAACATGTTTCCTTGGTAGTACTGCTGCGACGGCCAATGCAATTAACCACTGCTGCTATGTTGAGCCCAGTGTATGAACACCAACCAGATAACGCTACAGAGATGTAGCTGTAGCAGCTCGTCTCCAGCATCAGCTGAAAGTATGCTTTGGCCTTTCGTGGCACCTGACTGCATTTTAAGTAGTGCTTTATGCTTTAAAAAATGTGACAAATATAGAATCCTGTTTCGTGATGTCAGGCTTAGTGTACGGAAAGCAGTGATACAGTTTAAAAGGAAAGGGCTGATTTGATAGTGCTACAAGGGGCTCAGCACTCTCAGCAGCATGGTGTGGCCTGATACCACTGCGTTTGGTTGACTAGTGCATACCAAGTGTGCTGTGGTACCAGGTAACCACTAACTGCAACTACATTGACATTCCTTATGGTCCATGAATCTACACACGAATTGGCTGTAGTCTCACTCGCATGGAAATATGGTATAGTTATTCTACTCGAATAATTTATAGAGCATACCATTTTTGTACTTATACTGCATGCTTACTTATTAGAAGAAAATTACTTCCTCGTTATAACAGTCTTCATTTCTAAGAGTGAGAACACAATGTTAAAACTATTTTTTTGATGCAGCAGCTGTGTTCCGAATTTTTCTCCTTTATGGAGAAGGCTAATTTGGCACCCTTTTGCTGCAGGGGGTTACTTGTTTCTCTTGCACAATTTATAATTGCACTAATGTATTGATGGTTTTCAGATTGTTTTTCCCTATAGGATATATTGCTGCTTTGGGCCTTCAGCTGTTGCTCTCCTTTATGCTTCGCTACATTGTTTCTATTTTTCCTTTTGCCGAATACAAGGCTAGTCAAATAGTGCTTTGATGTTTCCATATGGGAATTTTGTTTTTGTTCATGAGAATTAAGCCTGATAATGTGCCATTTGTGTTTCATTTTACTGGAGAGAATGCAACTAACACTGCACTGTGAGAAGTGTTCCTTGGCAAGCGTTGCGTTTAATGTCTCATTTTATTTATCCTTTAGTATGTTTATGCTTAGCTGTTATGCATATCTGGTATTCTTGCATTGGTTCGTGCGTTAGGTGCTCATTGTGCCTTTCGGAAACCAAGAGATGGCATTATTTTGTATTTTTACTGTTCAAGTTATTTTCATGAGACAGCTGCAGTATGCCATTGTACTGCACTGCAAATATTGCGTACATCATTACGTACTAGTCAAACGGTTGATACCGGTAAGAAGTTTCACAATAAAAATGCTGGTGGTGACAACGAAGTTTTTCTTCGCTTAGTAACAGTTGCATTTTGATTTGTTGTCCCAAACAGTCCAGGACTGTCTGAGAAGCTGCTTACACCAATAATCACTGGCTGTAGTAGCGTCTCGAGCAGTCTGGGACAACAATTAAAGAGGCCCAGTGCATGCATGCATGATGAATAAAATAAACAGCCAAAAATAGTGCTAGGCACATCCAGTGGATATATATTAGATGTTGCATAAACAGCCATATGTAGTACAATGGATGTCCTCTGGATGTTGTGGACGTCTATTAGATGTTGCATATGTCCAGCCCTGACATCCCCACAATGTACCACTTACGTGTTGTGGATGCATTTCTGATGTTCTACAGTACATCCATACAATGTTTTCTGAATAAATCTGGATATCTAATGGACGTACTGAATGTCCAAGGTGCACCATATTATGCACATCTAATGGATGTATCTGGCTATCTGGGGCATAGATTGAACATCTAGAAGGCAGAACGCGCCATAGCAATAGTGGTTGAACGCAAGTGACTGAAAGGCCGCCGATGACGATGAGTGACTCTGCACCAGCAACGCAGGCGTGAGGTCTGTCCGACGTACCTTTAGAGGCAACGTTCTGACTGGTGTTGCAGAAGTCGCGGGGCGCACTACTGCTGAACTTATATTGGGGGCGAGCTCCACCACTGGAAGAGCTAGCGCCACCGTCGGCGTGACGTGGCGTGAGGGATCACGTGTACACAGCGGCCCCGTCGGCTGCTTCAGAAGCGCCGAAGCGAGCTGAAAACGAAAGTTTAAACTCCCACCTGCGCCGTGGTTCTGATTAAGTGGTGAGGCTTTACCGCCTTGGGTGTCTGCTTGACAACATCTGAAAGTACTATAATACGTAGTGGCTGTCTTTGGAGGCGTGCAGCATGGTAGGCTACTGCTCGGGGCCGCAGTGCCGAACGTACGCAATGGAGCCCGGTGTCAGCCTTATTCATACGTAGCCGCAGGGCAAGGAGCTGCGTGAAGCTTGGCTGGCGAAACTTAGAACCGGCAGAGCCATCAGCTACAACTCGGGTGTGCAGCAAGCACACACGTGAGAACGATTTCTGCTACGGCGCCGGCACTGCGCGATGTTCAGTAAGTAGCAGAAAACGCGCACCGAGACAGAGGCTTGCCCGTGCTCGCTGCTCGGCTAATGGCATGACGGTTTGGTCTATGAATTTGTTGATGCTAGATTCTGGCAAGTTCACTGGAACGGAAAGGGAGCGGTAAGACGCACATTAAAAAAGAAGGCTTGGCATATGGTCAACGTCTGTGTTATGAATTAATGCTCTGGATTACAAAAAGAAGCAGAGGGAAATCCCACGCTGAGAAGACCGACAAACATACAGTGCGACGCAACTTGCGAAATAATATTGAAATGTCCAACAATTTACAAGACATCAAGAAAATTGAAACATCGCGACTGCACATCGCAGTCACCGTGGGCGTCGAAGTCTATAACGAAATTATTTTTGAACAGTTCTGATAGCGTCCGCGCAACAATGGTTGCTAGTGTACTGTCAAATGCTCATATGCTGCGGCCTAAAGCTCACGGCACGGTACGAAAACGCGTTCACAGCGAAAGCAAAACATTGTGCGCGGACATGCATGCAAACGTGCAGTCAGTCGCTGCGAACCCGTGCGATCGCTGCATTGAGGCTTCATTATATTATGCCACATTCGGTAATACAGACAGCTCACTATAATAACATATTTCACATAGTTTACTCTCAGTGTTTGCCTACCTTTCACGTAAGAAGCCGGTTGGGGAGACTCCATCGCGGCGACCGCGCGCAGTGGCGTTCACTGTAAGTATTCAGTAAAGAGATGGCGTCTCTAAGCAATTCTGTGCTTTCAGTTTGCCCGAGATGATTATATCGACAGTCAAAAACTTCCCTCGTTTTGAGAGTACCTACATAAATGTCCAGGAGGGCTGCCGCGTGATGTTTTTATTGAGCGCAGTAAGCGAAACCTATGAGGAGCGCGCCGCGTGATCCCTCACACTACGCAAGGGAGGCACTTCCGACAGAGGGCGACTCCGTAACTCCTCGCCGCCATTATGACTCTACCTAGGTACTACGGAGGAGGTTTCTTAGCGCGTGTTGTAGGCGTTTGTCCCTAGGCGTTCCGGCATTGCGGAGTGGGGTTGAGTTTGCTCCGACGCTGCTCCGACGCTGCTCCGACGCTGGCGTAAAATGGTGAAGCAGCAGACACTGACGCCCGATTTGGCGATCGCTGTGTCGGTCAGACTGTCTAGCACCTGTTACGCTCGTGCTAAGTTAGTCATGGCGGATCATAGTTTTCCCGCGCCTTACGGCAATGTACCTTTAAATAACATCACAGATGTTTCTGTGGGCGCAGTAGCGACCGTAGTAGAGTCCGAGCCGCATAGATTGAAAATCTAGAAGGCAGCGCGCCTTAAAATCGCGGTTGAACGCAAGTGGCTGAAAGGCCGCCGGTGGATGGATGGATGGATGAAAGGTAGGAGCGTCCCCTTTGAAACGGGGTGATGGCAGTTGCCACCATGCTCAGCTTTTTTTACCTGTTCTGTGTGTTATTAAAATTCTCGATTTTCTTTAAATACGTCTTCCTACCCTTTTAACGTTATGTCACCTCTCTGCTTTTGAGCCACCAATCCTCCAATCGCCTTTTGCTAATTTCCACCGCATATTTATTTACATGACTGTTATTATCTCTGAACCCTAGGGCGTCAGGAAGCGTGACTGTGGCCGCATCGACATCGGCATTGATACCATCACATTTTAGTATGAGGTGTTCTGTTGTTTCTACAGATTTACCACACACTATCGTTAAATTTCTTTTTATAGCTCCGCGTTCTAAGACATCCTGACCTAGCTTCAAAGAGTAGGGCACTGCCTCTTGAGTTATCATAAAACGCTTCCTTCCTTATCTGCTGTTTCCAGTCTCGATATAGTTCAACACTATGCTTCTTTTCCATTGAATTTATCCAAATTTTACCTTCCGCGTTTTTAACCTGTCGTTTAATGCTCTGTGTTTCTCCGTCCTCTTGTCTGGCATACTTACTGGTTAGCTTCATAGTTCTTTTCCGCCATTGTGAGTCAATTAACGCTCTTTCTGTATAGGTATTTAAATACCTTAGCTGCCCACCTGTTATCGTCCAATTTCCTCAGGCGTTTTTCGTATAGGATTTTACTCTGAGCTTCCCGTGCTTCGAACGATGCCGAGCCCATATCCCCCTGTACTGCTTCCTTTGTGGTTTTCCCGTAGGCACCTAGTGCTAATCTTCCAACACCTCTCTGATTTACTTCTAGTCTCGACTGAACTTCTGCCCTTAAGCACAGGACCGCATTCCCGAAAGTAAGCCCCGGCACGATTACTCCCTTCCAAATACCTCTCAGTACCTCATACCTGTTGTACCCCCACAATGCCCTATGCTTCATTATCCCGGCATATCTTCGCCCTTTTGCTAGGAGAGACTGTTCGTGTTTTTCCGTGTACATCTGCCCTTTGTTTATCCATACCCCGAGATATTTGTATTCGGCCACTCGGGGTATTTCATGGCCTTGTATTGTAAGCTCCTGATCAGTTGTATCGCTGAAAAACATCCCACCGGACTTGGCTGCACTAAAACTGAAACCTAAATTGTCTCCTTCGTCTCCACAGTAATTAACCAGAGTTTGCAAATCTTCCTTGCTCTCTGCTAACAGTACAATATCGTCCGCATACATTAAACCCGGTAGTCGTTGCTCAACAGCCTTTCCGCCTAATCTGTACTACAGATTATACCCTAGATTGCGTCATTGTAACCTCCTTCCCATACGTGTCATATAAAGCATGAACAGCAGCGGTGATAGAGGACAACCTTGCCCTAATCCTTTGTGTACCTCCACAGCTGTCGTACTCTTAATTCCTTCCCATGTTATTTCAACATTATTTTCTCGATATATTTCGTGTAGAAAATCAGTTACCTCATGACCGATACCTTCATCTTTAAATATGTTCCACAGGAGTTCCCTGTTCACGTGGTCGTATGCACCGCTTATGTCCAGGAAGGCTAAATACAGAGGTCTATTTTCCACCTTAGCTATTTCTATGCACTGGGTAAGCACGAACAGGCTATCATCTAAGCGCCTACCACTTCTGAACCCGTTCTGAAGTTCTCCGAGTATTCTATTACTTTCTACCCATAACTGCATTTTTAATTTTACCGCCTGCATTGCCAGCCTATATATAACTGATGTTATCGTAATAGGTCGGAAGGATTTTATGTTCTTCTTATCACCTTTCCCTTTATAAATCAGATTCATTTTACTCTGTTTCCAGCTGTGCGGAATTTGCTTATTTGTTATGACTGCCTACAATGCTTTTATCAGCGTTTCCTTGCTTCTTGGGCCAAGTTCATTAATTAACTTGATTGGAATTTCGTCTATCCCCGCGGACGTGCATTTTGGAATATTTGCTTCCGCCTTTTTCCAGTTAAGATTGGTCAGTTCTAAGCTGTTTTCTATTATGCTATCCTGTGTTGCTCCCTCATTTGGGGCGATTGCCCTATCGTATTTCCTAAATGACTCTGCTATAACTTAACCGATGTAGTTCACAGCGTCATCTCCCTCTATACAATTTCCTTCGGCATCGTGAATCTGTTCCTGCTTTCTGTGATTCGCTTTACGCAGCCAGCTTATATGGTTCCAGAATTTTCTTGACCCCCCTTTATTAGTTGCATCGCGAACTTCAACCAGCCAGCGATCAGAGGAGTGCTTTATTTTAGCCTGGACGAGCACCTGCGCTTGTTGTTTTTGTTGATAAGATTCCCATTTTTGGCCTATTTCCTCTTCAGATAACTGCGCCCTCTTTGCTTCTCTGTGTTCCCGAGATGCCAACCGTCGTTGTTCGATCCCTAATTGCCTTATTCCACCAACTTCGTGGCTTCCTCTTTCCTCTCCAGCGGTTTACTCATTTTACTTCTTTTATTTTTGTACTGATGAGTAGTTCTAACTTATTATATTCCCACCTTTCCATGGGATGTTTCTCTATTGCTTCCTCTATGCCGGCCGCTATTTGCGCTATTTGTTCGTCATTTATTTTGGGTACTCTTTTTGACTTCCCTGCATTTCTCTTTTGAGCAGGGCTCCCAACTGTAGACTTATACGCTTATGATCACTTCCGAGGCTGTACTTCCCCTCTTCGTCTATTTCCATTATTACGAGCTTGCTATACAACCCCTGCGACATTAAGATAGCCAATGGTCGTTTGTCTGTTACGGGACTCCCACGTGATTTGTCCCTCACACTTAATTTCTCTATTTACTATAACTAGGTGTGTCGCTCACAGACGTATAGCACGTACCGACCTCCCATTACAATCTGTGTATCCATCCAGATCCTCGATGTGGCTATTCATGTCACCCAGCAGACAAATATCGGCACCTTCTCCAAACTGCTTTATATCGTCATCGAGACACTTCACTAGATCCTTGTTCTCTTGCCTGCATTAGGCCCCTGTCCCTAAATAAACTACTCCTAGCTATGTCTCTTTACCGGCAATCGTACCTGATAACTAGACATGTTCTTTGCAAGTTAACTTTATTCTTTGACAATTTGTTCCTTGATGTATCAGCATACCTACTCCTCCTCCCTTCCTCTCCGTTGTTGTTCTATATTGCTCCCTTCCCAGACGTATAGCCTTCAATAAACGGTGGGTCTTCTAGATCCCTGAGATGTGTTTCGCATAGCGCGTATACACCTACTTCTTCGTCCTTTAACTGCTGTTGTATTTCTAACCACTTCGCTCTCTTTCTACCGCCTTGCATGTTTATGTACCTGATCCTGGTGTTAAATTCATTTTTTTGTAGTTTTCTTCCGGGACCTCCTAGTGGCCATTTTATTGGCGTCAGGCTCTATTGTTGCCCTTTTTACACTGTTTCTATCTACCCCTACGCCCTGAGGCGCAATGGACCCACTAAAAAAGCTACTGCCCGACATGCCAGGCGCCAGCCGATCTCGGCTCCTAGCCTTCCATTAAAGTGGATGCCATCTCGTGTAAAGCCTCCGCCAAAGACTGCTCTATGCACTTCTCCGTTTATGTCTGCCACTTCAAATCCTTTCTCCTGGCTTAGCTTTCTTATCCCACGATTAACAGCTGCAACGTCCTTGGCAATTTCTCCGTTCCGTCCTTGCACCTCCGGCACTGTGCATACCACGATCTGGACTTGCTGTGCTATCGCCCTTAAATCGTCAACTCCCTCTGCTAATCTTTCCACTACTTTTGACTGAACTGACTCAGGACCAGCGCTGCAGGCGCGATAAAGTCTTGTCTGAGGTACCTTCAGAGGCAAAGCTAATTGTGACTGGTGCTGCAGAAGTCGCGGGGCGCGGTACTGCTGAACTTAGCGTCACAAGCTGGCCGCTGGACTTAATTATATGAATTCAATCGTCTTTTTTTTTACTAATTCTGACAACGTGTCATTATTTCGCATTATTGGTTGCGCCTCCAGGACACCAAAGAGGCATCGGGGCACCAAAGCTAGAACCTGAACTGGTCCGTGGTATGGCGCTCGCCGAGGCCTGCGCGTGCCAGGGGTGTGCATAAGATCGGCTGCCCGCTATCGCGGAGAGCCAATTTTTTATGCGAACACCCCCGGCACGCTTCGGCCTCCGCGGCCCCAACCCACGGGCCGCCCTGCTTCCAGCTAGCTTTGATCACCCCGCTACCCCTAATTGGGTGCCCTGGAGATCCTGCGCCGCTTGCTTTACTATAACTAGGTTTTTAGCGCACAAAAAGGGACGAGAGACAGAGGTACGACGCGGACACAGCGCTAACTTCCAACAATTGTTTTATTCTACGAAGTGGTGCACATATATATGTAGGTAACAGACAAGAGCGTACGCATGCGCATATGTACTGGTTTCTAATCAAATGAGACAGCAACGAGACATGTGTAATGGAAAGTTAAGGTGATATCGAAGATGAAAAAGCGACCATGCATAGCTAAAAAAGTTTTTTGTAATTGTAAGATTAAAATGCCATCTCCATGAAGCCACCCGGCTACGTACAGTCAACAGCAAAAGTTTACGGGACGCAGGATCTGCCAAGAAGCTGAATTCTCACGAAGCGGGGTCACACGGACTCGAATTAAATGTTCCAGCATGTAGTAGCCTTCGCACCTACGCAGTGATTCATTAAATACGAAGTATAATGCTTTAACAGTGCAGGAATTCACAGTTGAAGGGGAAACCGGATCCCGTAAACTTTTGCTGTTGACTGTACGTGACACGTTGATGGAGATGGCATTGAACTGGAATTTGAACGTGACTGGGCCTTTAACGTCGCCCTAATTGACGCCAACAGTCGCGGGTTCGAAAGGTTCCCCCGATGGTCGTGGGTTCGAGTGTCTCAATTCTATTTTAATTAACTGTGCCTTAATTAACTTCGCCTAATTCACTCTGCCTTAACTGGCGTCTTGAACTGCCTCGATTGGTTCGCTTGGGCTCCCGTGACATTTTTTGGACCATCGTGTGGTCGCGCTAACATCGCCTCATGAGTCATACCATGCGTTCGCATTAATAATTAACTAGTACTAAGCAGCAACAGCTGATTACAGCTACTACTCAGCTACTTACAGCCACTCATCAGCAGCAGCTGATTAATAGAGCTCAGTGGACGGCCGCGGCTGCTGCGGCCCTGGACTAAGGACTCCACAACGAACTCTGGGGCAGCGCAGCAGCATTTTCACAGCTACGTAATGTTCTTTAATCAATCTCCTAAACGCGAGACTATACAAACATTTAAAAACGCATCGATGAAAGCACTTGCTGAGTACGTAAGTTGCGAAGTCGGAGGACCCGAGGCGCTTCGCCAACGTAGAGCTGCGCCCGCATTGAGCTACCTGCGGTGCTCCCGCCCTCTGGTGGCAAGTCAAGACACGGGAACTCTATGCACGGCGCCTACGGAGAGTTTCACAACTAAACACCTAGTCTAGTAACGTTGGCCGAGAGCAACGTTGCCCACTCCCAAAGTTTCTTCGGTTTCTTTCTGCTATTTTTTATGTCAACTCAAAAGACTGCATTGGTTGAAGCTAAGCTGGCCAAGTGCCAATGGCTTTTGATTGTGTTTTTGTCAATGTAAAAGTTTATTTCTGTTGTCTTGTACACAATTATAATTTTAGTTTATTTTCACTTTCACTTCCACTTTTGCATTCAACCTATATAATGTGGATGGATGGATGGATGTTATGAGCGTCCCCTTTGGAGCGGGGCGGTGGCTTGCGCCACCAAGCTCTTGCTACTATGCTGCTTAATATCCTACCTAGGTTAACCCATGAGAAAAAAAAACACACTATGAACTACCACGTCCAAATTTTCTGATACCCTATTGCGAACTGTGCTTTTGTACGTCTCCGTCCTTTGTCGTTTCCCTACTTTTCTTCCACCAATCCTCCAATCGCCTCTTACTGATGTCTATTGCGGACCTGTTTGCTTTACCACTGCTCCCGCTGAACCCAAGGTACAGTGTACTAGAATACTTTACCCAAGGGCTTCAAGGAGGCCAGTGGTGCCTAAATCGACCGCTGGATAGATGTCTTCACATTCTAATAAAATATGCTCCGTCGTTTCCCTAGCTTTACCGCAGCAACCACATGCTTATTCTTCCTTCTTATATCTCGCTTTATACGTGCGTGTTCTAAGGCATCCCGATCTCGCTTCGAAAAGTAATGAGCTTCCCTTTGAGTTATCATAAATGGTTTCTTTCCTAATTTCGTTTTTTCCCCTTAAGTAGTTACTCATGGCAGGTTTCTTTTCCATTGCCGCCACCCATGAGATTAATTCAGCCTCTCTGACTTTCCGCTTGACCTTCTTTGTTGCTGTGTTGCCCACCCCACAGGCCGCATACTTGCTGGTAAGCTTCCTAGTTCTTTTCCTCCACTGTGAATCAATGTTTTGCCTGTACAGATACCTGAACACTCTCCCAGCCCATTTACTTTCCTCCATATTCCTCAGCCGTTCTTCATACTCAATTTTACTGCGAGCTTCCCTCACTTCAAAACTAGTCCAGCCCATATCCCCTTGCACAGCTTCATTTGTAGTCTTCCCGTGAGCGCCCAATGCGAGGCGACCCACTGACCTTTGGTTCCCGTCGAGTCCTGATTGTACCCCTGATTTAAAGCAAACAACCGCATTTGCAAAAGTAAGTCCTGGAACCATTACCCCTTTCCACATACCTCGGAGGACCTCGTACCTATTGTATCCCCATAGCGCTCTGTGCTTCATTATGGCTGCATTTCTCTTCCCCTTGACTGTTATGGTTTTTTCCTGTGTTTCCATATATCCGTTGCCTTCGTTTATCCATATACCAAGGTATTTATATTCTGTTACCCGAGGTATTTCTTGGCCCTGTATCTCCACTGTCTGTTCACTGTTTTCATTGAATACAATAACACCTGATTTTCTAACACTAAATTTCAAACCTAAATTGTTGCCTTCCTGTCCACAGATATTAGCCAGACGTTGCAAATCACTTTGCTTGTTTGCGAGCAACACAATGTCGTCCGCATAAAATAAACCTGGGAGTTGCTGCTCTATTACTGTACCTGCCTGTTTGTATGAGAGATTAAACCCGATATTACTTCCTTCTAGCGCCCTCTCCATCCTCACCATGTACATCATAAACAGCAGCGGGGATAAAGGGCACCCCTGCCTCAGTCCCTTGTTGATATGAACTTTCTCCGCGCTCCTCATCCCTTCCCATTCAACGCAAACAGTATTTTCTAGGTAAATCTCTCTCAAAAGCTGTATACAATCGTTACCTAAGCCTTCCCCTTCCAGAATATCCCACAAAATGCTGCGGTCTACGTTGTCGTATGCTCCTGTAATGTCCAAAAAGGCCACATACAACGGTCTGCTTTCTGCTTTTGATATTTCAATACACTGAGTAAGAACAAACAAGTTATCATCCAAACGCCTACCTATTCTAAAGCCATTCTGAAGCTCTCCCAAAATGTCATTATTTTCTGCCCATGCTTGAAGCTTTAATTTGATTGCCTGCATTGCTAACCTGTATATTACCGATGTAATGGTCAACGGTCTATACGAGTGAATTCTGTCTTTCTCCCCCTTACCTTTATAAATTAAATTCATTCTACTTTGTCGCCAACTGTCTGGTATTCCTCTATCTTTTAAAGTTTTTTCAACTGCTTTCACGAGAGCTTCCTTACTTTTTGGTCCCAGTTCATTTATCAGCCTAACGGGAACCTCGTCTAGCCCTGTGGCTGTGCGCTTAGGAATTTTCTCTTCCGCTTTCTTCCAGTTTAAATTTGTAAGCACTAGCTCCTTTCCCCCTTGGGTCTCTTTCATGCTCTTTTTTTCTTCAAATACAACCTCGTCCTTGCTTTGGAAAGATTCGGCTGTTACTTTTTGGATGTAATTTATTGCTGCTTCTCCTTCCAGTCTGTTTTCATCTTCGTCTAGGATATGTTGTTGTATTGTTGTTGATTTCCTGCCTAATAATTTTATGTGATTCCAAAATATTCTAGGTGCGGCCTTCTTTTTCTCACGTATTTCTGACAACCAACTTTCACTTTCACCTTTTAATTTTGCTTGCACCAGTATTTGAACCATAGACTTTTTCTCCCGGTATATTTCCCATTTACCGGTTACTTCATCCTGTGGCAACTGCGCCTTCTTTGCCTGCCTGTGCTCTCGAGATGCTTTCTGTCTTTCGGCGATCGCTTCTCGTATCTCCTTGTTCCACCAGCTTTTCGGTTTCTTTTTTCCTTTCCAATGAACGTGTTGTTTCTCTTTCCGTATTTCTGTCGTTACTACACTTAGAAGCTCACCATATTCCCACCCCTTACTTGGCGACTTGCCAATTTCTTCCTCCACTCTAGTGACTATATTTGCTATTTGTTCAGCGTTCAAATTTGGGCTGGCCATTTTGCTTTCGTTGCTCTCTTTCCCAACTACATATCCCATTTTCAAAATGATGCGTTTATGGTCACTGCCTATGCTGCTAAACCCTTCCTCATCGATGACCATTTCTCTCAACTTATCATGAATTCCTTCTGTCATCAGACAGTAATCAATGGTCGATTGCCGGTTTCCCACTTCCCACGTGATCTGTCCTTCACACTTAGGCCCTGTATTCACGATCACGAGGTTATGTTGCTCGCAAAGGTCTAGCATTGACTTCCCGTTATTGTCGGTATAGCCATCTAAATCCTGTATGTGGGCATTCATGTCACCTAATAGGACTATCTCAGCACCATTCCCGAAACCCCTAATATCAGCGCTTATGCATTCCACTAACTCTTTATTCTTCTCTGTGCAATTTATTCCGGTCCACAAATACGTAACTCCAAGCCAAGTTTCTTTCCCACTCATTGTACCTGATAACCAAAGATGCTCTTGACATTGTGAATTTACTCTTTTCCATTTGGCTCCCTGATGGATGAGCATTCCGACTCCCCCTCCCTTTCTTTCCGACTTAGTTCTGTTGCACCCTTCCCATACATAATTCTCAATAACTGGCGGCTCTTCTGAGTCTCTAAGGTGCGTTTCTGTAACCGCATACACCCCTATTTGTTCTCTATGTAACTGCTCCTCAATCTCTGCCCACTTTTCCTTTCTTCTGCCGCCCTGCATGTTTATGTAGCCTATTGCATGGCGAGCTCTTGTTCTTGCTTTCCTCCTTTTTCTCTTATCGACGGCGATGCTCTTCTGCTGTTCCCCTAGGGGACCTTCTTTATTACTACCTACTCTGACCTCCCGAGCGCCCGCGGGCCCCCTAAAAAAGCAACAGCGCGACCCCCAAGTCGCCAGCCCACTTCTCGTGCTAGCCTGTAATTGAAGTGGATCCCATCTCGTTTAAAACCACCACAACTTCTCACTTCCCTGTTTACTTCGACAACCTCGAAGCCTTTCTCTCGGCTCATTTTCCATATTGCCTCATTGGCAGCCATTACGGCTCTTTGTACGTGACTGTCACGCACAGGCACCTCCGGCACCGTGCACACCACGATCTGCACCTGAGGGGATAGCTCGCGCAAGTCGTCCACCCCCTTCGCCAAGCGCTGGGCTAGTCCTGGCCCTTTCCTGTTCAGGACGTCATTTAGCCCACCTGCTACTACGACAAGGTTGCGCACGTGGGCATTTTCCGTGAGCTTTTCTTTTGCTCGCTCCATGACAGAACCCAGTGTCTGCCCTGGAAATGTCCCTACCGCCACTCTTTTGTCGCCTTTCACCCTCTCCACAATTGCTTTTGAGCACCCAGCCATGTTTGAGTCGCCAGCGATAATCACCCTTTCACTCTCTCCTACCTCTCCCTGCTTCCCGGCTTCCTGTGGCTGCAGCGTCGCCTCCCGCGGGGCGTGTTGCGCTGCTTCGCTATAACTACGCCGATTCACCGGCGGCGAGCTGACTACCGCTTGCCCTGCCACCCTGCCCCCGACTTCGCATGTAGGGTCTACCTTACTTTCTGTGCTTTTGCCACCGGCTTGGTGTCCCGACCCATCATTCTCCGCTGCGCGCGTCTCAAGCGCATCGAGACGCCTATGCAGTTCTGCTCTCCTTTCCTTCTCTTCTCCAAGCTCGGCCACGGTTCTTACTAATTGCGCGGCCTGCACCGCTTCCACCTTGACCAACTCGGCGACTTTCGCCTGCAAAGCAAACCGCCTCTCCCGCTCCTCCTTCAGGTCTGCTTTCAGCTCCTCGAACTTGGCTGTCCAATTTCCTTCCAGTTTTTGGACTGCTTCCCTGACCTTTTCGCACAGCCTGCACGTAAAGCTAGACTCTTCCGCGTCTGCTAAGCTCTGGAAACTGGTCTCGTCGAGGGAGCACCAGCGCAGGCACTCGTCGCACTGCACTTGCTCCGCATCCCCCGCGGCCTTCCCTTTGTTTGGTTGCATCGCTAGGCCTACTTCCTCAGGCTCAACGAGCACGTCCGCCAAATCACTTCGAAGAGCTAGCTGAGATAGTTACATAGGCCTATCAAACAGGTCCCGCCTAGCACCCAGGCCCAACAAGGGAAACCGCCAGACCCAGACAAAGCCGGCACGTTTACCACGCTTACCACGAATTCAAAATTTGCGCCCCCGCTCCATGCAAAACAAAACTCTTCAAAAACATCAGCCAACAAGAAGAAAAAAAGACCACCTAGCCACGAACGAAGTCGCTGAAGCCTCGACACAGGAGCGTCCGCACGCCCAATTACTATTTAAATACAAAAAACAGCTAATAAAAACAGAAGCAAGCTCAAAGCATGCACAAAAACTTGTGATTTCGTCGTCGCCACGGAGCCCCGAAAAGCACGTCCATCCGCCACAAAACCCGCCGGTCCCTAAAGTTCTGGGCGCCACCTGGTATCGTCGTCCTTGGCTTGCAGCCGCTCGCAACTGCCCACTGCAGCTAGCCTACAGCGGCCTAGGGGTGCGCATCCTTCCTCGCCTCCTCGCTGAAATTTGTGTGTCACATGTTTGTTGTCTTGGCATAATGGATCTGAGGGACGATACAGCTGAGCGAACGCCGCTACTGCAGGAGCAGTCGGATTCATCGTTTCCTAGCTACAACGTCCAAGCCAGGGGTACGTAAACTTAGCCTATCAGAAATTACAGCTCACACAGCTGAAGACGCCAATAAGCATAATAATCAGAGCAACCAACCATAACTGTCGACACCCAGTATGCCACCCATCGACGTTCTTGTTTTAGCTTTTCGCAGATGTTTGTTCGTTTCGAAGTGATCAAGCGATGTTAATGTGCTTGGTGAGGTTTATGCGACTGTTTTTGTGCGAGCCAACTCACAACGATATTTCGTTTTCTTGACTTGATTCTTATATCCTTATCGTATTTCTGTCATTGACTCAGCTGCGTATGTCATCAGCAAAGACTGAGCGCGTGGTGTTTGACTGAGGACTTCGTACGAACAATTCGGCTTAGAACGTCACAGCTGCCGTCATCGCGTCGAGCAGTTCGTGCAAAGCATGTCCGGCGTAGAGCACGCTTTGACGCGCAGCTACTTTTCTTTATTTAAGCACTGACATCAATTGTCAAGCGAATCCGTTGCAAGGAAGTAGATAATGGACTGGGCATGTCATTCTGTCATCGGTGCGCACTGAGGAAGTTGTTGGAACTTGTTCCTTGTTAATGAAAATATACTTCGCCCTACAACGCCGATGTAACCGCATTTGAGGAAAACTCTTTAGGTCTCTGTTAAGAAATCAGATACTCTGGGTCCCATATCAAGTAGTCTTATTGTTTGGCATGGGACAAACGGGAGCCGTGCTTCGATACCGGGTTTTATTTCTACTTAGCTGTGTCGCTATGAGACGTACATTATTTTATGTCCATATATATTCGATGTAGTACCACAATCAGTCCTAGACTATCTGCAAGTTCGGAATTTTCATAATTATTAACATTAGTAACAGTATTGCCATGAGTGCCCGTTATGGCTGCCTTGCTTTGCAGAAATCAACTTGTTTGTTTTACGAGTTAGTTGTGCTGGTCAAGACAATTTTATGCTAGCCATTAGGTGCTGTTTTGATATTCGAGTCTCTTTTCTGGGCCCACTGTGTAGTGTTCGATAATGGTGTAAGTATCCAACAATGGGCAACATGGCATTCTGGTTATTCTCCACTGAGTGAAAGTCTTGTTTCAGAGCTGCAGGATTGAATTATGCACCTGCCTGCACTATATTCTGGCTTGAGACACCTTCAACAAAGAATAGTAAAAATTTGCCATGTTTTGTGAAGTGTAACTAAATTAAGGTAAACTTGCTTGTAAATTACATGCAAATGCAGAGTTCTCAGCAACTAATTAGTTAAATTACAAGAGCACACATAAAAAAAAAAGCTTGTGTGACTTTATGTAGTTTACGCTTTCTTGTTGACATGATAGCAGAACAAGTTGCATGGTCCAGGTTATAATGACGTAAGCTATGATTAGCAACAGGTGAACGTTAGCTTATACCTGTCTCTATGTTTTTCCCATACTGGTCTTTGGCTGATGTTGCTGTTGGTGCATAGGGCAGAATACTGAGGACTTTGTAGTAGGTTTTCTGCCTACCGTGGGATATTTTCGCTAGTAGTGTCCACTATCTGTTCTGATTGCACAACTTCTGTGACTTTCTGTGTGCAAACTTTGAAGTAATGTTTTCATTCTTTTCCAGCTGTGAAGTTTCTTGTTCAATGGTATCTTGGTACCATCATCTTAGTGCCATTGCTGTTTTTTTTTTTTTATGGGGTTTTACGTGCCAAAACCACTTTCTGATTATGAGGCACGCCGTAGTGGGGGACTCCGGAAATTTCGACCACCTGGGGTTCTTTAACGTGCACCTAAATCTTAAGTACACGGGTGTTTTCGCATTTCGCCCCCATCGAAATGCGGCCTCCGTGGCCGGGATTTGATCCCGCGACCTCGTGCTCAGCAGCCTAACACCATAGCCACTGAGCAACCGTGCCATTGCTGTAGGAAATTGTGCTGTGAGATTCGACTTGCTTACTAAAAGATTTCCATTATAGAAATAAAGAATGGTTAGAGCAGGTGTATTAGTTTCACAATAACAGCATGCGTAATGCGTGCAAATGCAAAAGACAAGATTAGATAGGAAACAAACATATGAAGGCTCTTTCATCTTCTGCACTATTTTTACCATGTATCATCAACTTAACGAGGCCCTGAAACACCTTACTGCTTGAAACTTAGTTACATGCTGGAATGAGTGACTTTTCATGGACTATATTTCTGAAGTAAATTTTGAAAATGGTTTAGTATGAATGGGAGGAAATATAATGAGTGGAAATGTTTGCTTTCCCTGTTCCCTCTCAGCTCATCTGTTCCTCAGCTAGGGCAGTGCCGATATCAGTACCCTGCCTACTGCTTCTTTCTATCTTTTTCTTCTCTTCGCTGTGTGCTTATGGTAACCGTTCGAGACTGACTTCTGACAAAGGTTCCCAAGAGTGACAAAGGAGCAGTGACTGAATTGGCAGGACATGTTTCCCTGTTTCCTAGAAAAACTAAGGGCATGCTTGCATGGGCTCAACGGCTGGTGTCTGTGGACTATCTTGTTTCATGTAACATCATCACATACATTGCGTAAGCGATCATTCTGGAACCCTTAAGAGAGAGCATACAATCTATAGTGCAAGATTGTAGGTTCTATGCCACATGTAGCAGAATAAGATTTGGCTTGCATGTTCATGGCTGCATCTTCTACATATTGGGACTGTTTTCTTGCTATGTTTGAAAAGTGTTTTAGTGCCCCTTTAGTGTGCATCAGAAACAATTGCTGTATTTGGTTTTCTGGACAAAGTCCTGCACAGGAGATTTAATTTACTTCTTGCACATAGATGCCTAGTACCCTATCAAGCGTGTCTTGGGCTGAAATAAGGTTATACTTGAGCCATAAGTGTACTAATAATAAAATTGGCCAAGTGAATGAAGTACTCAATACTTTTATATTTCCAATATACAGAAAGAAATAAGCAAAAGTTGGCATGGAGGGGGGGGGGGGGGGTTAATAAATCTGTGACTAATATATCACTTGGTGCATGCAGTTTGGCCTGCCTCCTGTCGTGTGGCAGGTCCTACATGGGCCACTTTGCTTCCTCAACACTAGGCTGCACAAGCACAGTAGCATCCTGAAATCTTTTGCCAGTTCTGAACTTGCTCGACATTGCAAATAGTGCAAGTGTACCACGAAGTTCTTAAAGACAGGAGTAATTTGGCATAACCATGACCAGAGGGCAAGGGAAACAGCTGCAGCTTTTTCACCGACAATATAATTTGTGCATCAGCTGTGCCTCCATAGTACTGCATGATTGTGAACTTATGCTGTTAGCTACGTAAAGATAGAACTTTTCTTTTTTTGAGGCGAAAGCTTTTCTAGGCTCATGGTGAAGTTTGTGTCAGCAGACCTGACCGCCGGAGTGTCCGCCGAAGCATCATCACATCATATGAATACAGAATAAAGACAGATTAAAGAATGACAAATGATTGATAGTGACAGTGAATGACAACGTTATGAGAGAGATTGGTAGATGTTAATAATGTCTAGTAATGACTTGTAATGACTACTAATGGCTCCGAAATTACAAATACATCTAACGATGGCTTGTAATGACCACAAGTGATTAGGAATGTCTAGAAATGTCTAGTAATGAGTAGTTATGACTACTCTTTTTAACAATTACATTTTAATAACTACTTTTTAATAATTCATGCTGTTTAACACTCTGGTCTTGTTAATTACATGACTTCACTGAAAACAATCTGTGTGATTTATTCCTTGTTGTTATATTGTGTTTTCTTTTTTTCCCTTGTGAATCGTGAACTAAATAATTCTTTTTCATCTCGGTTGCACTTGCGGTTGTAGTTTGTAAACTGATACGGTTTTTAGGTGTCATGTATTCTGTGTATTTTCTATGTACTGCCCCCCTTACTCAATGCCTCACATTGAGGCCTGTAAGGTATTTTTAAATAAATAAAGTAAATAAATAATGACTTGTAATGTCTACGAAATGACCAATATGTCTAACAAGAACTTGTAATGACCAGAATTGATTACAAATGACTAAAATGCTTGCTAGTGAGCAGTAATGACTTGCAATGACTAGTAATAACTATGAAATGACTAATATGTGTAACGACAACTTGTAACGACTATAATCGATTAGAAATGCTTAGTAATGACTAATAATGACTGAAATGACTATGAAATGACCAATATGTCTATCACCAAATTGTAACGACTACAATTGATTAGAAATGACTAAAAATGCTTGGTAAAGACTAATAATGACTTGTAATGACTACTGATGACTATGATATGACCAACATGTCTAACGACTACTTGTAATGACCACAATTCATTCAAAATAACTGAAAATGCTTAGTAGTGAGCAGTAATGACTAATAATGACTTGTAATGACTACTAACGACCAATATGTCTAACGATAAATTGTAACAACTACAATTGATTAGAAATGACTAAAAATGCTTACTAATGAGGTGAATAATAAGAGGAAGAAGAGTAGGCTGTCAGCATTCGTCTCTTAAGAGAGATCTTAACGAGGCCCTGTAATTTTTTTCCCTGCCATTTAACATGCACGGTAAAGGGAGCGTGCGTATGCACATGGTCCTTGTATGTTGCTTATGTACATTCGGTTTTTCCAGTAAATATTCAGTTCTAATCGAAGAATGTGTCCTGTCTCCCTTCTTTTCCTTGTCCCTCATTTTAAGCACCCTTAAAGATGAACCAGTACCAACTCTCTGTTTGCTACTATCATATCAGTTTTGCTTAAAGGGCATTGTGACAGTAAGCATCGCAACTTTTAAGTAGGAGACATACAAAAGGTGATCCTGTAGTGGGAAATTGTGACTAACAATAATGCAAAGAAACTGCGTATGACAATACACATGAAGAGCGAGATCATATGTTTAAGCAAATGGTTAGTGATATTAGAGATTGATCACCAATACAGGGAACTTTATATCATTCTGCAAGGCCACGATAATGTAACGGTTATATTCCAATGTTATTCCTTATCATGCTCCATCAGTGATTAGAGCAGCGTTCTGCCAGATTTATAAACAGTATCAGCAGGCCATGAATGGTACATGGTAACAGTGGCATAGAATCGAGTGGAAAGAATCTTTACATTATACTGGCCCAACACTGCACAAAAGTTTTCTTGCACATGCATGCTAGTTTGTTCAAAGAAATATTGGTGCAGATAGAAGCTAGAAACCTGGAGAACAGGCACCTTTAATCAGCTGCAGATTATCCTGCAAATAATGAAGTACTAGTTCACTGGCTTACTGACAAACTGTAGCCCTTCTGCCCAGCAGAAAGTAATCTTTTACCCACACAAGAAGTTGCAGCAATACCAAATATTTCCTGCAGGGTGGGCTAACAGCAGGCATCTGTCCATTTACCCGGAAAACAAAAATAAATGCGATGTGGCTTTCAATAACAGCATGCCAACAGACTAGAATATCTTTAATCTACTTTGATTACCTTCTTTTGATGCCTTATTCCTCGACACAGTAATATCCAGACAATTTTGGTCTTTAGTTTCTTCATATGTCAGTATGCTCTTAATACATAAATTGGCATTTTCTACCTATGGATGGTTTATTGACTTTGGTTGCATCATAAAGTTTTTGTCCCCCTTACTTTCAGCTGTCTGGCAAACACTGTTTCATTGCTTAGCGCTAAAAACTCACTAAAATGGTTGCAAGAAAATTATATTTGATGTTTGAATTCCGCTGTGCAATCTTTCTTTGATGTTCGCAAGCTGCTACTATGGGGTAGATGTCTTGAAATTTTGTTGTGGCTTTGCAGCTGCATGTGGTGGCGCATTGTGCTTCAATGTGCTTTTGCTACGTTCTGCCAGGTACAGTCGGACTGTGTTATATTTATGAAGCCAGAAGTAAAGATCATCATCATCATTATTAATTTTATTATCATTATTCAAAGTTGCCAGTAGACATATCACTTGTGTGGATCTTGCCCCATGCAGGCTCCAGTAGTCCAAACTATCAGTTATAATTAGTCGTGAATGGGTGATATTAAAAATATTTGGTATCACACTCTTGAATGCTATAGCAGTTAAAATTTTGGGTTCACCTTTAATGCTAAATTTTGCCTTAATTTTATATGGAATTGCAGTGCTTGTTACTAACTAAATGGTGTGAGTGATTCCATGTTGCTCATTTTTGCTTCTTGAAGATGAACTGCCACCGCCCTACAGTCCTCAGTATGCTGCCCAAGGGAACATTGTTCCATGCCGAGTCTGTGGCTATGTCATCGACATCACCAATCGCCGAGACCAACATGTGGTCAAGTGTTCTCGCTGTAATGAGGCTACGGTAAGGAACCCTGCTTTGTCACCTGCACTCAAAGGCCATTTCCTGGCAATTATTGTGTGTTGTTTGCATATTGAGTAGCCGTGGATCTCCAGTAGTCTCTTTAGTGCTTCCACTTATGGTAGCATCCCATGTTATGTATACTTAGCAGCTTTTCTTCAGGGAACCTCACTAGTTGTTTTTTTGGCAGAAATGTTCTCTAGCTCCTCTTAGCAGGCTCCAACATTATCATCTTATAAAGTGTGTTAATGCATCACAGCTGACACAATGTGTACAGCTATGTTAGATTTGTTTCTGTTTGCATTTTGGTCATAGAGTTTCATACAATAATTACTAGAGGGAACTCTGGCGCTAGTGTCTATGGGAGCTGCAATGGGAGCAGTTGACCTAGCAGGAGAATTACGGAAAGTACATGGATTTGCCTTAAACTTCGTCCTTCTGGCTTCAAACGACTTCATGACTTTGTAAAGTCGTGATTTTCAACAATGTGCTGCATAATAAATAATTAAATAAACATTATAAAATTGTCCGATGGCAGGATTTGAACATAGGACTTCTAGCACAGAAGCCTGACATCGGAACCGTTACTCCATGGACGCATGCATCAACAAGTGATGTGAAATGCCGTTTCGAATTTATCGCGGGCATGCCAGTACCTTGAGATGCATGGCGCGTTTCGATTTGGCCACCTCGACAAGCTCAATCGTTGCAATTATTAGCGATTTTGTGTGCTCACAGAGCCTTCTGCACTTCGAAGAGTATAGATTGCTCTGAAATTTAAGACAATGAAGGCATATAAAGCATAACGTACAAATCGACAAGAATGTCTGAATCTACAAGCACGAAGATCAGACAAATCTATGTACTTCCCATCATTCCCATGGTGGGTCAACGACTGCAGTGCCAGAATTCCCTCTGGTATATTGTAGGAAACTATGTTTGGGGTGAACTGTTCTGAATATCAATCAGCAAAACAGTGGTGTCACATGTGCTCTGGTTTGTGTTAATCAAAGAGAGAAGCTCGGCCTTCATTTCTTGTTTTAATAAATAATCTTTTTTTTTTTTCTGCCACACAAATTCAGACAAAATTAAAGGGGTAACCTTCCAACTTGGCTTGATCTAGTGGATGCTTTGTGTCCCATTAAAGGCAGTTATCATCACCATTTTGTCAGAACTTGTCCTACCTTTCTTCCCACATGATCATTTGTTTTTCTTATTTCAACTAACATTCTTAGAAATCTCATGGAGACTTCTAATGAAGCCAACTAATTTTTACATGACATGTCACAAACACAATGCTGTGGCGTCTCTCTTGTTTTTAACTTTGCTTGTGATTTCCTTAGGCGTGCAACTTTGTGATGCTTAGACTTTTCAATGAGAGTTTCCTAGGCGTCGCCTTCAATTCTTCTGAAATGTAGTGAGTGCCTTTGGACGCCTGCTGGGAAGCACTGAGGGCAGTAGGTGCACAATGCATCCAAATTTAAAGGAGTACTGACCCACAATTTTTTAGACTCTTAAAACCTGTGCATTGCTACACCATCATAGTGCTTCATTGGACAGCTGTCCACTGCGCAGTATAATCCCGGCATTAGAGAGTTTTAGCCATGTTTTAACTTATCCACAAACTTCGTACCATTCATTGTTTGTTGGGTAATCATAGAGAGGTGTGCGGCAGAAGGCAACGCTGGTGGCAACATCTGGTGATGCAGTGTCTGACCAGGGAGCACGCAACTGAAACAAATTGCCGCAGGATGTCACCACCAGCTTTGCTAGTGCCAGCCACAGCAGCGCTAACCTTGCGATCCCTAAATGGTATGTAGGCTACGCATATGCTTCGTGTACACGGAGTGCAAAGCATCCAATGCAAACAGTGCTATAATGTCTTGCAAACAGTGAGACAAGCCAATGATGTCTCACGTCACCAAAATCAATCGCTGAAACTTGTGATGTAACATGGTTCACAACAAGGGCCTGTGCTAGTGACTACATCATTAGATGCTGCACTTTTTGAGTTGCTGCTCACACGAATTTCAAAATTAAATTAAGATGTGTTCTAAGCAGCAATTGCTGTTGGTACCTTACAGATCACACCTATGAGCTCGCAGCAATGTAAACTACAAGTTATTTCAAGCTAACATTTTTGTCAGTACCCCTTTGACAGCCCAAGAAAGATGCACTCTGATGCCTTGGTATAAACATGTGTCGATTTGAATCAAGTCTAGCCTAGGCTTTGCATACGTTGGTAGGGAGTACTGCAAAAATTTTTTTAAAAGAAAATAAAGGAAAACTTTTTTTTTTCTTGTCCCTGCTTTCTGCGATGAACCTAATTTACCATTGTTCATCACATAGGTTAAAGGAAATTTTGTCTATGCCATGAAGAGCCAAGCACTGGGCCAAGTAACCATTTAGAAACTGACATTGTGTCACCACTAACCTTATTTGTTGTCATGTGAATTATGGCAACCAAGTGGCAATAAAAACATGGCAATATACTGCAAGACATGCAGCTGCTGGGGCTGAGTGTTGTTTACACATACCTATGTGTACACATTCGCTTTGAGCGACAAGTGCCCCTCAAAGGGAACATGCATACATGCACCAGCAAATTCCCTTGACCTGGTCTTCCGCTCCTCTGTTGCCCTTTGTGTCCATGTGCTCCCTCCTCCACTTTCCTCATATGACACTTCCTTGCCACAAAACTTTTCACCCTGCTAGAGGAGCTTCTTGTCTATATGGTGTTTACCCATGTCTGTGAAATGATCAAATGAGCCATTTACCATTTCCTGATGCATCTCAACCATTGGGCGCACCCACACGAAAAGGAGGGGGGAGGGAGGGGGGAGGGAGGGGGCTAAGAGGTACTTACATAAAGGTCTGTGAAATCCCTCCAAATCCCCTGTTCAAGTCATGTATATGCTACGATCTGCCTTCTTCCTCCCCACACTTGGAAATTTTGGCTGTTACGTGACTGCAGTGTGCTCATTGGTGCCTAACTGGTGCTCTAACTTTCCATGCCAGCATACCTGTTGTAAGAGCTGGGTGTTCTTAGTAACACTTTACATGAAACCTAGTGACTCCCTAAACATGAGGCTTATGCTCCACCACAATTTTATTGCTAATAAGAAAGAAATGATAACCAAGTTCTTGCTTACTTGCTAAGCATCCGCTTCTTTCTTGAAAGGTATCAAGTGAAAATGGGGTACTGAGCACTCTTGGTAGCTGCTGACACTGTGCTGCAATGGCCAATCATAGTCGGGCACAAGTAAAGAATGCAAAATATGTTCCACTCTAAAGAGCACGAAGTGCCCTTTGTGTCTGCAGGCTTCACGAAATAGCATCTTTACAGCTGCCACCAGTGTGCAGAGGAGGGGCTCCAGTTCTTTGTTTGCTCAATACGTTTTGTCTGAGCTATAGGCGTATGGATAATTTTTTTTCCTGCTTCTATGTTTTAGCCAATCCGTCATGCACCTCATGGCAAAAAGTATGTACGCTGCCCATGCAACTGCTTGCTGATCTGCAATGTGACATCTCAAAGGATAGGCTGCCCAAGAGCCAATTGGTGAGTGAGTGTTTTAGCCTGCTTGTCCGACTGTCTGCAAAATTCGGTAGATGCTATTAAGACCAGCCTGTAAGCTAACATTCTTGGAGGTTATGAACATTGGCGCACAACAGCGCCTCAAGCAAACATATCTCACTGTGTGTTCTGTGTACTATGCAGACAAACAACAGTGGTGCACACAAGGTAACATTTACCATCAACTCGCCACTCTCATATTGCACTAAATGCTCAAGAAATTAAGCATTTGCTGTCAACATCACCACTAATTGTTGTCAATCAAAACAAACAGCACAGAAAGCTTCACTTGCGTCGATTCCTATAGTGCGTGGAATCAGCATAATTGTTTGTGTATTTATTATGCATGCTTTCAAGGTCTGAAGGCACAACAGAAAGAAGTAACTAAGAAAAAAAATATATGCAGACAATAATGGTGCACAATCTGAAAGCTCTAGTTACACTAAGATTGCCTATATATCAGCCAGGTGATGACATGATTATGAAAGTTTCAAGTGAAATTATATTCCATAATTTGCTCGTTTCAGCCATCGAATCATCAACTTGGCTCCTAGCACGACCAACATTCCTCCTGCCTCTGTGCCTGGACTTTGTCGAGTATCTTGCGTTCATTGCCAGCAAACTTTTTTGGTGAGCCAGCATGTGTGTCATATTTTTTTTATGTTCTCTGCAAGTTGTCAATCCTTGAGGCATGCTATCATGTCTCAAGTTGATGAGACTGTCCTGAAAGCACAGTAATACATGCTAGCATAGATTATCACATCATGGAATATTTTGCTCTTCACTTGACTGACAATTTGCTTTTATGTGCAGGTCTAAATTTGTATCAGTGCCTTGGCTAACAGCTTTTGTCTCACTGGTGCTCATTTTCCACCAGCAGCATTAGACATGTGCTGACCTAATGCAGTGTGGATGCGTGTTTGTATTCATATGTGAATGTTCTGACACTGACTAACCTGCATTTCCTATGTGTGATCAACATTAGTGTTACTTACGTCTTTGGGCTTCTAATGTCCACATTCTTTGTCGATCAGCCTACCATTTCTATTTGGGACATGCAGTGCAGCAGGTAAGAGAACGAGAACTGTAGTGCTCTTCACATGGTGGTGTTAAGGAGATGTACTGGGGATAGCCAAGAGGGCTTTTACGAGTGCTTTATTTATGTTTTAAAAATGGAGAAAGTGTCCAATTTTTTTTTTTTTTTGCCCACTTTAATAGCTTCAAAGGGACCCGAAATGAGTTTGACGGTTTTGTGCAAACATACTAAGTTGTAGGGTTGGTCCTCCTGATCATTAAGTGACACAGTTAAGCGCTCCGCGTAAAACGTGCAATTTATTGCAAGGTTTTAGAAATGTAAATTGCCACTGACCACACCATTCTCATTCCCCTGAGTTTTCAGCCACACCCTCCCAAATGACATAGTTAGCCCAATTGACATCAGTTGGGCGAGCTATCCGATTGACTACCCAAGTCGCATCATCGATCATTTTTCCAACTTTATGGTGAACAGATGTTGTTTTTAATGGTTGGAATGTTGGTTAATTTGTTTCTGAAAAAGGTAACAGAAAGAGAATATGTGACGATAATTTATCACTACACTCAAGCACTTTCGGCATACAGCAAGTGTCATCTGCTAGTGTTCTCCGTTCTTCGTCTTGATGCAAGCTGCGTGGTCAGTGTTGGTCTCGAGCTTTCCTTTTGCAAGCACCATGGATCACCCTTGTTACGTTGTAGGCTGCGAATCTAGCGATCAGCAACATGTCAAGCTGCAACATGTGAGCAGAGCGGCTGCAGTGCATCGGGCTGTCACTGTCCGATCGGCACCAGCATCTACATCTTTGCGGCCTTCACTTTGCGCCTGAGGATTATAACCACAATAGAGAATTTTAGCATGTCTGGTATTTGGGTAAATGCAAGCACAAGCAGGCTGGGTGTTTTACCAGATGAGTGGAGGCGCAAACGTGATTGGCCTGCACAGTGTAGCCATCTGGTGGCACAGAGGTCAACCAGACAAACAATACAGCAGTAACCAAGTGTATTCTACTTTGCTGCTGGCGTACATTTTCGACAAGTGTAGTCGTGAACATGTCCTTTGAAATGTTTAATAGTGGCTCTGTGTTTGGCTGATTAAGCTCTGCGCTACCAGGTGGCTGCACCATACAGGCAACTCATGGTTATGCTAAAGCCCCTTCGTCACAGCAGTAGTAGTATAGAAAGGCTTTAGTTTATGTCAGTGAGACCCGTCAGTGAGACCTCTACCCATCTGTGAAAACGCTCAGTTCGACTGCAGTTACTGGAATACCAGACGCTCAGTACTGCGACAGAATGCTCATAACGCACGCTGCTTAGATTAGATAGCTCTCGCGGAGGATCAACAGTCAGGCTGCTAGCAGAGAGGCTGAAGAGGCTTCGCACGCTGGCTTTAAGACAACTGGAAGTCGATGTCACATCATGACACAAAGCCAGTGAAAGTGTAGCTTAGCCCCGATGACTCGGCGAGCGAGCTGAGGTGAAAAAGCATGGCTAGGGGGAAGGATAACCTGTAATCGTCCATAGCTCTCATAATATGAGGCACTTTACTTATATTGTGACACTAATGTTTTACTGTAGCTGTACCGTACGCGTCTACAAAATTTGTCCGAACCATTTCAGGGACGCTTTTATGAGTGGTCGTGCAGTGTTTCAAGTGATTGGACCGGCTTTCGTGATGCTGCTTAATACTCACTGCTGTGGATTTCCTCCTTCATTATAATATTGATTCAGCCATGTTTTTTAAGACTATACAGAATTTTAAAAAATTGCCCATGGCAAATAGCACAATTGTAATCTTTGAACTGGATTGTTCGAAAAAGTGCACATCTATGTGAAATCAAAATGGGTAATTGAATAATGAAAAAAATTTCACTTAAGTCCTTTACTAATTACTTTACGGCACACATTGAAATTTAGGAATTGTAGCTGGTGAGTTAGCAACGCAAATCAACGTGGAACAATTCTGATGATGGCACCAGTTTCAAGAAATGTGCCATGTCAAACTACTGTTAAAAATGCCCTGTTGCACTTACTTTTTAAACAAGACTCAAATTTTATGCTTTGAAGCACAAAAGTAACTGGGATGCCAGTGTATTTCATCGAGCATTTTGAAAATGAATATCTCAACTGATTTCATCATTATAATTCATTCCAACTGGATATGCCTTGCGAACTCACAGGCTGCACTTCGTAATTTGCAATATGTCCTCTAAAGTAATTAGTTAAAACTTAATTAGTGCAGTTTTGTTGTTTAGTCAATTACGCATTTTGCTTTCTTGTACAAGTAATCTCTGCCTCTTTGACTAATCCAGTTCAAGAATAAGAATTGCGCTGTCTGCCACAGGTAATTAAAAAAATTTTGTATAATGTAAGAAAAACACCATGTATGTGTATGCTTCCAAGAAGATTTGTAAATATCTTCCAGTGCTCTCTACAACTGTAATTTCATATTGTCGTGACTACCTCAGCACAAATGTTCAAAATAAAACATGATTGAAAACTTTTATTAAGGGTGTATTCAGAAAACTCTGCATAGGTTCACCTAATCTTCATCTGGCCCTCAACGCTCTGACAAATTACCAGTTATCAATTATCAATTACCAATTACCTGATACCAAGTAGTTTGGAGGCCCCTGGGTTATAAAGTAAAATCAGGCTGGTGCTTATTGCCATGTGTTAGCAAATACATCTGTGCAGTGAAGTTATTGTAGAAGTGGTATGCTTGCCTCACACTTTAACACTTCTACACTTTGTTCATGTTGCAGGATTTAATCAGATGTGTTTTCCCTGTTGGAATTATCTGTTCCTTAGCTGTATCTTGTATTTCATGATTTTGCTGCTAGTCCTCGGTTTTGTTTTATCTTTCCGGACTGTTCCGGTATTGTAATGCATGCCAAGCTCTGGCATATTACGTTCATTGTTCTCAATTTTAGAAGGTGCTACATTTGTAGACTAGATCATCCTGGAAGTAATCACCTCTTTATTATTGTTATTGTCCTGAATGTCTTGCTTTTCTGTTTCTGGGTTTGTGTGACACATTTGCAAAGGAATGTACAGAGCTGTAGAGCTGACAGTTAAATGTTTGCACCTTCTCATTCTGAGTTACACCAAAGTCTAGAACAAGTCACGGAATATCAACACATCCAAACAGTCACCCTTTTACATGTAATGCATCAGCATGGGTTTAAAACTTTTAATCTGAGAGTCAAGATTCTTAGTGCTCTGCTTTGTATCACTTTATGAAGCTTTGGTGACAACATGATGAATACAGTTTGTTGATCTGTTTACTGCACCTGTTTTACATATGGGCCTGCACTTGCTTTCTCATTTCTTGCTGCTTTCATTGTTTTCTCTTACCTTACAGTTCAACACGTTGAGCAATGCTCTATCTCGATGCCCGCACTGCAGAAAAGTGTATGTTTCATGTTTTTAACTTCCTTCTTGATATGCTGATGACAGTGACAGTAGAAAACAAAAAAAAGTGAATTTTTTGGAGGATCTAATGTGAATAATCCTATAAGAATTGGCACAGTGGAGACTATTCACATGCACAAAAGCCAGTATTACTTCCATTATCTGAAGACTGTTGTTACCCTGTATGTTCTTACGTGCAGTAATGTTTAAAAAAAAAGAAGATATTTCTAACTCCACGAATCTCAATGATGACGGTGAAGATTCAAGATATGTTTGTTGCTGAAAAGAATAATATTCAAGGTTTACTATGTATAAGGAAATTACTACAACGTTTCTAAGCAGCTGTAATTTTGTAGCCAACTAAATCACAGTCACCGTTCTTCAGTTACAAAATTTGAGCATGACATCCCTAGGTCCAACTGTGACTGTTGGCTCACTAAAGCATGCATGTTCTTAAATGGTCATATAAGTACATAAATTCATGCAGCACAGGCACTGACAAGATGCTGTGTTGGCAAATGGTGCAGCAGTGTACATTGTTCACTAATTCTGCATTGTCCACACATAGGCTTTCCAAGTGTATATGCAGTGTGTAAAAAATGGAGATTATAATGCATGGTCTTCTATGGGAACATACCGTAGGAAGGATAAAAAAGGGTTTAATTGATGTATAATTGCAGTGAAGTTGAAGTGCATAAATGTCATTTCATGTGCAGTTGACCCGTTACCTCACATGCCCCACTTCTGGATATGTTTAATGGAAGTTTAGTTCCCGGACTATGAGTGTGCTTCATGCGTCAAACGGCATATTGTAGCACGAAGGCACAATTAAAAAGAAGACATACATACATCACAGGCGCCTGTGGCATGTCTCCGTGTGCCTTCTTTGTAATTGTGCCTTCGCACTACGATATGTCGTTAAGCAAATGCCAACTAGCCCAACAACAAGTCCGCCTTCATGTGTGAAATGTGCTCTAAGGCTTTAGGTTCATTGCAAGTGGCTAGGTATGCTAGTTCCATCTATCACAGGCCTGTTTTCCAAAAGGCAAAGGTTGATGTTGTAACAGTGACATCTCCTAAATGTCTACAAGCTACACATAGGCTAGCTCGATCTTCATTCTTTACACTGCAGTTCGTTTTTTCTAAGCCAGGTAGCACATGAAATTCATAAACCACTTTCCAAATCAATATTTTGCAGATTCATCTGCTGTACCAATAGATGTAGGCCTTTTTGATTGTTTGTGTTGGTTTCATTGGGTGCTGTGCACAAAGGAGTTTTGCTTGGTTTGACCATCTCAAAGATGAGTTGTTCCAAGCCTTGAGCTGTTCCTTTGTTCACCCACTGTTAATCAGCATGTGACACAGTGATATACACCTATGAACTAGCGGTGACTCTTTGTCTCTGGAGTTGTATTGGACAATTTACAGAGCTTTTACACTCTATCAAAGGACTCGCAAAAACTCATTGTGTTGTGAAGGTCACACCCAGTTCTCACAACTGTTTGCAGTTATCATCTGTGCAAGCAGCACAAGTTAAAGCTTCAAATTTTACATGCGTTTGATACCTTTATATAATAGATTATGTGATGTAGAGAAAGGACCATTGAACTAGATAACAAAGAGAAGCATTATCTGAGAAAGCAAGGCACTTCTTCAATAAAATATCTGTTGCTGATAATTATACTCACATGGCAGACTAAATTGTTGATTCAGTCACGATTTGTCCATAGACTAAGCTGACCCTTAAACAGCGGCAACTATATGGTTAGGGTTGAAAAGTGAAATTGCGCAATAATAGCTATCAGTTTACTGACAGCCTGCTATTATCCTGTTTGTGCTGTATAGCTCATCTGTAGGTCCCCAGTTTGCCCGCACGAGAGGAATTTTGTCGCTTATCTTGGCTCTGGTGATCTTGGCAATCACGCTTGGAATCACAGTAAGTGTTACACTATTTTTCATGTGTGATCCAGCATCTGTGAATTTATTAAAATTTACCTAAGTCTAGATTTAAGTGCCATGGCATTTCTTCACAAGAATTTTCTTGCTTCATTGCTAAGCTACTCAACTGTGCTGTTGTGGTGCTGTTAACACACATTAGTATGTAGCTGCCAACTTTTACGATTTTATCAGAAATTCCTGCAATTTAGAGCTTGTTTACGATTGTTGTAAAGATACTAATGGTATTACTATTTTTTATGTCGTAGTTGGGGCAGAATCTATCTTTAGAAAATACAAATAATGTGGCAGACTTATTTTTAGAGCTGGATTTTTCGCACCTGCTTGATTATTCGGACGCTTACCAGCAGTAGCACCACCCACTTTACTAAACTCATATACAATAATGGCGAACTTATTTTTGGCCACTATTATGTGAATTTAACGAATAGACTTCACGAATAGTATTTCCATCCGTGACGCAGATTGTTTTAGCTGGGAATATAGAGGAGTGTGCCCGTTTACAGCATTCCTACGAAATGAACGCTTTGAAATATTTTAATAAATGGTCCACATGTTAAGTACTAAAGCATAAGTATTTGTAACCAAAGTTTAGTATTTTTGGGCTACAACTGTAGTATTTATCGAGTTGGCAAGCCAGAATAATATAAAGCATGAGTACATTTTCATGATTGAACTTTTTGTTGCACAAGCATGGCTGCATCAAACTAAATGGAATTGCACATATCGTAAATTTTGTTATAAATGCCAAGTTCACTTGAGTTGGGTTATGTACAGTATTTATTTTGTAAAATCCACATTACAGATAGCAAGTAGCTAAGGGCAATTTCACTCCAGGAACATATTTGGTAAAGCCGTAATTAAAACTGTTTATTTAAAATACACTGGAGGCTAGAGGTGTCCCTTGATTTCAGAACAGTGCTTTTCTTTCTTCAATAACCTGTACATTGACAACTAGTGCATGTTTTACTCCTTTGTTATGTCTAGGTACCTGAAGGGATGTCTGCAACATTTTATAGTACTTTATCTTAATGTGACATTGAAGGTGGAATCCAAATTTGTGATTTTTTTTTTTCGCAGCTTGGAACATACCAGTATGCTGTTGAAAAGAAGGGTATTTACGTTGTCTACGCATGTGAGTGGCCTCATCTTTTTCTTTGTGCATTGCCTGCTGTACACAATGTAGGTTCCAACTCAGTTATTCGTCATGATGTTTTGATAATTCATTTGGTGCTATAGTTTTTTTGCCTTTATAGTGTAATTCACATTGATATTTATGCATTTGTTGGGCTTTTACCAAGGTAAGAACAAGCAGATTCATGCATGGTATCAGTTAGGGCCACGTGCACATGTGCACATAAGTTTTAGGGAAACGCAACTTGCAAAATATTTCCTCACAACCTCAGGCCACATAGTGCATATGTCACGCATAGACCTGAATAGTGCACGCCTTGACTCCTGACTGATTGCGTAGGTAGCTAGGAAAATTCAACTTGCCCGTAGAGCTAGATTAGGAAAACCACTGCACACCTGTATAACCCTTAATGGCTTATTGCTTATGTTGCAGTAGCACAGTCATTGAATCTGTTGCTCTGCTGCAATCAGGCCTTTAAATCTAACCTGAACCTGAACCAAAAAATCTTATCTGAAGCGCAATTTGAGACAGAACTAAATCAAAACTGATAAATCTTGGAATATGCCTGAACCCTCTCCTGAGGGCTCAGAAACTTGCACCATATTTTTGCAGTCTGCACACCCCACTTGTATCCTGTTAGGGTGGCAAGAGTTTTAGTAAACAGTAGTGTTCTGCAGACTTTATCTGTTAGGGAGATCTTAAAATCAGTAGGTTTGTGGATGCGAAATCTAACTGGCCATGTTCATAACTTGTGTGATTGCTAAGAAGCGATATTACACAGGCCTTTTGAACGTTTAAAACTTTTCTGTCCGCGCCCATAGCCATCCATAACTCGCTATCTATGATTTCAACTGCATATTTTACTGTGCTCGGAGCGCTTTCAGACAGCTTGCACTATCCAGCGCCTTTCATGCCCGACTGTCATGCCCGACTGCTGCTAATCAGGCATGACGAGCGCTCATAGCTACCGACATGGCACCAATGTCACGCGCAGCTGCCCTTCGGAAAGAGCAAATTTTGATCGATTTTGATGAGCCTGCATCATAATCTTTTCATGGTGATACAGTCGCCGACCGATAAATCAGGCACCGATAATCTGGACATGCTCGGTAATTTGGACAGCTTTGTGGCACTGCCAATGGCCCCATAGACATAATGTGTAAAAACAACCGATATTTTGGGCAGCCGCCAGCTCTACACTCGATTACCCGGACTCAGTCCGTGGCTGTAGCGTACGCCGACTCGGCTGCCATTATCTCCTCTGGCAACCTCGAAGAGACATTAAGTATGGCCTTAGAGATTACATGCTAAATGGTAATTCCTGAGGTTTTGCCTTGGCCGCAGCACTGTGCCTCAGTGATTTAACTGCAGATGCCCATCTTGGAGGATTTGCCTGAATTGTAAGGTCACATCAAAATCGCTATCATCACATTATGCATTCTGGCACCAACGCACATGGCCTGCTCTTGTTGAATTGCCCTTCTGGACAGCATTCCGCCATTCTGTGCTTGTTTGTTTTTAGTATGCGTTCCAGACAGCGCTCTGCTGGCTCCAAGAAGTATTTCTCATGAAGTTATCGACAGTCCGTAACAAATGGCACCAACAGTGCCCTCGCAGTTCAAATGAGCCCGGCTCCACACTGCCGCCTACCAGAATGAGCTCAAATGTGGATATCATTGATGACCTGATAGGCTGCAGTGGGGTGTTTCCGGCCGCCGTTACATTTGAAGACTTTGCAGACAGTGCGGTGTCGTCGTGTGTCGGACTGAATGATGATGAAACAATTCCCGGACCAGACCAGGACGAATTTTTCTTCAACTTTGAGGCTTTTCTTTCTAGGAACCCATAGGGGTTTCCTTTGTAGCAATTGCTACGAACGGGTGGATGTCTGATTTTCTCTTTATTAAACAATTGAGAAGTTCTCCCACCGTCAAACTGCAAATTAAACACAGACGATAATGGTGTGCCGTTTGCACCAGAGCCTTCACATGCGGATCTGACTGGAGCCTTTGCAGTCCTTCCATCAGCCTACAGAGACAACACAAAACTGGCAGAAATACAGGTGGACTTGGTTGCATGTAAGTGGAAGTGCATGCAGCAGTGAATCGACGACTTCTTCCTTGCACAGAGACCTTAAAACGTAAATAAAGTAATCTTTTACGGATACATTCATTTTTTCGGACATTTCGATAGTTTGGACTTATTTACGTCCTCCCTAGAGCCTGGATTATCAGTCGATTGTTGCAGCACAGACTCTAAAGATGATTTTGATTCATCGGACTTCAGTACAGATGGAAAAAGTGCATCAAATAGCCCTGGAGCGTCAACAGGTTTCCGCCTGCAAGTTTTGTTTTCTACTCTGAACCGTTTCTACGCTGCCGCGCTCAGACCTAGAGATATTTGGTGCGTTCTAAAGGTCACAGTTCTTATCTGCAGGGTGTCAACGTGGTTTGGGCAGGACCACTTGCCGGCGGCATCTCAAAAAGTGGTGTTTTGCGTGAGAAGACAGTTGGGAGTAGACCTCGGCATTGCGCTCTGCATTGGCATGCGGCGCTTTGTAAAAGCCGCCGCGCAGCTTTTACGGACTGCCGAATGGCCACTAGGGCTTACATTTTCCCTTGTATATAAAGAACTTTTACAGATAGGAAGCTCATATCTGTGCGAATGGTGTGTATAGTCTTTTTGTTCAAAATGTATATTTCGAATTTTTTTTAATGTTCTATTGGCGCAAAGCAGCATTGATGCTTTTACGGAGCTCTCTCAATTTCATTACAAATTTTTCTATTAAATAATTTTCTTCAAAAAATTGTTAATAAATGTTTGCTTGAAAATAATACCATTAGAAAGCACATTCCTTCTTCTACAAATTCATGGCATACATTTTAATATCAAGCATTTGCTCTAACAGTAAAAAAATCATTTACTAGACTACCCAAGAACTGCCTATTTTCCCATGGACAAGAAAGTGTTAAAGGCTAAGCATGACATTTGGAGTTACAAATTCAAAATTCATGTCTTGTATTGTGTGGCTGTGTGTTTGGTGGTTTCTATGTGTGTATGTAACAGCCATAAGTAAAAGCATGTAAAATAGGAGTGTTCAGCGCTTGCAGCATTTCATGATAACTAGGGGCATCGTTGCCAAAATTACATGGACATGCTGCAACAGCACTGGATGGTCGCTATGTATGTGTGCCCCTGCCAATGACACCCATGGTTATCACGAGGCAGTGTTGCAAATTTGAAGACCCCGTTCTCAAATTTTGCTGACAGTTTTAAGGTCTGTACTTCCGCCTTTCACTGCTGCTGTAAACTCTGAACACAGGCTGTTGAGTTTACGCATATTGTCATGTGGGAACAATGTGTGCAGGCAAGCAGGCAGAGAATGAAGATGCAAAGATGCAAACTCTGTTGAGCAAACTTGTGCCTGTAAAGAAAAGTACACTCGGCAGCAACAGCGGCAATGCTGACAGCACGGTCAGCTGTCCTTTAATCGAATTGCACTGCTTGAGACCATCTGCTATTAGTACAGTGCCCAGTGATTGAAACGCAATACTCGGAGCGCATGACTGCCGGCACTTTCTTGCACTACTGGTGGTCGCTGGAGACACCGAACTGATGCAGTTTTGTATCGCATGAAAGAAAGTACCTTTGTGATGCATTGTAACTGCATTCAAACCCTTGGCAATAACCCAGTGCTCACTGGTGGTGCAAAATGTGCTGACAATATCGTATTTCAATCGCTGAGCACTCTACATGCACTACTGTATTTTCCAAAGCAGGTCTCCGCAGGGGTGTCTGTGTCAGCAGGCGTTTGGTGTGTTGAGACACTACATACCCGAGCACACGAGGGTTGGACCCTCCTGCGTGTAGCCGTGTGCGGCTTAGCCGTGTTTGGGGAAAGGGGGATCCTGGGGGTTGAGCCAATGCTGGGTGTTTGGACTTTTTAGGCCCCCCAGCAGAGGCAACACGCTTCTTTGGCCTTTGCTTCACATAGACAGCACCTTCGGACTAACCCACCCGGGGGAAATCGGTAGTTGCCTTTTCCCCTCTCTCACTCTCTCCAACCTTCGTCTTTCTCTCGCTTTCCACCTTTCCTGGCTTCCCTTTACTTCCAATTTTTCCAGCAGCAATGGTTAACCTTGTGTGAATAGCCAACCTAGGTTATTTCGTATTTGGTTATAGTGATAACGTACAGCTGGCGTTTGCAGGACCTGTTTTTACAGTCCCTGTAAGCGTCCCCTTGTAAGGCTCCATGGTGGGTGGCTGGCGTTATTGCTGAAAACTACACATTCCTCTATGGATAGTTCATTCCCTCCACTCCCTGATCGCCCTCTTTTCTGAGTGCGCACCGATGAAGTTTTCCAGTTTTTTGGTCTGCAAAAAGAATCCTTCCCCCGTTTCCATGTCATTTATTCTGAAAAACCACATTAACCAGTTTGAACAATTTCACCCTTCCTTGTTTCCAAGTCATTGACTGAAGTGTTTGGTCCAGGTTATAAGGCGTCGAGGATGGCAAGCGGTAGTCTCCTCTTGGAGCTCCACGATCAGAAGCAGTATGGGAAATTGCCAAAACTAGTGTCATTTGGGGAAACTCAAGTAATTGTAACCTCGCACCGTACGATGAACACAAGCCGGGATGTTGTCTCGGATGATGACTTGCTAGAGCTCACTGAGGCTGAACTCTTGGAGGGCTTGAGTGACCAGTATGTTATAAAGGTAAAAAGAATTATGATGTGGCGTGACAGCGAAGAAATCAAAACCAAGCACCTGATACTGACATTCGGCTCAAGTGTTCTGCCCAAGTCTGTAGAGGCCAGGTACATCAAGCTTCATGTTAGGCCATATGTGCCAAATCCCCTCAGATGTTTCAAATGCCAACGTTTCGGCCACAGTTCACAGAGCTGCTATGGCTACCAAACCTGTACAAAATGCAGTGCCCATGAACATACCTCTGTATCTTGCGAGAACACTCTCCACTGTGTAAACTGTGATGGGGAGCACGCCGCGTACTCACGGTCCTGCCCATCCTGGAAAAAAGAAGAAGAAATTGTCACAATCAAAGTAAAAGAAAATATATCTTTCAAGGAGGCACGTAGGCAGGTGTCATACCTGCCTAAGAGCAGCTTTCCCGATGTGGCGCATGCGGGGCAGCGCCACAATGGCCTCCGGTGGCTGTCCGGTCCACACACAGTGAGCTGGCGGTGGCACCATCCGGCCCCCCAGTGGCTACAGTTTGTACTGTTCCGCCACCCCAGAAGAAGGGACCATCGGCCTCCGGGCAGGTTGTCTCAAAGGCCTCGTCCAACGTGCTGAGGCCTTGACGTCAAACACAGTGTTCGGAAGAGCGCGTGTCCAGCGCTTCACAAGAGGCGATAGACACAACAACGAGCTAGACGGTGCCACCAGCGCATAAGGAGCGGTGAGCCTGTCTCGACCGCTCCAGAAAAAACAAAACTCTCATCATGGCGCCTCCAAAGGGCCCGTGAGCTAATCCTCGTCTCTTAAACACACAGCACTAAACACATTTAACATAATGGATGCACAAATACTACAATGGAATG
The DNA here is from genome assembly GCF_038994185.2 of Dermacentor albipictus. Classification (NCBI taxonomy): domain Eukaryota; kingdom Metazoa; phylum Arthropoda; class Arachnida; order Ixodida; family Ixodidae; genus Dermacentor; species Dermacentor albipictus. The sequence continues at coordinate 210,964,187 of NC_091821.1, read as the reverse complement.
TCAGAGGACTTCTCCATAACCTTGACGATATTAGAGAACTCCTACACAAACATAATCCAAAGTTGCTGTGTGTTCAAGAGACACATCTGAAACCTACTAACAATAATTTCCTTGGTAATTACTCTATCTTTCGGAATGACCGCGACAAGGCTACTGCCTCTGGCGGTGTAGCAATAGTAGCCCTCAAATTTGTCGCTTGCCGACCCGTCGCCCTTAACATGCCCCTTGAGGCAGTGTCAGTTTGGGCCATTCTCTTTAATAAATTAGTAACTGTGTGTTCCATTTATATACCGTCGAACCAGCGTCTCAAAAAAACACTTTTATTACCTCATTGCTCAGCTTCCAGAGCTTTACATACTCGTGGGAGATCTTAATGCTCATAACACTATGTGGGGAGACTCGCGATGTGACGCAAGAGGTCGACTCAGTGAAAATTTCCTTTTAACCTCCAGTGCGTGCCTCTTTAATAAGAAAGAACTGACATACTATAATCCACATCATAATTCATACTCGTCAATAGACCTGTCTATCGGTTCTGGTTCTATCTTCCATGATTTAGAGTGGTCTGTAATTAAATATTCATTTGGAAGTGATCACATCCCATTAACTCTAAACCTAGTAACACAACATGACTCCCCTCCGCCTGTTCCTTACTGGAAACGAGCTGAGGCTAATTGGATTCATTATGCAAAAAAGAGGTGAGGCGTGCAGACAGGACACAAGAGTAGAGAAGTGGACAACACGAACGTCGTGTTGCCGTTCGTGTTGTCTTCTTCTCTATTCTTCTGTCCTGTCTGCACGCCTCACCTCTTTTTGCAAAATGAATCCTTACCAACTAGCCCAGCTTTCTGTCGTTCTAGGCTAATTGGACATGCTTTAAGGAATCCACCTACATATCGCCAGATTTTATAAGTGATTTTAGCATAGATCATTTCGTATCATATTTTACCGCTTTTATCATTGACGCAGCAGAAAAGTTCATCCCTCAAACAAGTGGCGCTTCATTGAAAAGACGGGTCCCCTGGTGGGATGACGATTGTAGAGAGGCATGGAAGAGACAAAATAAAGCTTGAGGCAAACTACGTGAATGCCCTATGGCCGAAATTTTAGTAGAATTTACACAGGTTAAATCTCGGGGAAGAAGAACACGACGATAGGCAAAAAGGGCAAGCTCGCACAGGTTCCTTTCAGCTATAAATTCACATACTCAAGAGGCTAAAGTATGGGGTGGGCTTAGAAGGCTAAAGGGACAAGAAATTCATCCGTTGCTTCTAGTAAGCGATGAAGGCAATAGCTTGGAAGATAAAGCTGACGCACTTGGGGAACATTTTGTGCGCATTTCCAGCTCAAATCATTATTCCAAGGCATTCCTAAAGCACAAACAAATAGCAGAACGCGAAGCCACCAACCGCAAATGCAGACAGAACGAATCCTCTAACCTGCCTTTTTAACATTGCCGAGTTGACAGCTGCATTGGCTGCATGTCAGAGCTCTGCACCTGGACCTGACAGGATCATGTACGACATGCTTAAACCTCTCTACAGCGATACTCCAATAACGCTATTCGCACTTTTCAATGCTATATGGGTTGCCGGGTACTTCCCATCTAAATGGAAAGAAGCTGTTGTGATCCCTGTTTTTAAGCACGGTAAAGATACATCATTGCTGACCAGCTACCATCCTATAGTGCTTACGAGCTGCCTTTGTAAGCTTTTTGAAAAAATGATCAATCGCTGTCTCGTACGTTTCCTAGAGTCCAGCAAAATGCTTGACCCACTTCAATGTGGCTTTAGGGAAGGGCGATCTACAACCGACCATCTCGTGTGCATCGAAGCAAACATTCACGATGCTTTCGTACATAAACAATCCTTTCTATCCGTGTTTCTTGACATGGAAAAGGCGTACAATACAACCTGGCGGTATGGAATCTTGTGCGACCTGGCGGCGCTGGGCAGCTGCACCAATATGTTAAACATTATCGAAAGCTACCTACACAACCGTACATTTTGGGTGAAAATAGGTAATGCACTGTCGCGTATATTCATACAGGAAACTGCGGTACCCCAGGGTGGTGTACTCAGCAGCACGCTCTTTGTCGTTAAGATGAACACGCTTCGTGCATCATTACCACCAGCTGTTTTTTATTCCGTCTACGTAGACGATATACAAATAGGTTTCAAATCCTGCAACCTCACAGTATGTGAGAGACCGGTACAGCAGGTCTTAAACAAGGCGTTCAAGTGGGCAGACCAACATGAATTTAAAATCAGCCCCCACAAAAGCTCTTGTATTCTCTTTACAAGAAAGAGAGGCCTGGTTCCAGATTCTTTTGTAGAACTGGGCGGACAACAAATTCCTGTCAAAAAAGAGCACAAATTTGTAGATGTTATACTTGAAGTGATATTTCAAGTATGACACCTACAAAGTATGTTAGTAAGTTTCAGAAGCTTACTTTCATTTCTCACATAAAATGTCTTAAAGCAAGATGTCTAAAAACAATTAACTTACTTAATATCCTATCCCACACAACATGGGGTAGCGACAGGAAGTGTTTATTGAATCTTTACAGGAGCCTAGTTCAATGACGACTGGACTATGGTGCCGTGGTTTATCACTCTGCCGCCCTGAGCACGCCAAAGAAAGATGTTAGACCCCGTCCACCATCTGGGTATCTGCCTGGCCACTGGCACATTTAGAACAAGCCCTGTCGAAAGTCTATACGTAGAGTCAGATGAGTGGTCACTACATTTTCAGAGAACATACACCAGCTTTATCTATTTTCTGAAAGTGTGCTCTAATAAGGAACATCCGTGTTTCACAACCATTAACGACTTGACGTGTGAAACACTTTTTCATAATAGACCCTCTATGAGATTGCCTTTCTCACTGCGTGTAAAAGAACTTAGCAAAGAAATGGATGTCCAATTTCTCGAACATTGCCTAATGGCTCCAGCTAATCTATTACCGCCCTGGGAGTGGCAGGTGATAGACTGTGACATATCCTTTGTAGAGGTGACAAAGCACACTCCTGACCGTGAAATCGCTATACATTTCCATGAACTTAAATCGAAGTACTCCTGCTGCAAATTCTATGTAGACACGTCAAAATCACACGTTGGCATATCTTACGCTGCTTTTGGTTCCTCTTTTTCTGAATCTGACGTGTTAAACTCCCTAACAACTATCTTCACTGCAGAAGCCTATGCAGTACTTTGTGCGGTAAAACATATAAAGAAACTAAAACTTGACAGAGCAATCGTATTCACAGACTCGTTAAGCCTTGTAAAAGCATTAATTTCTCTACAAAAGTACAGAAATCCTGTTTTCAATGAACTCTACTCACTCTTAAGCAACATCTACTTATTGCATAGACATATAGTAATATGCTGGGTTCCTGGCCATAGAGGAATCGAGGGTAATGTGCTTGCCGACGAGATCGCCAAATCAATGGCATCGCAGGGTATTCGTTCCGCTGCTGTCCCTGCCACAGACATGAAGCCTTTCCTAAGAAACAAACTGCGAAGCCACTGGCAATGCTTGTGGGACGCTGAAACAAGTAATAAGCTTCACCTAATTAAGCTGAAGTTAGGTTTCTGGCACCCAACTACGAAAACGCGAAGAACAGATGTCCTTTTCACTAGACTACGAATAAGACAGACATTTGGCACTCATAACTTTTTTTTGACCGGTGACGAGCCTCCAACCTGTGGTAGATGTGGCGACAAGCTGACCGTTCTCCACGTCTTCCTGGAGTGCCGGGAAGCCGAAAGAGACGGGAGGAAACATTTTCCTTTTGCATACTGCTATTGCGTCCCTCTGCATCCGGCTATGTTTCATGGTGAAGAACCGCTTTTTAAGACCAAAGCAGTCCTCGCTTTCTTGAAAGATGTTGTGCTTCATGTTACAAGCTCATTAATTTCATAGCGCATCCTCTTTCCAGAGGATGCCGCTACGATAGTTTTCTTTGTATAGCACATGCCTCTAGGCCCTTGGGTTTCAAGGGCTCTGGTGAGGCAGTAGTGCTCTAGTCAATTTTAGCATCTCACATATTTTATATGTTGCATCATTCTTTCTCAATGCATTTTAATGTTCATAGTACACGTCAATAGTCATTCCCATAATTTTATTACACGTAGATTTTATGGAATTTACATTAACACTTTTAGGCCCCTTTACAGCCACGTCACATTAACTTCACAGAAGCCATCAGTCCACTGCAAATTCATTAACACTAGACAGTTTTAGTTTATCATACGCTATATGCTATAGTGTAGCGTACGCTAAGCAGCGCACATTTTTTACAGTTTTAGTTTGCCGGTGAGATCTTTGGATCTCAGAGGCGATATGCCGTCGTCGCGGCTATTTCCCGGCTGTAGCGATAGGCGGCGCTGACATCTCGAGAACACCACAAGGTTATCCATAGTGCTTTGTCGTCAAAGTGACCTGAGCATTTTTGCAATGAGCAGTTTTGCATTCTACCTCCATTGCAATGTGGCTAGTGCAACCAGTATCAAACTTGCAACCTTTCCATTCCTTTATTTCAGCATTCATCTTTAAATGTACAAATGCTAGGACAGGAGCAAAAACCCACTTTTTTAAGCAACTTGACAAAGGCCCCTGCCCCTACAGCATTTGGCAGCAATACAGTTTCTGAACTCATTTCATGCAACAAAACACCGATACATACATTTTGAAAAACATTTCTAAGGGCATAATAACATGCGTTTTTGAAAACATACACTATAACCAACATTTTTTTTTACCAGCAATGCACGCCTTCTAACAGTATGTAACGTGGTGAAACAGTACATTTTTCCAGGCACATAACAATATATAAAAGCACTTTCACATACAAGACAAATACAAAATAATTCCATACTTTAGTTACAAGCAAGAAAAGGAAACGCAAATACAACATACACTAATCACATGCAGTCGCACGGCTAATGAAATATTCCTTCAGAATTCGACATGAAACAGTCTTAAGATTCATGTTTTTTTTTTTTTTTCAAGACTGTTCAGTAAAACCGATATTTGGCACGTTAGTCTGTCCTTTCCATGATTAATTCATGCAAAAGGCACGGCCCAAGTTTCTCGCTCCCGAATGTCATATTTGAAGTGATGAGGTTTGCTTAGATTACAAAGATCAGTGAATCTCGTGTGGCCTCATTTTACGCTTTCTTTATATTTCATAGCAAGGTTAAACTGATAATTGTAATGAAATGGGAGAATATGAAACTTCGAAAAGACTGTACTTGTATGACTGCCGTAAGAAATACAAGCAACATGCCGCAATGCTTTTTTTTTTGTAAAAAAGGTAACGTCTGAATATTTTTTTGTAACGCTGTCCCCCATACAAGACTACAATAATTTGCATGAGAAATAAATATGGTGTTATACAGCAATAGCCGTAGTTTTAATGGAAGAACATCGCGAAGCCTACAAAGCGCACCATATGCTTTTGCCATACTTGTTGCCACGCGTTCTACGTGTTTGTCCCAACCTTAAATGCTGATCAAAAATCACTCCCAGTGTTTTCACATCCGCGGGGACGTCAATTCGTTCTGATCGATAGAATATGTTTAGATTACGATTTTCGTGTTTTTGGGTGGGTGCAAGAAGAACAGCTTTTGTTTGTTTTTAGAGTTAATCTGTAAAGAATTTGCTTTACTCCACCAATATAGTTTTATCAAGGACGGTGTTTGCTAGTTGTGATAAGTTATCAGCATTACATGATTGGAAGAAAAGACTGGTGTCATCTGCGTGTATTGTATAGTGTGGCAAGTTACTGATGTTTGTTAAATCATTTATATAGATGTTGAACAGTATAGGGCCTAATATGCTCCCTCGGGGAACACCAGCTTCTAATTCAGGGGGTCTGAGTATTCTCCTGAGATGTAAATGCATTGTTTCCAATGGGTTAATTATAACCTTAGAATGTCCAGGGGTAATCCACGGAATCCGTAATGTTCTAGTTTTTTTAGTAGAGTAATATGGTTGATCGTGTTAAAGGCTTTGGAAAAATCTATAAATACGCCTAATGTTAATTTTTTTCTTCATGGCCGTTCAAGATTAAATCCTTCTTTGTTAATAGAGCTAATTCAGTCGATCGGCCCCTATAAAACCCAAATTGATGCGGAGATAATAATTGATATTTTTCACAAAACGACACAACCCTTTTACAGATAACCTTCTCTAAGCCTTTTGATAGAGAGTTTTAGCAGTGCTGTATTACGATACGGTAAGTGCGGTATACGGTACAGTATTACCATTCCGTACTAACTTACCGCAATGACCGAAGACGTTTTAGCTGCGTGTGCCGCTCGATGCGTATGGTAATGTGATAATGATGATAGCGGCTAACATTGGGGCTTTGCAGAATGCATTAATTATGCGCTGAGCACGAAATATTCATTTTGACGAATACTTTTAAAAAGCTTTAGCTTGTCCATACGCGCATTATTTTTTACAGAAGTGCCTGGCTACGGCAAACTTAGACGCCAGTCACAAGGCTGGTAGCAACATCTTGTGACACTTCGTCCTACAACACGTAAAACCTTTTGTTACATAGGTGTTCTTATCTAATCAACACATAAAAAAGGGTTTGTTTCTTGTAAATTGCACCGCTGCTGGCACTTTACACTAGCAATAAGTAGAATGTATTTAGTTACTGCAATACAACCTCTGCGTCCCCTCTAAGTAAACTCTGCATCACTAGATGGCGCCACCTACCTGATTTTTTTTATGCCACTGTTTACTTGTCATTTCGTCGCTCCGCAGAAGATGATTTAAAGTAACCTGTTGCCTTGGTATTATCATGGTAAAAAAAAAGCACACGAGACGTGGACTCTGTGGCCGACATCAGCTTCTCACTGTTTTGGCTTGGTGCAGCTCGGCTCGCGACAGACGGTGCCAGCCGAGCCTTTTAGCGACTCCTCACTGTCCAGTATGCTGTACGGAAAGTCATTCCGTACGGTAAAGTTCGCGCATGCGCTGTCGTTGACCGGTGCAGTATTACGCACTTACCGTACTGTATACCGTACTTTCCGTAGCACCGCTAAAAGTCCCTGATATGACAAGGAGCACTGACACCGGCCAATAATTTGACATGTCATTTCTGTCCCCTGATTTGAACAGAGCAGTAACCTTTGCCTGTTGCATTTTTGTAGGGAAAATGCCAGTAGACAAGCAAACATTGAATACAGGGTGAAAGTGGGCTTAGAACGACAGAAAGCTGAGCTAGTTGGTAAGGATTCATTATGCAAAATAGAAGTGAGGCGTGCAGACAGGACACAAGAGAAGTAGACAACACGAACGCCAACTATCAACTGAAGGGAGCACTGAGGCGAAAAAAGAAAGAAGACACAACTCATCTGCGCATGCTCGGGAATGGTAACACCACGTGTCAATCAGGTACACGTGCTGGTCTACGTGAGACCGGCACGTTTCATTTCACCCATAGAAAAGAATTTGCAGCCAGTAAAACTCAAGCCTTCGGTAGTTAAGCAACGTGCGGTTGACCTTTTGTCACGACAATCTTGATAGGCTTGTCTGTAATGTCAAGAAATCTAAATTCCTCACCTTAGAACTGTTTTTCTCGGCGAAGACCCATAAACAAGCAATTCCTTTTCGTGCTATAGTGTCAGTGAAAGGGACGTGGAAGGTCTGTGTCGCTAGTTACCTACAGAACTGCCTAGCTTCACTAGTTTTTTCAGACTCCTTTTGCCTACGTAATTCTCAGGCACTAGTTCAGTATTTGAGAGAGGAAAATCCTGGTGACTGTACAGCTTTTAGTATGGATATCGAAGACCTGTATCATTCCTTGCCGCATGACGGGTTGCTTAATTCCGTAAATGAGTGCATTAAAGAACAAGTGCAAGAGTCGGCTTTTATTGACAGATGCGGTGTTTCCACGGGAGCTTTTCTAGAAATTCTTTCTATGTACTTGAAGTCAACGCTGATTGGGTGGAGAGATGGCGTTTTTCTGCAGAAATCAGGCATTTGTATTGGCTCAAAGGTTGCCCCTATTCTTAGCAACATTTACCTGAGTAAGGTTGGCAACTGCTTAGAGAAAGCCTTAGGTGATAGCGTTATCAAGATGTTTCGTTACGTTGATGATTACCTGATTTTCTGCAATAGGGAAGAATTTGATTCCGCTGCTACCTTAGTGAGTGAGCAATTGAAACTTTGTGGGGGAGGATTAAAGTTTACCAAGGAATTTCCTCAGCGACGTGTAATTCAGTTTCTTGAAATTTCCTTGATCTTCGAACAAAATCATGTTTGTTGGCAGTACTCCCCAAGATCTTCGAAGCCGTTGCTAAACTTTCAATCCAAGCATTCTAAATTAGTTAAAAACGGAATTGCCATGTCGTGCCTTAAGTCTTCCCTCACAAGATCTTGCATGCACAAAATGAGCGCCAGTTTTAATGCGCTGGTCTGGCACCTATTAGAAGCAGGTTATCCTAGTGTAGCGGTGGCCACTGTGGCTGAGCGCCTAAAGAAGTCGGTTTCAAGAGGGACGGACGTGATTACAGAAAGCAGTAATAGCAAAAAAAGAGTAGTGGCTATTCCGTATATTCATTCAGTGTGGCACAGGCTTAAAAAAGTTCCTAGTAGATATGATGTTAATGTTGCTTTCACTGCTCCCAATAAGCTAGGTAAGATATGCGCTGCCGTACAGAATAAAAAGGAGCGGGTAAAAGTAAAAAAACGAACAGATATTTGTCCAGTGAAGCACAATAAGAACAACAGTTTTACTCACTGTCGTATGGGTGTGGTTTATAAAATTCCCCTTAGCTGTGGCCAGTTCTACGTAGGGCAAACGGGACGGTGTATCAATCAGAGGCTAATGGAACATAAAAGGTCGTTAACCGGTGGATCGCCTTCTAATCTTTCGCTACGTTGCCGAGATTGTAACTGCACGCCAGAGTTAGATGAATGCGTGATATTGTACAGGCACAAGAATGAAGATACGCGTCTTATGGTAGAGGCATGGCATATTTACAATGGTGGAAGTGCGTGCGTGAGTCAGCCTTCGATTACTTTACTTAAGGAAGAGATTAAGTGCCTTAACAGTTATCTCTCACGTAGACCGGCACGTGTACCCGATTGACACGTGGTGTTACCATTTCTGAGCATGCGCAGATGAGTTTTGTGTCTTCTTTCTTTTTTCACCTCGGTGCTCCCTTAAGTTGATAGTTGGCGTTCGTGTTGTCTACTTCTCTACTCTTGTGTCCTGTCTGCACGCCTTACTTCTATTTTGCATAATGAAAGTGGGCACTAACAAGTCTATTGCAAATTTAGTTGGTTTAATCTGGAGACCATCGATGTCACGTGCGTTACTGTTCTTTAAGAATATAAAAGCAGAGTAAACCTCGTCAGGTGTCGTAGGCTCAAAAAACGCTGTATTTACACTGGGCGCACCCAAAAAATTTAGAGCATCTATATTGTGAGTGCTAATCACTAAATTTGCAAAGTGTTCATTGAGGCGATTTGCTAATTCTATACCCTTTAGCTGCTTCCCATTCTCTGTAATCTCGAGCTCTTCATAACGACTTCTGTCACGATTTAGGAGCTTATTAAGCACAAGCCAAACTAGGTCACCTTTGGTATCCGCATCACTAAATAGCTTTTCCAGATACTCTTTTTTTGTATCTCGAAGAAACTTAGTTACAAAGTTTCTGTATTTCTTAAATGCAAAAAATCATCGGACTGCACAAAGTGAGAGTATAATTGTTTTTTTTAAGAATTAGCTTTAAACACTCATTTGTTAACCAAGGTTTCCATATCTTTGTAGATGTCATTACCTTTTTTAATTTAAAATGACTACTGTATGTATTTTTTATGATAAGCATGAGCGTATCATAGGCCGTATCAGCATCGTTACACCCAAATACGGGTGTCCAGTTTACACTTCGAAGTTGGTTTCGAAAGTCATTCATTGTTCTTGGATTTATTCCCTGCATGACGAAAGATTTACATTGGTTTTGGCTCGCTTTAAGTGGGTTATTTCGTTTAGAAAACACGTATATCGGCAAGTGATCACCTAGATCGGCGACGATGATACCAGCATTGATATTTTGCATTGGGATGTTCGTAATAAGTCGATAAGAGATTCAGAAAGGCATGCGGCTCGAGTGGGTGTTTTTATCACGTTCGCACAACCAAAAGAATCTAGGAGTAAGGTCAGGTTGCGGGAAACTGTATTCGATTGCAGTAACCTTATATTACAGTCACGGTCTATGTTTATGCACAGTCTATTTTGGTAAGCATAACATAGTAATTATTCTGAAAGGACTGGAAAGCTTTCACTATTACCATGAGGTGGTCGATACAAAACAGCGAAAACATAGGATCCACATTGTACCATAAGCGCTTCGTAGTCTGGTGTGGTTTTTGACAGATATGCAATCAAGTCACATGAAAGCCTTTCTGACACCATCTGCATCACACCTCTGCCACAGCGGTTTGGTTTATTTAGAAAGAAGCTTTGGTATCCGGGCAAGGAAATGACATCATCGTCTGAGTTGTACTACGCCTCACTTATCGTTATTATGTCAAACCTGAATGTGAATTCGTTAAGAAATGCTTCTATCTGATCGTGTTTATTACGGGCAGACTGAACATTAAAGTGCAAAAAAGTAAGAGAGTCGGCGCAACCAGGACGAACAAGGTTGCGTGGCTAGATCATAGCAAGACAAGATATATAAGGTGTTTGTTGCCAATCGCCACTAGCAGATTTTAGCTAGGTCTGCCTCGCATGTAATTTTAACAACACTAGAGTCCTCCATTTTTCATGCGAACACTTTTCCGTCCCTCATTCATCTAAAGCACCATTTCATTTCCTTTTTCTTTGCCACAGTCATGCCAAGCAGTTGCTCTAGTTGAGGGCACAAATGCTCGGTCACAAAGACAGACTGCTTGGAAGAAAAATCGATGACTTCTGCAGGGATCCTTGCTTTTCGTGCTTTTTTGATCACAGCATCTCGTTTGGACCGACGATTGAAAGACACCACTTTGTTCTTATCAGCATCAGAATTCCACGCTAGAGCGCGATGGCAAGCATCAATATCTTGCTCAGTTATCGGCACACCAAGCATTTCCCCGACCTTCTGCAGAACGCTCCCAAGGTTCTCATTCTGCAAGCAAGGAACACCTTTCACCTCAATGTTCCTATTTCTCAAATATTGATTCTGTGTCACTATCTTTAGTGAGTTCCGACACACTTGCTTTCTCAGCTTCTCAATTTCTTGCAGAGGAGGCTCTTGTGCTGCTTTTAGGTCGGCATTTTCTTTTCTAAGTACTTCACATTCTGCTTTCAAAGCCTCATACTGTTCACTAGTGAATTCTACACTTTGCTTGAGTTCTTGAAGTTTCTTACGGAACTCGCGTTTGAGATCCGCAATTTCCTATTTAAGTTCATCGTTTCCCATATTGAGCAACAGCAGAAACACACAAAAGTGCGAGCACCTCAGACAGAAGTTGGCAGCAGAGCAGAAAAGCAGACTATAAACAATACAAAAAAATAATTTCTAACCTGCAGAATAGATGAAATGTAAGTGTCGGCTCCTGTTGCCGCCTCTGCTGCCAAATGACAGCGAAGGGCCAGCAATGCTCCTTATAAAGGGCTTGCAGAGCAAACGACGTGACGTAAATCGATGTGGTTCCCGCAATCATTTGTAGGCAGTCCAGGCAGGCAATGATGCAGCCGCTGGGTGCAGTTGCACTGAAGGTTACGATGCAGCCGCCCACCGTCTTCTTGAAAGTCATTGAGCGTCTGCAGAATCTGCAGAATAGATGAAACAAAAGTGTCAGCTCCTGCTGCTGCCTCTGCTGCCAAATGACAGCTAAGGGCCACCAATGCTCCTTATAAAGGGCTTGCAGAGCAACTGACGTGACATAAATCCACGTGGTTCCCGCAATCATTCGTAGGCAGTCCAGGCAGGCAATGATGCAGCCGCTGGGTGCAGTTGCACTCAAGGTTACGATGCAGCCGCCCACCGTCTTCTTGAAAGTCATTGAGCGTCTGCAGAATCTGCAGAATAGATGAAACAAAAGTGTCAGCTCCTGCTGCTGCCTCTGCTGCCAAATGACGGCTAAGGGCCACCAATGCTCCTTATAAAGGGCTTGCAGAGCAACCGACGTGACGTAAATCCACGTGGTTCCCGCAATCAGTCGTAGGCAGTCCAGGCAGGCAACAATGCAGCCGCTGGGTGCAGTTGCACTCGAGGTTACGATGCAACCACCCACCGTCTTCTTGAAAGGCATTGAGCGCCCGCAGAATCTGCAGAATAGATGAAACAAAAGTGTCAGCTCCTGCTGCTGCCTCTGCTGCTACCTCGTATTCGGCAGCGTAGTACCATAGAAATCATTGCCCCTCAGCCCCTCCCATCAACAGCAACTGCCATTTTGTCAGGTTTTGTGTGACATCAAGGAGTGCAGAGCCACCGCTGTTTTGTCTGCTTCGAAACATCCTGAAACCATGTGTGTGCCATGCCAAACTCCCTTCCTCTGCATGCTCAGGCACTCAACAGCATATCAAAGGCGTCACAGTTGCATTGTGCCTCCAGTCCTTTCACTTGCACGTTAGAAAACAAGCATAGGTCAGAGAGTGCCTGCAGAATCTAGCTCGGGCTGATCACCAAGACATACATGTGAAAACGAAACACTGCTTATACCGCGCACATTGACTATGCAGAATGCACTTCAATGATGATGATGGGCCCGCCGCAGTGGCTTACAGCTATGGTGTTGCAATGCTAAGCACGAGGTTGAGTGATCAAATCCGTGCCATGACGGCTGCATTTAATTGGGGGTGAAATGCAAAAGTGCCCGTGTTTCGTGCATTGGGGGCACGTTAAAGATTCCCTGGGGGACAAAATTAATCCGGAGTCCCCTACTACGGCATGCCTCATAACCAAATCGAGGTTTTGGCATGTAAAACCCCAGATTTCAGTTCAGTGATAATGATCTATGCAGCCAGATCTGTATGAGTGTTCAGATCTGGCACTCGTGAATATGGTTTAAAAGAAGAGTACATACAAAACACAAAACACATTTTGTCACCTATCAGTGTGGCCATACTGCTGTTTGGTTCAACTTGGATACAAAAAAAATTAAAATACAAACTTTCTACCGCACTGAGTATGTTCATATTTTGCCAGCTTGCTTTGGAATGCTTATAGTTCAGCATGCAATATAATTCAAAGATTAAAAAATTTTATAACCCCTTTAACAGATTTGCTGCAGTATCTTAATTAACCTAAATTTAAATTGCCATCTGTTCTTTTAAACCTGTTGAGTCATTTAGGCTTTTTCGTGGACACCATAGATCCAACATATGAAGAAGATTGAAATTTTGGGCTTCATACAGCATTCTGTTAGTGTTTTGGGAATGACATAATCAGCCTGCCTGGTGTGGCAAATATTGCAGCAGGAACTAAGTTGCTACCATTTATACTTTCGCTTTTGTCCTCGCTTTTGTGAATCAGAACAGACTCACAGTGGTGGCATAGTGGCTTTGGCACTGCGCTGTTCAGACCAAAGACGCAGGATCAAATCTCGGCCAGAGCGGCCACATTTCGATGTAGGTGAAATGCAAAAACACCCGTGTACCGTGCATTCAGTGCACGGTACAAGTGGGTACAGACTCCCAGATGGTCAAAATTATTCCAGAGTCCCCCACTACGGCAAGCCTCGTAATGATATTGTGATTTTGCTGCAGAAATCCCAGGGATTTAATTGTTATTTATCAGAACAGCTGTTGTGCCAATCAGTAACAAATTTATGTATTATTATCACTTGCCAGAGAACGTGCCCTAAGGCCATTAGTGGGACGATTCAGCCCAAAGTGTATTTTTGTGTCGATTACTCAGTGTTTAAAATAGCATTGGTGGTAATGCTGCACCAATCTGTGCCAGCTGGAATTTGTTGATACATATTGCTCCCAAGAGTTTTTTTTTTTTTCCCTTAATTGTGCCATTGCTGCACCACGGCATAGTTTCAGTTATGTGGTATTTGGGAAGCTACAACCAATACGAGTCATGCTGCTGCATTTATTGGCTGCATTCGTTCATTGTGTTATGGTGAGTGAGACAGCTGTTGTGGCAGCAGATAGAATCTAATTGAATCCTATTTTTATGCCCTAATCGTCAGGCTACGGTGGGTTAGGTGGCCATGCTGACTCTGTGACTGCATGATGAATGCAGTATTTACACATTGGGGGCTGATTTGTGATGGTGCTCTGTAGACTAAAAGATGAACACTGCGTACTGCTTATTCCTGCTGCTTGCTTGTAACTTTATTCATTGCACCCACCATATGACTGTTTTCCAAAGAAATGGAGGTCATTGAGTTTAGCATTGAGCTTTATAAACTCTCGCACGGTGATCACATATCGGACCTTGGTTCATGCTCTTTGTGAGCTATGACCTTTGGTAAAATACGTCTTTAGTAAAGCTCGTGGTAAAAAAGTTGAACGCAAACAAGCAAGCAGCCTAGCCCTTATGCCTTGTCCTGGGAGAGCATATCAATGACATAATAAAGAAGGATATGTGCTCACACCATTAATTATGATTCATGAAACAGAATCAAGACCTCCAGAATATCAGGTTTGCGAAGTGATCCTGCCTTCGACGGTTACTAAAGATAAAAATAATTTGAAGTGTTAATCAATTACTCATCTCAATATGGAAAAAAAAAACAATAAACTAACCGTGAAAGAGGCTTGGTAACCCAGAAAAAAAAACGCAAAACTGAAAGACGCTTCACACCACCGCCTTGGAGTTCCTGCACCAGCTTGGCGGGACGTTGTTGATTTTGATGGCGACTGCTAACTGTTTATTTGTATAAAGTTGTATTACATTGTGTTCTGGAAGAGTTAGACTGAGCTTAGCAAATTTTGGAAACCTCTACAGAACCACAACGGCCCAAATACAAATAATTACTTTGAGTTCCACTTCATCATGTCGGGGGTTTTGGTGCGAAATTAAGACAATGGAACTTACATCCCGAGTTTTTTTCTCTAATAAACTGCTTATTACCACGGAACTCAAGAAACTACGAGTTTTGAAAGGACATTTTATAAGACTAAACTGAGTGCCGGCAGCATGTTGGATTTAGTGTATGTAGGCTCGAGCTGCCTATGTCACCTGCTGTGGTGAATAATTTATTTTGTTCCTAGTTCTTGTGACGAAACGATTATGTAAACTGAAGAGAATGCTAAACTAAATTTTGTTTCTTTGTGTGTGCCTTTGTGGAAACTTTACACCTGCTCCGAAAGTATATTTTACCAGCTCCAGTGACTGCTCCAAGACGCTGAAGGGAATTCCCACCACTGGAGTAGCAGAGCACCCAACAAATCAGCATGATTGAAATGATGCATTCGTTAAGAGAGTCAAGTGGGCCTTTCAGCTGTGAGGATACGTGGAAGTTCAAGCTTAGCGGATGATATTAGCTACATTTCATGCTGTGGTGTCTGGATGTCTCATAAAAACTTGAAAAACATGTTGAAATTTCGGAAAAGCAAGCATGTGAGATCTCACTCTGCTGCCCACTCAGTGCTGCGTTAACTGCATTTGTTGATTGAGCTGAAAGTTATGCATGCCGGCTTGACTACTGTATTTGCTCGTGGAAGGGTCGCACCCCTGAATTCTGCCGTCATTTTGCCGCCAAAATTCGATTTTTTAAATTTCCCGTGTAATGATCGCACCCCGAACTTGCTGCAGCGATATGTCGTGTGCCATGTCTTGCTAATAATGATCGCGCTTACCATATGTCGAATGCTACGCGAACGACTCAAGACAAACCAAGTGGTCTGCACGCACCAAACATTCTTAAGCAGATGCCCCATTTCATTCCCTTCATCACTTTTCAGCACTTCCATGACAAAAAAAAGCTACAACCAAACTTGCCTTTATTATGTGTAGGCTTTATAATGGTTGTGGTCAGCAACAACAACAAAGGCGTCTTTCAATTCTTCTCATCTGCACTCATGGGCACGCAATAAATTGCGAGCGGCAACGATAGTAGCCACGTTTACACTGATACGTTAGAAGTGTACCCTATTCATACGCTGACGCTTGTAACACAGCTAAGATATTTGCCCACCCTTAGCGGAAACGTGCCATATTAGGATAGTAGTGAAGACAAATGCCGCAGTTTCCACAGCGTGCCCGCCATGTGTTTCTATATCACTGGCAGCTAAGCGCGCCCATCTGTTTCTGTCCCCTCAAAGTGGACATGGCTATGTTATTGCCGCAAACTTGCTGATATTAGCGATATTATTCATTACTGATACAGCAGAAACTGTTCCAATGCACATAACATAAACTCACGAGAAGGAAAGAAATCACGTTCGTCACATTCGGCTTGCTCCACTGGCTGCCATTTTTGTTTTGGTGTCCCGCACTACATACAGTGGCAGCCGCCTATTTCTTGAGCTGTTGTCATCCCGCAGCAAACACGGGATGAAAATTTTTTTTTCTTTTCGCGGGAAAGTTAACTCGCGCAATGATCGCACCTCTGAATTTGCATCAATTTGTTTTACAAAAAAGTGCGATCATTATGCGAGTAAATATGTTATATTACCTAAGAAGTAGTGTGTAGGACAATCCACAAGTGACTGAGAAGCGAGCATGCACTTGATGTGTGTGCTTGCAAGGTAGAACAAAATGGCTGTATGCATAGAAAACTGTAGACTGAATTCATGCAAAATTAACACACTTTCATTGACAGCAGTCAGTTGGCTGTGATATTTGCACTTATCAGCATTTAAATGGGTCCTGAACCGCCCTTCGGGCTTGGTGAGAAAACGTAGCCCACGGATAGCATACACTGCTGTGAACATTTCAGCCAAATTTTGCAGTTCGCAGCACGTGGAGCTTGCAAGTGGAGCTTGCAAGTGGAACGCAAAGTCACCTTTCTCTCAAACGCTGTCTTTTCAACAGAAGCGTGCTCCTTCTTCTTTTCTAGATGCTTTATTTAGTAATATAGCAGGTTCCCGTAGGCTGCTGCTATTGGCAAATAGCTGACATCAATGAAGAAGGGTGTTTGGATCAGGGTGCTTCTTCCTACTGTTGCTGGGTTGGCCTGGTTGCCCCCGAGAAAACGGCCAGGGATGCGATCTAGCTGACCAATCAGCCCATATTGAAGAGCACCACATACCAATTCCACTTTCTAGAAGTGACGCAGCACGGAAGCTTCGCCTGCTTGCTCGGCAGTGCACCACGTCACAATGGAATGAGCCACATTTGAGATATACGCAACTGTACTCCCTTGATCCGACATTGTCTCCGAGCGCCATCACAGCTTCGCCGTGGAGACGCCGCGCTCTTGTATATCGGTATATCGGGCCATCGGGTATCACTAATTTCAACTAGTTTTGAGTGCTCAGCTTGACTCAAACCACCTGCACGCTTGCCAGCACGCGCTTACTCGTGGCTGCTCCTGGTTAGATGCCTTGGCAGACTATTGATAGCATCTCAAAGTGCGAAAGTTAGATGTGGCTTTTCTTCGTCAGTTAAGTTGGTCAAGAACAACGCTGGTCTGCACCACATAGCATGGTCAGACTGGAGCATATGAACGTGAGCAGGCATTCAAGCCCTGTCATGCACAACGCAAACATTGTGCATGCGAACTACATTTGGGTATAGACGGTTTCACTCGTGTGATAACTGCAGCTAGAGTGCAGCCCGAAATGTTCCTGTCACGGGCCTTATCAGTTTACTGCACCGGAACACAAAGCGCATTTTTAAGTTGTTTTACTGGCGGAAAGTTCATATTTAAGTTTTCAGATAAAAGACATACGAATTACGCCTCAAGACAAATACATAAAAATTTTCGTGTAACTTAGGGCAACATTCACTTGTAAAATTGTTCTTATGTATAGAGGAAAAGTGTTTAAAATCTGCGGGCATAGATTTTAACACACTCTTGCTAGTCAGTGTCGCAGCCAATGCTTTTCTTGCTCTCTAAATTTAGCGCACTACGTCAATGAGTGAAACCGGAAACCGTCCAGGGTCTATGTTCGTAAACAGTGAAAGGGTTTTGTATAGCTGTGGTCTGCTACATAGCATGGATACCGCCACCGCCGTGGGGTGCCGTGACAAGTTCACTGACTGAGCGCACTGCAGCTCGCTGAGGACAACTGTGTTTGTCTTACGTTTGGCGCGTCATAAACGCCAAGATCAGAAGTAGTGGCATCTACGTTAGCATTTAAAAACAAATCTGAACTGTGCACCATTGGGACGTTCAGTAGGCGGAGCATCGGGGGCATGTCCCACTCTCTGTAGCCTTTGCAGTACAAGGTATTGAAGAAGGAGTGCAGCACTGCGAAGGTGGTGTTTAATTGCCGTAACTCAGCTTTTGCTGAATGCATTGAAGTACTTTTTGCAGCAAAATATTTCTGAAGTAGCCTATTTTAACTTCAAATGCATTTCCCCACTTCAATAAAAAGTGATTCAGAGCCTCTTTAATGTTGCCTTAAGTGTGCCTTAGGCATATATGTAAATTTGTTTATATTGTTGCTTTGAAATACAACACTGGACCATTCTTATGAATGACGTTTTCACACCTATACTGTAAAGTGAAATGCTATGAACCTTTCCATGAATTTTTAAAATTTATTTTATGAGAACTACCTGATTCACATACAGGGTTTGTATAAAAAGTATCGGAAATATAGATTTATTGGAGATATTGCTACAATGCCTCAAAAGTCTTAAAGTACATCCCTTGAGCGTCGACACACGTTTAGCAATGGCTTTTCCACGACTCGAAGGCTCCCTGGTAGGTGGATTCTGGAAGGTCCTTAAAGGGACACTAAAGGTAAATATTAAGTTAAGCTAGATGAAATATTACGCTCCTGTAATAACGAATTCTTCATTCATAATGAAAACAGAGCTTCTGTAAGCGAGAAAATGACAGAAATAGAAAATAGAAGTGGCGACATCTATTGTCGACTGTGGTACTCTTATGTGTGGCGTCAGCATTTCTGATTCACAAGGAGCGGCCGCGACCCATCACTGCGAACCGCATCAGTTTTTTCTGTTTACAACGGCTGAGGCAGCAACATGTGGCAATTCACCACCCTGCTGGCTCTGGCTGTGGAGGCTCAAGTGACTGTAACTGGCAACCTGACACCAAGCAGAGGCATAGAGTGGCTCACACAGTTTGAACACCAACACCTACCAAACGGTACGCTTCGTATGTGGAGCTAAATAGTCTACAAAACATATAACACCAACATAGAGGGTGGCCACATGGAGATTCCGTCAAGTCCTCTGCTGTGCCACGGGCGGTTCAAATTGAGAAGCAGCAGCGGCACCTATGACGGCAATTTCCTAGGCAAAAATTTACACATTGGCATACAGGAAACGATGATAGACATAGACTTCTAAACGAATCCTCTGGCAATATATCTCGAGTTAGTACTTTCCTTTAGTGTCCCTTTAAGGGCACACGTACAAGGTTCTTCGACGGCACTTTGGGTCCCATGGTGGTGTCCTTTGAGGAAGGATTTCACTTTTGGGAATAGAAAAAAGTCTGCTGATGGCAAGTCGGGACTGTAAGGGGGTTGAGGAATCGTCACGATGCCGTTTATTGTCAGGTAGTTGCTGAACTTGGTGCAGATGTGGCTAGTTGCATTGTCGTGATGCAATTTCCAATTTCTGGCGATGGCTGGCCTCACCTGGTTGACCCTTCTCTTCAGTCTTCTTAGCACTTCTAGGTAAAAAGCACTATTGACTGTCTGCCCCTCAGGTACAATTTCGTAGTGGACCACTCCCTTTGCGTCAGAAAGAAAATAATGAGCACGGCTTTCACTTTGTATTTGCTCATTCGAGCCTTTTTTGGACGAGGTGATGCCGGAGTATGCCATTCTTAACTTGGCCACTTTGTTTTCGGGTCGTATTGAAATATCCAAGTTTCGTCTCCCGTGATTATGTTGTCCAAAAAGCTGGGGTCTTCAATGCGTTGCAGAAGGTCTTCACAAGCAGACACTTGCCTCTGCTTTTGCTCGTCTGTCAAGACCTTCGGGATGAGTTTAGCGCAGATCTTCCGCATCGCCAAATTTTCAGTGATAATGCTGTGCACGGTGATCTTATGAATGCCAATTTCATCTGCGACCGTTCGCACACTTAAACGACAGTCTGAATTCAGCACTTCATGCACACGTTGCATGGCGTCATCAGTTCTTGATGTCGCCGGCCGTCCAGCATGTGGCTCGTCCTCCACACTCTCTCAACCATCTTTGAAGAGCTTGTGCCACTTGAAAACTGCAGTTTGTGACATGCTTTCGTCCTTCTTGAACACTTGGTGAGTCATGCCCAACGTCTCCATACCTGATTTCCCAAGTACAACATAAAATTTAATGGAATACCGCTTTTCAATCGTTCGCAGCATTTTGTGTTTGCACCCTGTCGCTCGACAAGGGTCCACTAAAAACACGATCTAGCCTGAACGAACGCTCACAGGCCACTGGCGCTTGGCGTGTCTTGAAGGTCACATCCCCTACCACCGAGCATGCGTGGTGCTAGCGTGCTGCGACATATAGTCACGCCAGGAAACAGTTGTTTCTGATACATTTTATGCAAACCCTGTATTTTTGCAGTTCCCTTTGCGGTCAAAAAGTGATTGATTCGTGTGTTCTTATTTGATATTTACAACTCTTAAGAAACTTAGTAAATTCCTGGCTTTTATATTGATGTATGCTTTCTATAAATTGGAAGTGACACTAAACAAAATGGTGCCTTTTTTTTTCTGGGTTTTCAGGTGGCCTGATCGCATTCCTCCTGTTCCTGCTTCGCTCTCTCTATTATCTCACCATGAGGGTGTCGCACATTGAAGAGCCTGCGTGAAGTTTGAGTTACCATGGTGTTGTTGACAAGGCATTGGAAGCCTTTTGAAAATGGCTGCACCTTATGCTCTGCTATATTATTCCAATAGCCGCTTCATCCAGGTCTGAAAGCTGGAAGAAGTTCTACACTTTTTTTTTCATTTTTCTTTGTGTGTGCTGCAATTCTGTACATAATAGTTTGCTCTTAAAGCACTGGTAAGGTAGCTCTGTTGTGGGCATGTTTTAGTTCTCACAGAAGCACCCACCAGAAGGCTGTGTGTTTGTGTTGCAACATGTATTGCTTTTCCTTATGTAAAATTTGTTTTGCTATTAATTTTCGAACTGATGTTTGAATGGGAAATAAAAGCACTGAATTTTCCCTGACTCTCTAGTGCAGGCATGGATGTGACCGTGCTATGTTATGCTTGCTTTGACCAAGTGCTATAACTCATTCTAGCTTGACGCAATGCAAACCAGTAAATAACAGCGTGATGACATGATTTGGTGTAGACTGGGCCAACATATCCTGAAATTGCATTAGCTTTGGATTTAATTGCTCATACATAAAACATGAGATTGGGTGTAAAAATGGGCTTATTCAATTATTCAATCTTATTTGTTTTGCCACCGAATCACAAGAAAAGTAGTATACAATGCCTTTGGGGGAATGTTTCCCCAGTAAAAAGAAAAAAAATCTGTTCCAGTCTCTTTGTGAACTTCTCATTACTTCTATTTAAACAGGCCTTATAGCTAGCTATCTAGCTGCAGGTTATTCAACTGGTGCCAATGAAATGGGCAATAACGTTGCAATAGGATTAAGAGAAATGTAATTTGTCTGACTGCTTGTTAACCAAGAATGTCCTATGAATAATAATTGCACTGCATGTTATATATATATATATATATATATATATATATATATATATATATATATATATATATATATCATAAGATATGTAAAAAAGGAACATTATGCTTCTCTAGTTGACAAAATACTTGAATTTTAATGTTCTGTATACTACAGCATGGCACAAAGAGTGAAAGTCATTTTACATGCATTGAATAGCTATATTATATGCAGTCACATTTTCAGTTTGTATTTAGTTTTCGTTGCATGACCGGCGGCACTTAGGGTCTAGAAATTCGGTGTGATAGTCAATGACATTTTGTGTGATCTGTTCATAATTTGCTACTGTGTTCTGGCTGTTAACGAAAGAATGGACTATTGTTTTGGCTGTGTGCATGGAAAAAAAAAATATGCCTTGAAACTGGTGCTATAGAGAGTGAGAGACTGTGTTTTACTAGGGTTATGTCATGAATGTTGGCCAATTGTTGCACATGTGGACAATGCTGTATGTTGTGGGCTGAGGACTGCATGGTTTCTCACAGCTTCTGCGTGAAAGGCATAACTAAAGTACCTGTTGGGGAAAATATATGAAGGTGTTGCACACCTGTACCTTGAATGCACAAAACTAGTAGCAAGGCCCTTGTGGTTAGATTATTGTCCAGGAAAGATTGACATACCTGTCCACAAGCGACTCTTCCATCACCATTTCATAATGCACATGGTTACCCAGGTCACGTGTAGTAGAGGTTCAAGCTATAAATTTATTTAGAGCTTTTTAAAAGTGTTTTATTTCTGCATGACAAACAAATGTTTTGTTCTTTTTCTGGAGATACAGGCCTTTTAGTAGTTGCTTATTTTCTGTGCTGTATTGAATTAGTACATATTTTTTAATAAATTTACTCCAGGCTTTATGCTCTGCAAAAGTTGGGGCACTCAAGTTATTCTGTTCTTTTTGCTAGATCACCATGGCTGCTACATTCTGATGCATCAAGCTTGCATAAAAAAAAAAAAAAGCTTTAAATAGTAGACTGAAGACCGACCTCCATGAAGTGAAAAAGTGACGGAACTTTCGTGTCCGACACTCGGCAACGTCCACTCCCTGCCCAATGTCCAAAAACTGGTTGTTCACCGCTGATCAGCTCTCCCCAGAGATTCGCTGCCCTGCAAACATTGCCACTGAAAGTAGTCGTGCACGATAGCAAGCGCGGACCTGTGACATGTAGCACAGCAGTTGGCTGAACCATTTCAGTGTTTGGACCCTTTCCAATGTGTACCAATGAAAGCCTTGGGAAGTTCCAGTTTCGCCTTGAATGTAGCCCTCTAAATTTGGGGGGCAAGAATGGCACTTTGTGCAGCTCCGACATTTTAGTATGCCCCACCTACAAAAATTGCTGCTTTATGTAATTATCGTTGCCTTAAAAATGGCACATATGAGTTGGTAAAATGCTTCAAGAAGCGTGTGGCCTGTGGTAGAGCACAGGATGAAGAATTTTTTTCTTTCTATCTTTAGGTTTCTTTGGGAAAAAATTTTGTGAGAATTTTAGGGGTATTCCAAGCAAACATCGCCACTGCCACCACACAAGCAAGAAGGCTTGTATAAATGATGTAGTTGAATGTAATTTTTTTAATTGCTGTTTACAGATCTTGTAACTGAAGATAACTGTTCTGCTTCATTATTTAGAGGAACTTTATTCATGCCCTCTGATTGCCAATTTGACCACGTGTGCAGTTTTGCATGCAGCATACCAACAGTTAGCAACAGCATGTGTACTCAAGCAAGCAGTGTTCATATTGAGTGCTTACGCTGAAGTGTAACATTGATAATGCTGTGCTGTTCAGCTATGTTGCTTGCTTGGTGAATTGGGTCTCTCTCTCTCTTTTTGAAGGTTCCATCGCTCGCAAAATTAAAAGCAGTGAAAATCCAATGATGCTGTGCGCAGATGTGTTGCGCAGTGCCTATCG
The DNA here is from genome assembly GCF_038994185.2 of Dermacentor albipictus. Taxonomy (NCBI): domain Eukaryota; kingdom Metazoa; phylum Arthropoda; class Arachnida; order Ixodida; family Ixodidae; genus Dermacentor; species Dermacentor albipictus. The sequence goes on along the minus strand of NC_091821.1, from coordinate 210,940,545 downwards.
ATCACGTGAGGTCAAAATTTTTTTTCAGTATCACATTCTACTCAGTTTGATCAGGACACCACAAAATGGTTTGCGTGTTCGTCGATCATGTAAAAGCACGCGTAACGGGGACCCTGTCAACGACCTGTACACTGCCACTGACGAGGGGGCTGACGAATGCGCCGCGAATAACCCCGTTACCAACGGGTAATCTCTTTGGCCCTAGGCTCTCTCCCTCAGGCCTCTTACTTTTTTTTTCTTTTCTTTCTTTTTATTTCTATATTTCTCTTTTCGTTTTTTTTTTCTTTTTTGCGTAAACTGTTGGGTAAATAAACCAAAGATGTCCGCGAAATTGTGCTTCGCATCATTCTAAATTCGTTTGGCCCATTGAAAGATGCAGTTACTACTATTATATATATATATAATCTGCTTGGAGACGATTTATTTGAGACATGGTCGACGGGCGTTTTCTATCAAGTGTTCGGACGTCTCGTGGCGAGCAGAGCTGCGGGCACCGTCCTCGTACAGTCGCAGCTGCAGTGGAGGCTTCGCAGAGCGCTCAGCGAGCTCTGCCCTTGCGGATCAGAGCACGAACGGCGTTGGCCTGGTCGGCGGAGAGGCCCAGCTGGTTGCATTCAGCGTCGAAGGCGGCCACGGTGCCAAAGCCGGCCACGTAGCCGTTGAGTCGCGTCGCCACGTGGCTCCGGGTCACGTCCTTCATGCCGGACTGGATTAGGCTCTTGTACAGTGCGGTTTGCCGCTGCAGCCGGTACTTCTGGTGGTGCCTGCAGAATACAAGCGACTACATTGCACCGAAGTAATCTCGCTGCGGACTCCGTTGTGAGGCATACTGTTTTGGTTGAGCGTACTGCGAAGCTATAGCGGCCTGGTTCTCGCTGCCGTACGATGTCCGAAAAGACGCCAATTGACCACTTGCAGAAGTACGACTGCGCATGCGCAAAAACCGGCCGCGGGGCGGCGCTTCGTGAGCGCCGTCTCCGTGGTTGGAAAGCAAACTGCGCTGCTCGGGCGTGACATGCCGGCCAACTGAGTCGCTTTCGGCTGCACGAGCTATTATTATGAAAATGGAAATAGTAATTTCTTCAGATTTCCGCCCGCGAAGGTTAATGTGGAGAAGTTTGCGGACGGCAGCGGTGAAGCGGTCGAACCCGGACGGCACGCCGTGGCAGCTAACAGTGCATTCTAGGATCTGTGGCTTATGCAGGCAACTTCTATTCCCTTGTCATCTCCTGCCAGTTCTGCAACGCTGAACAGAAGGCCAGCGACGTGCTGGCAGGGCCCGTTGAGGCTTTTAAATATAAAGAATGCAGTTTTCCTTCGCGCTCGTCACTGAGTGACCCTGAGTAGATGCGAGTACGATTAAGCGATTTGTGAAGAACAGCGCAAACAGATGCGGCCAGTCTATGTACGTCATATCATTTGTGAGTCTGCACTCGTCTTCTTTTTTTTCCGTACATGTCAGTTCTGTTGCGCTCTCTTCCAACATGACTTCGAACCAATTCGTCAAACTATCTGCCTTGATGAGTATTCGCGAGTGAGCGGGAGCGTACTGGCCTGCGGACGCACGCACTGCCCATATTTAAGCTAATATAACATATAATAAAATAGGTTGGCGTAAGCTTTGAGGCCTGCATGCAACACAAGCATGCAACACAACAGTTTGGCGAAACAGCACGAGATGAATATCAAATTTGCAAGCTAGAACGTGTACATTTGTTGTTCCATGCAACAACTAAGAGTTCGGGGAATACGACAGACATAAAGCACTCATCCGGCCACACATTCACAGTGCTCTCCGGCAATGTCGCCAATGGCTTTTGCGAACCATGCTGTAACCACGTAGATGCCTGACTTCATGGATGGTGTGTACGTAGCTCCTATGAGGCCAAGTGGAAGGTCCACGGTGTTTACGTTAACTTTTATGTGCTTAACTTAACCCTCTTTTTTTAAAGCCCATCGGCGGTGTGCTTGACAAACGGACGAAGTGTTGACATGAAGATAACCCCACGCATTGTCGCTCATTATCCAGCGCTCTGAGAAGTCAGCTGTCCTTCCCATTTGCAAAAACGGCTAGAGAATGAAGTCCTCTTCAATCATATTTAAGGCAGGTCATATATGGCAACTACCAAAGAACGTCGACGCTTTCACAAAACGTGAAAGAAGCTCTGCAACCACAACGTCGCCACTCGATGCCGCCGTGCCAAAGCAAGGCTGGAGCCGGGATGTTTTCCAACCAAGCGGCGAGGCGCAAGCTTCCCGTTTTTCATGCTAGGTGGCGCTCCGACTTCTGCAAGTGGTCAATTCGGCACGCGCTCAAATCGGTAGAAGGGGGACTTCGACAGAGGTGTAAAACCGCGCGCGTCCTGCGGGTCGCTCGATTTAATTTCGCATCATCTACTCCTCACGATTTACGACCGGCCTATCCCAGTGACAATGTAGGCCTGGAGTGGCCCGGACCACCGACGAAAGGCCGAAAAAGGAATTGGAATAGAATAGTTACGTTATCCCGGCACAGCTTTTTTGTCATCTGCCTTTCCGATGGCGTAACGGGAGCACACTCCTTGCGTCGTCGCACTGCGAGCGAGTGGTGCGCAAGTTTGACGCCACTGGAACGTGAACTGCGCGGTTTCTAAAGTAAGTCTCGCGGTCCCATGCCTCCAACTTCCCAATAGCTGGGTATCCTTCCGAGCGTATGGAACTCCCGTATACATAGTTGCCGGGAGCGAGCTTGTACAATACCTATAGTTATACCCTCCGGCAGCACTCGTCTTCCTCCCACAGCAGCCGTGGATGCTCGACTACCGTATTTTCGCGATTCTAAGCACCCCCCCCCCCCCTCTATTTTCGCGAAAGAATTGGGAAAAATGTTTGCATACGAATCTAAGTACACCCCCTATTTGTTAGGAAGCGCACGTGGCCAAGGCCGCAGGGCGCTTGCTCACTCTGTCATCGAGCCGGAGCCGTCGGAGTCCCGAGGTGGCACGGCGTCCGCGGCGCGAGTACGCCGTACAGCCATGTATGGTAAAAGCTACAGAAAGCGTCCCCATCAACCATCTCAAAGAGGATTTCGAACGCTTGGAAGCTGGTCCAAGTGGACGTTGTGGTCAGATCATTTAAGAACTGCTCGATCACAAACCACTTTGACAGAACGGAAGACGACCTGCTGTGGGATACCGAGAGCGGCGGTTCAAGCGGTGCGACGAACTCGAGTGGCAGTGATGGTAACTGAGCATCCGACACAAGCGGTGGGTTCACTGTGTGCACCGATTTTTCTTTTGAATGTTTGCAAAATAAAATGTTATTTCTCGCACCCGTGTCGTCGTGATGTCGCAGCGAAAAGAGGGAGGCGGGGTCATTCTAGATTTTTCGAATCTAAGCACCCCCCCTCACTTAGGGCATCGCGATCGTGAAAAAAAGGGGGTGCTTAGAATCGAGTAAATACGGTACTTCATGCATCAAAGCTGTGGTAGGAGAGTGGGCTCTCCCAGATACTTTCGCATATCTCTATGGGGCCCCCTTTCGAGATGAGAACCCATATAAACAACCAGGCGCCAGGTCGTGGACCCATTAGGAAAAAAAAAAAAGTTTCCGGCGGCACCAGGATTCGAACTGAATACCTTTCGGATATGAGACGGCCGCTTTACCATTTCGCCGCCGAGGTGCAGTCGGTTTAACCCACGACCGGATAAAGCCGGTCGTGGTTTAACCTAAGGCTTCCAGTAACTTAAAGTTTAGTGTGTGGCGCATCACGTGTGAGAAAATGGCGGTATTACATGCGGCTATTTCAGCAGTTTTGTCCAATTTGGCATATAAGCTGGTGCGTACTCGCCATCGCATCTAAATTAAGGTTGCCTATCTTGCTTTTTTAGTGCCGTCTTTTAATAAAACTATTGCTGTTAAATTTTGGGCATTTACGAACCAGAAAACCCCAAGGAAAAGTTGAAAGCTTATTTCTATTCGAGAAGGGATAACGAAAAAGCAACGTATGGCTTTTTTCCCCTTGAAACACTGTCTGTTATTCAAATGTCTCCAAAACACAGCTTGTCTCGAATAAGCATCGTCTGGTGCATCGAGGTGGCTTCCTGATGACCGCTTTAGGGTAACAGCTAGGCTTGTTACCACTAATGCGATATGCATATTCGCTGAAACCGCTTTTGCTCTATAGTATATAATGCGTTGTGCCTACTTAAGACAACGCATGACACAACACATGAAATGCCCCAACAGTTCCATCAGTACCAGTAAATTGTGGGATTTTTCGTGCCAAAACCGCGATTTGATTGTGAGGCAGGCAGTAGTGCGGGACTCCCGATTAATTTTGATCACCTATAGGATTCATTAACGTGCACCTAAATGTAAGTGCACGGATGTTTTTTTTTTTTTTTGCATTTCGTCCCCCATAGAAGTACCACCGCTGCGGCCGGGATTCGATCCCTCGACCTCGTGCTTAGCAGCGCAATGCCAAAGCCACTAAGCGACCACGGCGGGTCATCAGTACCAGTCAAAGCAACGGCAGCGGACGTAATGCATCCCTAACGAAGCTCACAATTCAGCCAGGTGGTACTGTTCCAGTTTGAGGATCTTGGTGACTACGGGTGCGCGGTAGTTCTTTCGGATCTCCTCCAGCGACCGCTTTGCCTCGTTCTCCTGGGCGTCGCTATGGTAGAAGATGACGGACATGTACTCCCTGCTGGTGTGTTCACGGGTCGGATCGTGGTTCGGCCAGAAGAGCTTGAGCAGCTCCTTGAAGCTCGTCTCCCTGGGATCGAACTCAATGCGCACCACTTCGGTGTAGTCGGACCTGCAAACAAGCACGTGCAGAGCACGCTCGACAGTGTACACTAAACCACAAAATTTCACGGACCACAGGATCAGAAAAAACTCGGTGCCCTTCCACTCTGCGAAGAAAGATGACCAGCGAAGCTGTGTATGTGGGACCCTTAATGGCGAACTGCACCTCCGCCCCGAGTCGGTCCGGTATTGCAATATATTCGGTATCGGCGCACATATGGGGAGTGCTTAACGCCTGTTTCACCTCCGCCGCGGGTCGGCCCGGTATTGCAATATTGGGGGCGAGCTCCACCACTGGAAAAGCTGGCGCACCGTCGGCGTGACGTGGCATGAGGTATTACGTGGACACAGCGGCCGCGTCGGCTGATTCGGAAGCGCCGAAGCGAGCTGAAAACGAAAGTTTAAAGTCCCACCTGCGCTGCAGTTATGATTAAGTGTTGAGGCTTCCCCGCCTCGGGCGTCTGCTTGACAACATATTAAATAACTATAATAGGCAGTGGCTACCTTTCCAAGCGAGCAACATGGTAGGCTACTGCTCGGTGCCGCAGTGCCGGACATACGCAACGGAGCCCGGTGTCAGCCTTATTCACACGTAGCCGCAGGACAAGAAGCTGCGTGACGCTTGGCTCGTGAAACTTGGAACCAGAAAACAGCCATTGGCTACAACTCAGGTATGCAGAAATCACAGACGCGAGGAAGATTTCTGCTACGGCACCGGGACTATCATGTTCGCGGTGAGTAGCAGAAAACGCGCACTAAGACGCTCGCCCGCGCCCGCTGCCCGGCTAATATCACGACGGTTTGGTTTATTGATGCTAGATACTGGCAAGTTCACTGGAATGGAAAGAGCGGTAAGAAGCACATTAAAAAAGGGAATGGCATATGGTCATGTTTGTGTTTGTTATGAATTAATGTACTGGATCACTAAAAAAAAGCAGAGGGAAATCGCACGCTGAGGTGACCGATAAACATGTGCAGTGCAACGCAACTTGAGAAATAATATTGAAATGTCCAAGAATTTAGAAAAAAAAAAGATTGAATCGTCGCGACGGCACATCACAGTCGCCGTAGGCGTCGAAGTCGCTGTGACGAAAGTATTGTTGAACAGCTCTGATAGCGTCCACGCAACAATGACAGCTTGTGTTCTGTCAAATGGTAATATTTTACGGCCTAAAGCTCACGGCACGGTGCGACAACGCGCTCGCAGCGACAGCGAAACATTTGTGCGCGGACATGTATGCAGACGCGCAGTCGGTCGCCGCGAACCCGTGCGATCGCTGCATTGAGGCTTCATTCTGTTATGCGCCATTTGGTTATACAGAGAGCCCACTATAAGAACATACTTTGCGTAGTTTGCTCTCAGCGATTGCCTACCTTTCACGCGAGAAGCCGGTTCGGGAGACTCCATCGCGGCGGCCGCGCGCAGTGGCTTTCACTGCACGTATTCGGTAAAGAGAGCGCCCGTAAACTATTCTGTGCTTTCAGTCTGCCCAAGATTATTATTTCGACAGTGAGAAAGTTCCCTAGTTTTGAGAGTACTTACAGAAATGTCCAGGACGGCTCCCTTGGCGTTTTTATTGAGCGCCGCAGGCAAAAGCTATATGAGGAGCGCGCCGCATGATCCCTCATACGACGCAAAGGAGGTGTCTTCCGACAGTTGGCGACTCCGTAAGTCCTCGCCCCCAATATTCGGGATCGGCCCACGTATGGGTAATGCTTAAAGGGCCCCTCACCAGGCTCCATAGAAAATTTTGGTTATACGTTGGAGGTTACGTGTCCTTTAGGGAGCGTTCTGCCGCAAAAATTTGTCAAATCGGCTCATTAATAACTGAGAGAGAAATATTGCAGCGAACCCATGGTTTCAGGCGGCGAGCTCCACTGCCAAGCGAGACACTCCCTCCACTTGCCTGTCTAGCCTCCGCAAGCGAAATTCCTTCCCTGCGTTCTCCCATATCGGACCTCGAGGATCGCATGACGCATACGTCACGGACTCCGTCATCATCTTTTTTTTCTTTTCTCCTCGCTTTTTTTGCGGCGCGGCGCACCTCCGCTGAGGGCGTCGCGCGCGAGCTGTAGCGATTGTCTCATTTCGCGCCGCGCACGATTTTGCGCGCTGTGTACAAGAACACCTGACTAGCGATATAAGTGCTGCAAGAACACTGAGGCAGATACAAGCGGATCACAGAGCATGCTCCCGCGCTGGAACACGATAGAAAATGACATAGTACGTACATCTCTCTTGCTGCGGTGCAAAGCAAAACAAAAACATGCAGACATTCGGTGTGCGTTTTATTATTCTGTAAGCTTTAATTCGTCTATTAAAGCAACATATTACACAAATGACAGATATTGCTTTGAATAATTCTCGAGGTAACGTGTCACCACGAGCGACGTCACCGTGCAATCACGTGACCGTAGGCGCACTAGCATGCCTACGTCATCCTCCGGCTTGGAGAAAGGAAAACAGCGTTCGGTTTGAAATTTCAGTCATTTCCGCGGCGCGTAGCGATGTATTAATTTGCAGACACGATCGTTATCGCGCAATGTATGCTCTGCGCTTGTCAGCTAAAAATGGCCAGACCTGGAGAGGGGCCTTTTAACGCCTGCGTAACCTCCGCCGTGGGTCTGCCGGACATTGCCCCATCTTCGGGATCTGCCCACGTAATGACGTTTTATTCGAGTAGGGTCGCGCCAATCACGGCGCGTACTCGACGGCACGAATGCAGGTGGCGTCTGACGCGGATGCCGGAGCGAGTTTTGTGTCAGCACACGGACACGATCCATGGGGGAAGTAGCCCTAGCTTCGCTGTAAAAGCTGAATACTGCCGTTGCTTCACAACGCAGCCCGGTATTCGCATTTAAAGCCTCTACTATACAGGGTGCCCCAGCTAACTTTAGCCAGAGTTTAAATATATGTGCGAATGCGACGTAGCTGGACAGAATCAAGGTAATGTTGTTTGCCGTCGCTTGCAGATACTCGAATTACTTTTTTATTCCGCCTAATTAGATAATTAGTCTTAGTGAACCAACCTATCAAACATTATAATGGGATGAAAAGTGCCAATGAGAAAATTGTTTTAGAGCAACATGAAGAACTCTCGATACTGCTTTCTCTTGCTTAATTCGTTGCCGCGCGAATGGCTGCTCGAGGCACTTTGCGTGTATTCGCGGGCTTCTTTCACGCTCGGAAAAACACTTTTATGTAGCACGTATTGAGGAACAGAAAGCTGTATCGGGAGTTTTTCATGTCGCTCGACAATTTTCCTATTGACACTTTTCATCTAATTATAATGTTTGAGAAGTTGATTGATTAATTGGGACTAATTATCTAATAAGGCGGAATGACAAAAATGATTTGAGTATCTCCAAGTGACGCCACACATTACCTTGGTTCGGTCCAGCTACGTAGGATTCACATATCTTTAAACTCTGGCTAAAGTTCGCTAGGACATCCTGTATATGGTACACGCGAACAACATTACGATTTAAGGTTTTACTGCCTACTGTTACGGGCTTTAGATATCCTGTGATCCCTAAACGTTTGTGGTCGACTGCACATGTTCTCGAAACGGAAGTACTCTCTGTTTAAGCCGAAAAGCGTAACCAAACCGATGAAAACGAGGTAACCGCAACCGACTGATCTTCCAGGCGTCATTTTCTTTTTCTTTAAAGATTAAATTATGGTGTTTAATTTCCCGAAACAGCATGCTAGGGTATAGACATTTTCATTTGGCGAGGAGGATATGGCGCGCGGCGAGCCTTTCCTCCTCTCTGGCTTGTACGATCCGAGATTTCGAGATATTTTAGATCATACTTTGTGAAATTTACGCCGTGTCCGTTCATATAAGGTCTTCAGGGAAGCCTTTCGGTGCATAGGTAACTACAGTAGGCAGAAATATGCCTTGGGGCGCAAAAATGTGACGCGCATAATCAGCCGCTGTGTACGCGCGTTATCAGTCGCGGTGTGTGTATATGTTGTGAACTATTTTGCTTATATCGGTTTAAATTCATCAAAGAAAACCGGTGCCTCTGTATTACCAGCAATCCCGGACACGGCGGCCGCATTTCGATGGGGCGAAATGCGAAAACACCCGTGCACTTAGATTTAGGTGCACGTTAAAGAACCCTAGGTGGTCAAAATTTCCGGAGTCCTCCACTACGGCGTGCCTCATAATCAAAGTGGTTTTGGCATGTAAAACCCCATAATTTAATTTTTTTATTACCAGCATTAAATGGTAAATCAGCTCACTGATCGCTTGGCGTAGAGAGTAAAACACAAAACATAAGAGCGCATGCTCGTGCACGGCCAAGCTAAGGCAACCACGAAACATCTAAGTGGCAGACGCTATCAAATATTTGTGATACACCGGCATCGTTCTCACGCAGTTCAAGTCCAGTAGGCTTGAATTACGATATGTGTACGCTAGCCTTCCTGCATAAGGCCGATGGCGCTGCTCAACACAGCGATCACTGCGGTTGGTGAACCAGCATGATACATATACAGTCAAACCTCGATATAACGAACACGCATATAACGAATTATTGAATATATCGAACTCTTCCGAAATATTTTTGTCAAACACATGTATTTTTAACTTCCTATAGCGAACGCGGTTTGGCATAAAACGGATATAACGAACTTCGCGACGCCAAGCCCTACCTCACTTTAATAGCAGGCGGCAGGCTTCGTTGCACTACAAGTGTGTTGTGCGGCGCAGCAAACGTTCAGGACAACCTCGCAGGCACTGACAGCGCCGCAGATGCCACGTCGTCATCGAGAGTTGACAGCCCAAGAAATCGTCCGCATCTCACAACCGCTGACACCGCCGCTTCAGCAGCGGCGGCAGCGGCGTGATCGAATGTTGCTTTTGCGTTTTAGTGTTAGCAGTGGCGTGGCCGTTGGTGACATGCCCACCAACGGCCATGTTGGTGTTGGTGACATGCCCGCAACAATGACTGTAGAAGACTTCGTAGGTGGCGACGACATCTCAGCGACCACGGCTGTACTGACGGACGCCGAAATCGCTGCGGAAGTCTCTGAACATCCCGCATGCGAAGCTCAGGCTGACCCTGTAGACGATGAGAACATTCCGACTTCACAAGAAGCACTTGCTGCGTTGGATTTACTGCGCCGCCACTGCAATGCTATTGAGGGCAGTGGGTTTGCCCTTGTTGAGTGTTTGCAAACTGTGGAACAGGGCGTGATACGGAATGCGATGAACACCAAGAAGCAGGCCGCGATAACGCAGTTCTTTGTGCGTAAATAAATTAACGTGACCCAAGTAAGCGTCGTTCGAGTTGCTGTGCCTTCTCTGATTGAATTTTGCTCCTCTTGCATGTATTTTTTACGAAATTTTATATTACGAATTATGGATATAGCGAACTAATTTCCGACTTTTTAACTGTTCGTTATAACGAGGTTTCACTGTATAAGCTGTGTGCTTCGGCATAGCTTTTTTGGCCTTTATACAGCCATAATATATGAGAGGGATCGCATAAAAAGATTGCGATGGCTGTTTTTGAGGACAAAATTTCCATAATACGTGTGAGTGCGTCGTGGAAAACGGAACGAACACAACCGAAAAAAAAAAAAATCGGTTATCATCCTCTTCATCGAAAAAGCAAGAGAAAACGGGCTAACGCCGCATACAACCTCGCATAGTCACACCGCACAACGTTTATTATTTATGACCGCTGATATATATAACGATATATAACCGCTGATGCCGTATGCTTGGACCGTGCGCTATATAGAACAAAGACATCTAGCTGTAATCCAGCACCTAGCCACTTCTTAGGACGCTCGCGCAGTAAACGGTCGCTTTGCTGGACAAGCTTAATTCAGACTGTAAGGTATGCGCCTATTAATAGCCAAAACTATTTTATTCATGGGTGGAAACCTCATCCATCGAACCAAGTAGTCACGCAATGTAACCTGCAGCGAACAGTTTGAATGCTTGTCAAAGTATAACAGCACAGCTCCTATCGTAGCAGAACGGTACCCACGCTGTTACGATTGTCGCGTACGCTTCATTTCTCCTAAACCGCAGCTTAGAACTAGAGGATAATACTGCAATAATGTCACATTAGTGAATGGAACTTCCAGAAATACACAATTGATCTCCGAGGCCGATTGTAGGCTCGAACATGCGCGCACACATCGCGCTGCATGCTCCGTCCGCCTCAACGCCAGCAGAAAGTCCGGCCATACTGACTTCAACCACTTCAATACGTCTCACAGAACCGTTTTCCACGTAGAAGACGCACGTCGCACTACACAGACCGCGCGAGCGCTAAAACAAACGCCAGAAACTACCGCCGAGCGTATACCTGCCATGCAAAACGGAGCGCTCGCCCAAGGCAGCATGCCGACTGCCCATAGATGGCGCCACTGCGCAGCAATATTCTAAGTGTAATAACGACAGAAGTACGGAGAGAAACAACATGTTCGTTGGAAAGGAAAAAAGACTCCGAAAAGCTGGTGGAACAGGGAGATACGAGAAGCGATCGCCGAACGACAGAAAGCATCCCGAGAGCACAAGCAGGCAAATTAAATCAAATTATGGGGTTTTACGTGCCAAAACCACTTTCTGATTATCAGGCACGTAATAGTGGGGGACTCCGGAAATTTGGACCACCTGGGGTTTTTTAACGTGCACCTAAATCTAAGTACAAGGGTGTTTTCGCATTTCGCCTCCGTCGAAATGCGGCCGCCGTGGCCTGGATTCGGTCCCGCGACTTCGTGCTCAGCAGCCCAACACCACACAGACAGTCAAAGAAGGCGCAGTTGCCGTAGGATGAAGTAACCATTAAATGGGAAATATACCGGGAGAAAAAGTGTATGGTTCAAATACTGGTGCAAGCAAAGATAAAAGGTGAAAGTGAACGTTGGTTGTCAGAAATACGTGAGAAAAAGAAGGCCGCACCTGGAATATTTTGGAACCACATAAAACTATTAGGCAGGAAGTTAACAACAATACAACATATCCTAGACGAAGATGAAAACAGACAGGAAGGAGAAGCGGCAATAAATTACATCCGAAAAATAACAGCTGAATCTTTCCAAGCCGATGACGAGGTTGTATTTGAAGAAAAAAACAAGAGCATGAAAGAGACCCGAGTGGAAAAGGAGCTGGTGCTGACAAATTTCAACTGGAAGAAAGCGGAAGAGCAAATTTCTAAGCGCACAGCCATAGGGCTAGACGAGGTTCCCATTAGGCTGATTAATGAACTAGGACCAAAAAGTAAGAAAGCTCAGGCGGAAGCAGTGCGAAAAACTTTAAAAGATAGACGAATACCAGACAGTAGGCGACAAAGTAGAATGAATTTAATTTATAAAGGTAAGAGGGAGAAAGATAGAATTCACTCGTATAGACCGTTGACCATTACATCGGTAATATACAGGCTAGCAATGCAGGCAATCAAATTAAAGCTTCAAGCATGGGCAGAAGATAATAGCATTTTGGGAGAACTTCAGAATGGCTTCAGAATAGGTAGGCGTTTAGGTGATAACTTATTTGTTCTTACTCAGTGTATTGAAATATCAAAAGTAGAAAGCAGACCGTTATATGTGGCCTTTTTAGACATTGCAGGAGCCTATGACAACGTAGACCGCAACATTTTGTGGGATATTCTGGAAGGGGAAGGCTTAGGTGACGATTGTCTACAGTTTTTGAGAGAGATTTACCTAGAAAATACCGTTTGCGTTGAATGGGAAGGGATGAGGAGCGAGAAAAAAGTTAATAACAAGAGACTGAGGCAGGGGTACCCTTTATCCCCGCTTCTGTTTATGATGTACATGGTGAGGATGGAGAGGGCGCTTGAAGGAAGTAATATCGGGTTTAATCTCTCATACAAACAGGCGGGTACAGTAGTAGAACAGCAGCTCCCAGGTTTATTTTATGCGGACAACATTGTGTTGCTAGCTAACAAGCAAAGTGATTTGCAACGTCTGGCTAATATCTGTGGACAGGAAGGCAACAATTTAGGCTTGAAATTTAGTGTTAGAAAATCAGGTGTTATGGTATTCAATGAAAACAGTGAACAGACAGTGGCGATACAGGTCCAGGAAATACCTCGGGTAACAGAATATAAATACCTTGGTATATGGATAAACGAAGGCGATAGATATATGGAAACAGGAGAAAACAGTAACAGTCAAGGGGAAGAGAAATGCAGCCATAATGAAGCACAGAGCGCTGTGGGGATGCAATAGGTACGAGGTCTTCCGAGGTATGTGGAAAGGTGTAATGGTTCCAGGACTTACTTTCGGAAATGCGGTTGTTTGCTTTAAATCAGGGGTACAATAAGGACTCGATGGGAACCAAAGCTCAGTGGGTCGCCTCGCATTGGGCGCTCACGAGAAGACTACGAATGAAGCTGTGCAGGGTGATATGGGCTGGACTAGTATTCAAGTGAGGGAAACTCGCAGTAAAATTGAATATGAAGAACGGGTGAGGAATATGGAAGAAAGTAAATGGGCTGGGAGAGTGTTCAGGTATCTGTACATGAAAAACATTGATTCACAATGGAGGAAAAGAACTAGGCAGCTTACCAGCAAATATGTGGTAAGCTGCCTAGTTAACACAGTAAACACAGCTGGTAAACACAGTAACAATGAACGTCAAGCGGAAAGTCAGACAGGCTGAAATATTCTCATGGTTGGTGGCAATGGAAAAGAAACATGCCATGAGTAACTACTTAAGAGGAAAATACGAAATCAGGAGAGAAACAATTTATGATAACTCAAAGGGAAGTTCATTACTTTTCGAAGCGAGATTAGGATGCCTTAGAACACGCACCTATAAAGCGAGATATCAGAAGGAAGAAGAAGCAAGTGCTTGCTGCGGTAAAGCTAGGGAAACTATGGATCATGTTTTATTAGAATCTGGAGACGTCTACCCAGCGGTCGATTTGGGCACCACTGGCCTCCTTGAAGCCCTTGCGTTCAGCGAGAGCAGTGGAAAAGGATACATGTCCGCAGTAAGGATTAGTAAAAGGCGATTGGAGGATTGGTGGAAGAAAAGTAGGGAAACGACAAAAAGCGGAGACGTACAAAAGCACAGTACGCAATAGGGGATCAGAAAATTTGGTTGTGGGAGTTCATGGTGTTTTTTTTTTATTGTTTAACCTAGGTAGGTCATTAGGAAGTATAATAGCAAGGGCGTGGTGGCGCAACCCATCGCCCCGTTCCAAAGGGGACGATCATAACATCCATCCATCCATCCAACAATCCATCCATGGTGGTGCCCATGAAAAAACGGTCTTTAAGGGATGCCGTATTTGGGGGCTCCGGATAAATTTTGACCGCGCGGGGTCCTTTCAAGTGCACCCGAATCACGGCACACGAGCTGTTTTTGTATCCGCCGCGGCAGCAGGATCGAACCCACGAACCCGTGCTCAAGCAGCAGAACGACATAGCCATTGAGACACCGCGGCGCGGGCCCCGACGTTATAACTGTGCACAATATCCCGTTACCAATGGCGCGTATTATAAGAGAGATAGGAATCTTTCTGGTCGTGGGGAAGGTGCTGCCATTGAACTTTGCTTCAATGGCAGTGCCTTCAGTGAACTTCGCAATTAAAGATTATTGTCTGCCTTTCTGACTCCGACTGGTACACGGCAGATGTAACTAGAGCACTGTAGAACGTAATGGGGGTCGTAAATAGTTTTATTACAAGGAGCACGAAGAAAAGAAGCAAGCTGTTTGAAGGCGTGGTATGTGTTTCGGAGATTTGGTGTATAACTGAAGGCTGAATCTACTGCTCTTTTTCATTTGCACTCTTTCCCGTGGTTGTCAGAAACCACACGCGCACTATTACGCGATAAAAGCGAACAAACCTCTTGGACGCCGATATAAGTGTTTGTTTAGCGTTCTAAAACGAATAAGGTCGGTGGAGCCTTTTAAGATAGAGCTCGTTTTATCTACTATATAGAGCACAGACTGAAACAAAGAGAAAGAGAAAAGGCTAAAGCTAAAGTGCCTTGAAGAACATTTTTGCTTTTCACATCTTGGTGGTCACGGCGGTCGTACCACAAGCTGCTCATTTCTGAGCTCGTGGTTTAATCGATGGCGCGCATGCCAGCATTTCGGCTCGAGCAAAATGCAGAGAAAGCAGAGTACTGCATGGCGTTCTGGCTACTAACTTAGTCGTTGGCGCATTCGCTGAAGAGCCCGTATTCGCAAAACATATCCCTAAGGGTGTTTCAACACAGGCGTGCGGGCGCCAGTCAGTCGTGATAGCGATGGGTGTGATAAGAAAATGATTGCCGTAACGATGAAAAATACCGTCCGTATTTTTCAGCCGAAGTTGTTTGCGTAAATGTGATCTCGGTGTGATTGATTGCAGCTGATTATGGTTGGAAGCTGGAATCGGAAAGTATACGTGAACACTTACCCGTCGGCCTCATCTTCCTGGGGACTCCTGCATTTTGGCACACAACAGCGAAGCACAGTTCTGATCACATTAGCAGAAGCCGTGTACATCACTATATATCGCGGAGCCAGCCGAACGTGTGCAGAACAATAGGCAGCGTATCATATGTATATAGCTGCGAACGCGTAATCATCGCCCAAGGAAGGATAGGACAGCCGTAAGTACTGCTAATATACGCTACTAACGCCATTCGTTATTTAATCCGCAAGGCTAGCCTGTATAAGAGAACATAAAAGCGCCTATGCGTTGCGCTGGCCCGGCACCGGGGTGCCACGATTGCACTGATCTCTCTCTCTCTCTCTCTCTCTCTCTCTCGTTTGCTACTTGTAGAAATTAATCTAAATGACCAGCGAGACTCCTCAGTGAGCTACAGCAAAAACACGGAGTTAGCATACGCTGTCGCCGATCTTCGACGATCTAACGACGCCGATCTTCAGCTAATTTATTGACACGCTGCGCAGGAACTGCTCCGATTCTGTACAAGCGGCGCGAAATCAGCTGAAACGCCCACTGCCTGCCGGGAGCGAGGCGTCATCGACAGAACGGCTGTAAAAAGAAGCCTACGACGGAAGGAAGCCCATACTCGCTCAGCAGCAGCGGCCGCAACGACGCCGATCTTCAGCTAATTTATTGACACACTGCGCAGGTTGGTCGATTCTTTTCAATTAATCTCGCCTCTTCCCGTAAATGGCGTGTGCTTGCGGCTGCTGCTGTTGACTGCTGTCCAGTGGATGAGCTAACATTACTCTTCTGTGTCTGCTGAAAATGTCTGCTAAATGTCTTGCATGCCATGAAAAACTTACCGACGATGAAGTATACGAGTCATGCGTGGAGTGTGAATTTAATTATCACGTAGGAACATGCTCAGGTGTTAGTCAAGCTAACTACAAAAAAAAAAGGAAATCGGAGATCGCAATGAAATCATGGAAGTGCGCTACCTGCACAACTGCGACAGCTCGAAGTGGATAGGGTGCTGCTAAACAAAAGGAAGCTGGCTTTGACCTGGCAAAAGAAATTTCTGACATACAGAGAAAGGTTACTGTAGTACTAGAAATGAAGGCAAGAGTAGAGATAATAATAATATTTGGGGTTTTACGTGCCAAAACCACTTTCTGATTATGAGGCACGCCGTAGTGGAGGACTCCGGAAATTTTGACCACCTGGGGTTCTTTAACGTGCACCTAAATCTAAGCACACGGGTGTTTTCGCATTTCGCCCCCATCGAAATGCGGCCGCCGTGGCCGGGATTCGATCCCGCGACCTCGTGCTCAGCAGCCCAACACCATAGCCACTGAGCAACCACGGCGGGTAAGAGTAGAGAACATAGACGCTATCATGACGACAGTTAGCTGCATTGAAACCTCTGTAAGAACTATGTCAGAAAAATACGATGATGTCCTCAAACGGATGGAATTCCAAAGTGCAGATATAAATAACCTAAAGAAACGCGTAAAAAAACTTGAAGAAACAGTTGACGAAGAGGAAATAAAGAAATTGAGGCAGGAAATGAACAGTCTCGGAACAGTACAGTAGACGGCAAAACATGGAAATTCATGGGCTGCCTCAGCACACCGATGAGAAGCTTTTGGAGAAATTCAACCTCCTGGCGGATGACTTGACTTTCCGAGGCTGATGCTGAGGCATCGACTAAGGGGCGGAAAAGACACGACGAACAGGATTGCCCCTGTGCTAGTCCGTTTTTCCTCGTGTGTGACCCGGGATAAGTGGCTAAGCAAGAAGAATGAACTGAAGAACAAAGAATGTAAGATATTTTTTTAACGAGAACCTTACAGCTCAAAATAAGGAGATGCTATGGAAAATCAAGTCAACGGCAAAAGAAAAGGAATACGAGTTTGCTTAGAACGGAAAGCGGTTCGTCCGTCGTACCCCTCGTAGGCGGATTATCAGGTTTGTTTCTATCGACGACCTAGAAAAAATATGATAGGCATTGCTGAATGCAAAAGAGCTGCTTACCTGATGCCGTTATCTTATGGCAAACTGCATTTCCGAAGGAGGTTATCACGACTTTGATTCTTTCCTCGATTGCAAGACACGTTGTGATAAAGGATTCTCTGTGTGCCACTGAAATTCGCAAAGCTTACGAAATAAAAAGGGAAGCGATGGATATGTTTCTGCAATCGATCAAACATCAATTTGACTTGATGGCCTTTTCGGAAACCTGGTTCATGAATGAAACAGATGTTATTGAATTCACAGGATATAAACATACATCTGTTTTCGGTAGTGGTATGCGAGGTGGAGGAATCACAGTCTATGTGAAGGAACACTTGAGCTGCAGTGCGATTTCTAACTATTGTCAAATAAGTCCTCATTATGAAACAGTTATGATAAAATGCGACAGTACATTATGTGTAGTGGTCTATCGACCTCCTTCGGGAACATTTTCTGTATTTCTTGATTTTCTTGAAGCAATGCTGGAATGTTGTGTAGAACATAGTTCGTCGGTTGTTGTCATCGGCTATTTTAACATAGCTCCTATGCTCCCATTTCAATAAGCAAAAGCTTATTGCTATCTTTCTCTCATAGGGATATGAAAATGTCATTCATGTGCCAACAAGGGTAACAAATACATCCGGAACTCTACTAGATCTTTGTTTCACGAACTGTAACTTGACTGATATAGAATCTGGTGTCTTATTAGCGGACCTAAATGACCATATACCGATCTTTACTTTTCTAACACACCTTGCACAACATCCAACACGAACCTCGCACCAAGCAATTAAGTACACAGTCATTAATGACGAAACAATTCAATTGTTCCAAAGATTAACAGCAGAGGCAAACTGCGATCATGTTTACCATTCAAAAGACCCGGTCGTAGCATACGATTTATTTATTGAGGAAATTACTTATATTTACAACAAATCATTTCCAGTGAAAGAATTTAGGAAAAATAGCAAAGTTAGGAAGCTATGTATTAGTAGAACACTGTTAAAAAGAATTAAGCAACGTGATAGACTTTTTGCCCTATTTATAAAAACTAGAATTCTTGACTAGCTGGGTCAATATAAGAAACTCAGAAACAAATTGGGGCACGACATTAAAAATGCGCGTCATTCATATCATGAAAACAAGTTTGCATGTATCACTAACAACCCAAAGAAAATATGGCAAACCGCGAACTACCTCATGTCAAAGGCTCGGAAGAAAGAGCTCCAAGAATTGAGTATTGAAGGCACCATCTATACTGGAACATCGTTAGCTAACAAGTTTAATAATTACTTTCTAAATTCAGGAGCATTTAATACTATAACCACGGATAGTTATAGTATGGAGTGCAAATTATACATGCGACCTGCCATTGCGGGCTCTATATATATGGCTCCCACTACGGAAGCAGAAATCTGTTCGCTACTGCTAAAATTAAATGACAGTAGTACTTCAGGAATCTATAATCTGAAAGCACAACCCATAAAAGCAGTTGCACACATTATTAATCGTCCACTATCACATATGTGCAACTTGATCTTAAGTTCAGGTGTTTTCCCTGATAAGCTCAAGATTGCAAAAGTTGCAGTAATTCATAAGGGAGGCGATAGCGATGTCTTGAGCAAATATAGACCAATCTCTATCTTGCCAATGCTCTCGAAAATAATACAGCAAGTTATCAATGTACGATTTCTAAGTTACTTTCAACAAAATAACGTTATAGTAGAGCAGCAGTGTGGGTTTCAGAAATATAAGTAAACAGAAACGGCTCTATTAAATATTAAAGATAAAATAATCAATAATCCTGAGCATAAATTATACACCGTAGGATTGTTTCTTGATTTTAAAGAAGCATTTGACTTCATTAAACATATCTTATTGCAAAAGTTAACCAACTTCGGAATTAGAGGGGCTGCGTTAGATCTAGTTACCAGTTACCTAACGAACAGAACTCAGTATACCGCGGTAAACCAAGCTCAGTCTGATATTGGCGTTATCTCGTTTGGGATACCACAAGGTTCTATACTTGGACCATTATTATTTCTTCTCTATATTAATGGTATCGTAAATATTCCACTAACCCCAGAAATTATCCTCTATGCTGACGACACTAACAAATTTTTTTCAGGGGCTAATATAGGGGACATAGAGAGACAAGCGAATATCTGGCTTGAAAACTTATCAGTATTGCTTGGCGTGAATAAATTAGCTCTAGACACGAACAAAACGAAATGTATTGTATTTAGACCAAAGAATAAATATATGACAGACATTGCTCTTCACTTCGGTGACCAGCAAATCGAACGCGTTATATCCCATAAATTTCTTGGTGTAGTTTTTCAGGAATACCTAAGCTGGTCAGCACATGTCGCAAAAATACAAACAGACGTCTCACGAACAATCGGAGTCACTTTTAAACTAAATGATCTGTTACCACCTTGGTGAAAAAAACAAATATATTATACCCTAGTACACTCTCGTCTTCACTACTGCCTTCTTTATGCGGTACGACCACGAAAACGAATTTAGAAAGCTTAGATGTACTACAAAAAGAAAAGTGTTGGGTCCGATGGAGAATGTTCCGCGATCAGCACACTCTGCCCCACTATTTCAAAAACATCGAATCTTGACTATCACAAACATTCGATGTAAAAAAATAGCGTTAGTTATATACAATCAAATGAAACAGATTTCATCATTGTTCTTAGAAAAATACGTCCACAAAGAACACCCGTACAACCTCCGGCATGCCACTTATAACAAAGGAGACATTCGTACTAACTACGGTTCACAAAAATTATCTTACCAGATTCCTGACTTCTTGAATAGACACAAAACAGTTATGACCGTTGTTACAGACAGCGTCTCAGCGCAAGCATTTAAAAAGAGCATAAACAGATACCTTCTTGGCACACAATTTTGAAATGTCTTTTTTTGTTTTTTTTTTCTCTCGGGGTGACAAGTGAGCACCAAATGTTGGTTTCAGTTGCGACTTTGTTTTTGTTGTTCCTGTTTCATTGCTTTGGCCGATTTTCATGTACTTCATGTCACAAATGTCATTCGTTCTTAGTTGCACATTTCTCGCGATACAGAATACTCTTGTTTCAAATGTTTTCATTTTGATGCATTGTTGCCAGTGCTTTCCAAAGAATTATATTGAAAGTTTTGTCGACAGGCAATGTAGCAATTATTACAGTGATATTGGGTGAGATGTTTAGGGAGTGGGGGGAAGGGGGTTGACACTCTGTCAGGCATTATTTGCCTTTATGTCTGCCTCCTAGGCAACTGTTTTCTGATGCCTAAATAAACTACTTTGACTTTGACTTTGAAACTCTGCCTTTTAAAAGGAGCTCCCAGATGTATATCGAAAATGAGGTAAACATGCGTGGGATAAACGGTTACTCGCAGAGAAAGGATGAATGTTGCAGCATTCATTTAGAGATTATCTGACTTGTCAAACAGGGGACCTACTGGACGTGAAAAAAAAACTTTAATAACAATACACCCGGGCCAGTTGTACTGTACAAGCTATCACAAATTCATCGCCTGCCGCTGTTTAGCTCTGTATATCTTGCCTGATCCCCTTTGCGCTGCACGGTGCCTGCAACATGTGGACTTGAAGCGAAAACGGTCTCCTGCAATCATTTCGCCGCGTCAGTTCGTACAATGGGCAACGGTGATAAACGAAGGCTCCTCCTGGCGCAGTCATGCTACCCGGAGTTGATTCTCGTTCCGCAAGGAATGAGAGTCCACTTACAGCGAGCGATAGGTGGGATCCTTCGTGGTGCCTCCGGCGTAGCCAGCGGTGGTCCGCAGCACTCCCTTGACGCAACCGTACAAGGACTCGGATTGCCAGAAGCAACCCATGCCGAAAGTGGCCTTCTCGAAGGGCACGTCTGGCTCGTACAGGGGTCTTGTGGATGGCTGAATCTGCGGCGATGGACCATCGCAATCAAGGCGCAGTAGCGGACTAACACAAGCCCGACGCATGGGCGATCGCGTTCATTGAATTTATAAAACCGCGCGCACCAACTTTTGTGGACCACAAGAATGCCTGTGCGGCCATCGCATGTATTTCACTGCAATTCAGTTGCGAGCTGGCCTTTCCTTTGAGCCATGGTACAGTGCTCAAGTGTCGTGATTGCTTTAGTGACTTCAGAGACAGGAACAGTGTGCGCAACAAGCTTTGTGCGCATGTATGTCTCTTACACTTTAACTGAAATAAATGAGGTGTTGGAGGGATGGGGGGGGGGGGATATAAGTGGCTGTATATTTGTGAATAGGGGAACATTTCCTGAGGTTATGACATCGCAGCGCTCTGTGCAGAGGATTTCCACAGAGGTGGGGTTGGACTTGGGCTGTTACGTGCGGCGCAGTTGATAGGAAATAACAATAGCTAAAGACACGCTAGGCTACATTTGCGGTATTAGTCCTAACAATTCACTATTCCATGTGGCAATGGAGGAATATACCTTACAGAACCTGCACAACATGCACTACACTTGCTATAACGGCATATTTCCCCCGCAACTTTGCCGAAAACGATTGGAAAGGGCACAATAAGCATGCTGTCAGCCAAAAGCAGGCGCTTGACTGAAATTTTACTGAATTGACTTCTGCAGTTTTACGTGCCAAAATCACGATTAGATTATGAAGCGTGCCGTAGTAGGAATCTTTAACGAATGTGACGCCAGTGCACGGGACACGGCGTTTTTGCATTTCGCCCCCATCGAAACGCGGCCGGGATTTGATCCCGCGACTTCGTGCTTAGGAGCGCCATAGCGGCTAAGCCACCGGGGCGGGTTGGAATTTTACAGGAGTTACAGGATTTACAGTATTTTATCAGGGTTGTCACATGACTGCCGAAAGGTGAAGGTCAAGGTCACGGGGCTGTTAAAAGGAGTCATGCGCGCCGCGCCACTACCGCCATTCTCTTTCTGTTGGTGTCAATTATGTCACGCTTGCATAATAGGAATTAAATCGCTAAATTAAAGTATTGCAGTCGTTCGGTGACATTGGCGAGCTGAAATAAAAGAAAAAAAATGATCCTGAATTTGCGCCATTTCAAAATTGTCAAGCAGGAATTCTGTGTGTGTGTGTGTGTGTGTGTGTGTGTGTGTGTGTGTGTGTGTGTGTGTGTGTGTGTGTGTGTGTGCGTGTGCGTGTGCGTGTGCGTGTGTGTGTGGGGGGGGGGATTGTAGAACAGGGATATCATTTGGTAGTTTTTGGCACTCAATCGTGACGTGGAACGTCGTCGGTGGTGCACTGCAGCCTGGGCAGGTGGTGGGATATAAGGTTGGGGAGAACTTGTTGAAAAGGAGGAGGTTCGGATATGAGATGGTTTGAAGCCGTCTCAGGGATACGGCTTCATTCTGGGAGAAGGATTTGGATGGAGGGCGATATCGCAAGCGCCCTAGTCTGTAAAAGTCTGGAGTGTCACGGTATGTGTTGGGCAAATTCTGGGAGGCTTGATATGGGTTGCTCGCCTCACTGCCAGGTGCCCGGCAGGTTAGCGCTCGGGCAGCCACATGAGCGTGGTCATTGCCCGACAGAGAGGCATGAGCGGGTGTCCAAATAAGCCTGACGCGTGGTATTGAGGGATCTGGAATGGCAGGGAGCTTACGTGTGCTGGTGAGAGCGCGATCGGCTTCCTGAGGTATATGACCCCTAAGGTAGGCTCGACATGCGTTTTGGGAATCTGTAATGATGATGTGGTCGTGTTTTGGTGATATTTTCATGCGACTGACGATGTGGTTGATGGCGAGTGCTATGGCCAACGTCTCCCCTGTGAGCGTAGCCTCGGTTTGAACGCTACACGAGATGACGATATTACCCTGATCGTCCGCCACCACCGACACTTGTCTTTCTTTCTTGCTGATCGCAAGGGCATAGTGGGCAGCGTCGGTATAATAGACGGTGCCCTCCGGCTGGGCGTTGAGGAGTTTCCGAAGGTATCTAACACGTGCATCCCGGCGACCATTATGATGCTCTGGATGCATATTGCGCGGTATGGGCGCTATGGTGAGTAAGGCTCGTATGCTTGAGGGGACTGTGACATGCTCTCGCGTAGAGGATGAATGCTGTGGGTAGCCCAGCCGTGAGAGCAAATGCCTGCCTGTGGGGGTCAGTCTCAATCGCTCGAGTTGCGCCATTCTGTGTGCTTCGATGTGTTCCTCGATGGTATTGTGTACCCCGAGAGCAAGTACTCGTTCCGTGGAAGCATATACAGGAATTCCGAGTGCTTGTTTAACGGCTCTTCTAATAATTGTGTTGATACGGTTGGTCCGGGAGAGCGTCAGGTTGTGGTATGGGAGGTGATAAGTTAGCCGGCTGATAATGCATGCCTTGACCAACCGCAGCATATCGGCTTCCTTGAGCCCTGAGCGGCGGTTACTAACGCGCCTCGTCATACCGATGATTTGCTCGCACTGTCGTCCAATGAGATCTATCGTGAAGTAAGCTTTGACATTGGATTATAGGTTATAACCAAGGATTCGGACCCTTTGTGCAGTGGGAATTGATATGCCTTGTATTTTCGCTTCAATCACTGGAATTGGCGTTTCATAGCTGCTTTGGGGTCGTATTAGTAATAGTTATGATTTATGTGGCGCACACTCGAGGTCTCCAGTCGCGAGGTACGCCTGCACTCTATCCACCGCCGTCTGCAGGCGGTCCTAAATGTCTCCATCCGAGCCGGTGCACGTCCAGAGAGTCAAATCGTCAGCATGTATCGCGTGGAGACTCCTCGACCTTCTCCAGTAACTGAGGTAGTCTCGCCATAGCTATGTTGAATAGCGTCGGCGAGAGCACGGACCCCTGAGGTGTCCCCACTCCGGTAACTTTTATGTCTGATGACCGATAGGGGCCAATTTCCACTGTGGCTACACGGTCCTTGAGAAAGGCTCGCACGTAATTGTACATACGGGAGCCACAGTGGGAGTGGGCCAGGTTCTTGAGGATGAGACCATGGGCAACGTTATCGAAAGCTCCTTTGACATCAAGTGCCAAAAGAGCTCTCGTCTGCGCCCTGATGGGGGGGTAAACGAGGTCCTCTTTTATCTGAAGAACATTGTGAGCGGACAAATGGGGGCGAAATCCAAACTGTGTGTGGGAGAATAAATTTTGCATCTCCAAGAAAGGTTGAAGCCGTTTTAGGATTACATACTCAAGCAGCTTTCCGATGCACGATGTGAGGGAAATTGGCCGTAAATTTTGGATCGACAGGGATTTTCCGGGCTTGAGCATGAAAGTGATCTCGGCACGTCGCCATTCCAGAGGGAGAGTGCCGGCGTGCCAGTGCTGATTGTACATAGCACAGAGCGTTTCCAGGTCCTCATACGGGAGATTTCGCAGTAGAGTATATCGTATCCCGTCCTCTCCGGGTGCGGTGTTCCTATGAATGTCTGCGAGTGCGGCTTTGATTTCGTGGACAGTTATATCAGTGCCTAGTGGGTCACTTTCTTCTCTATACGGGTAGTCCGGATAGCTTGGCTTAGA
Organism: Dermacentor albipictus; assembly: GCF_038994185.2. NCBI lineage: Eukaryota > Metazoa > Arthropoda > Arachnida > Ixodida > Ixodidae > Dermacentor > Dermacentor albipictus. The sequence goes on along the minus strand of NC_091821.1, from coordinate 210,915,867 downwards.
GCCACGGAGAGATACATTTGTTCAAGGTCCTTCAGGAGCTGGTCTCCGTCTCCTCCGTAGTGGTGGAGGAATATTCGAAGCTGCCGATTTTTATGGGATTTCGTGTTTATCGGATCTATTAGCGACCGAAGGATTGCCCAGGTTCTCGCGGTGCCCAGCGTACCATTTAGCTTACCACAAAACGTTTGCCAGTTAGCACTGGTTAGCTGGTCTGCGTGTTCCTGGGCTGCTCTCGTGATTTGCGATATTCTGTAGCGCAATTTTCGATTGAACTTTTGCCGCTTCCATCGCTTCGTGAGACCTCGGCGCGCGTACTGATGTAGGAGATGCGGGCCAACCTCTGGGGTCTCTGTCGTCGTGGTTATGCTGATAGTCGTTTTGTTTAAATCGTTGTGTAAATCACTGATCCAACTGGCATAATTTGTGTGAGATATCGTACAAAGACCTAATGCAGCACAGGTTCAAGGAAGTTCAAGCGCCGGCGAAAATGCAGCGGTGGACGCTTCGTCCGGCTTCGACTGGGAAAAAATGTTGACTAATTGGAAAAGCGAATGAGCATGCTCGTATATACGAAGCCTTAGAACAACGCGCTGTCCTGTTCAGACCCTGTCCTTCCCTGTTTCTTTCTTTTCTGCAATGTTACCGGTAACCGTATATCAAGTTTCGGTAGACCCGGCTATAGAGAGAGTATTTTCCGGTGATTTCGGTTCGCCCTTGTCATCGTTTCTGTAAGATTGCTCCCCTCTAGAATGAAAGAGACAGGGAGGCTTGCTTAGACAACGTTACCTTCAACACTTCTGAAGCAACGGCGTTGCCATGGAGGAGGGGGGATCACGTGTCCATCGGGCCGTATGTATAGAATAAATATAGCATTGTAATTTTATGGATAGTATAGCTTGCAGTAAACATTCACTTACTAATTAAACAGGCGTGGTGCCGCGCGACCAGTGACACACATGAACGAGTTCACTCGATGACAGCGAACACCCGTTGTCGCAACGCTGGCGTGATGAGGAGCGCCGGCAGCGGGGAGCGCGCGCGACTGTATCAAAGCGAACGTTCCCTGCCGCCGTTCCTTTGACACCTCAGATCAGCCTCACACACCTAGCAGGCAATGATGGCGTGATGAGGAGCGCCGGCAGCGCGGAGCGCGCGCGACTGTATCAAAGCGAACGTTCCCTACCGCCGTTCCTCTGACACCTCAGATCAGCCTCGCACACCTAGCAGGCAATGATGGCGTGATGAGGAGCGCCGGCAGCGGGGAGCGCGCGCGACTGTATCAAAGCGAACGTTCCCTGCCGCCGTTCCTTTGACACCTCAGATCAGCCTCACACACCTAGCAGGCAATGATGGCGTGATGAGGAGCGCCGACAGCGCGGAGCGCGCGCGACTGTATCAAAGCGAACGTTCCCTGCCGCCGTTCCTCTGACACCTCAGATCAGCCTCGCACACCTAGTAGGCAATGATGGCGTGATGAGGAGCGCCGGCAGCGGGGAGCGCGCGCGACTGTATCAAAGCGAACGTTCCCTGCCGCCGTTCCTCTGACACCTCAGATCAGCCTCGCACACCTAGCAGGCAATGATGGCGTGATGAGGAGCGCCGGCAGCGCGGAGCGCGCGCGACTGTATCAAAGCGAACGTTCCCTGCCGCCGTTCCTTTGACACCTCAGATCAGCCTCGCACACCTAGCAGGCAATGATGGCGTGATGAGGAGCGCCGGCAGCGCGGAGCGCGCGCGACTGTATCAAAGCGAACGTTCCCTGCCGCCGTTCCTCTGACACCTCAGATCAGCCTCACACACCTAGCAGGCAATGATGGCGTGATGAGGAGCGCCGGCAGCGCGGAGCGCGCGCGACTGTATCAAAGCGAACGTTCCCTGCCGCCGTTCCTCTGACACCTCAGATCAGCCTCGCACACCTAGCAGGCAATGATGGCGTGATGAGGAGCGCCGGCAGCGGGGAGCGCGCGCGACTGTATCAAAGCGAACGTTCCCTGCCGCCGTTCCTTTGACACCTCAGATCAGCCTCGCACACCTAGCAGGCAATGATGGCGTGATGAGGAGCGCCGGCAGCGCGGAGCGCGCGCGACTGTATCAAAGCGAACGTTCCCTGCCGCCGTTCCTCTGACACCTCAGATCAGCCTCGCACACCTAGCAGGCAATGATGGCGTGATGAGGAGCGCCGGCAGCGCGGAGCGCGCGCGACTGTATCAAAGCGAACGTTCCCTGCCGCCGTTCCTTTGACACCTCAGATCAGCCTCGCACACCTAGCAGGCAATGATGGCGTGATGAGGAGCGCCGGCAGCGTGGAGCGCGCGCGACTGTATCAAAGCGAACGTTCCCTGCCGCCGTTCCTCTGACACCTCAGATCAGCCTCGCACACCTAGCAGGCAATGATGGCGTGATGAGGAGCGCCGGCAGCGCGGAGCGCGCGCGACTGTATCAAAGCGAACGTTCCCTGCCGCCGTTCCTTTGACACCTCAGATCAGCCTCGCACACCTAGCAGGCAATGATGGCGTGATGAGGAGCGCCGGCAGCGCGGAGCGCGCGCGACTGTATCAAACCGAACGTTCCCTGCCGCCGTTCCTCTGACACCTCAGATCAGCCTCACACACCTAGCAGGCAATGATGGCGTGATGAGGAGCGCCGGCAGCGCGGAGCGCGCGCGACTGTATCAAAGCGAACGTTCCCTGCCGCCGTTCCTCTGACACCTCAGATCAGTCTCGCACACCTAGCAGGCAATGATGGCGTGATGAGGAGCGCCGGCAGCGGGGAGCGCGCGCGACTGTATCAAAGCGAACGTTCCCTGCCGCCGTTCCTCTGACACCTCAGATCAGCCTCACACACCTAGCAGGCAATGATGGCGTGATGAGGAGCGCCGGCAGCGGGGAGCGCGCGCGACTGTATCAAAGCGAACGTTCCCTGCCGCCGTTCCTTTGACACCTCAGATCAGCCTCACACACCTAGCAGGCAATGATGGCGTGATGAGGAGCGCCGGCAGCGCGGAGCGGGCGCGACTGTATCAAAGCGAACGTTCCCTGCCGCCGTTCCTTTGACACCTCAGATCAGCCTCACACACCTAGCAGGCAATGATGGCGTGATCAGGAGCGCCGGCAGCGGGGAGCGCGCGCGACTGTATCAAAGCGAACGTTCCCTGCCGCCGTTTCTTTGACACCTCAGATCAGCCTCACACACCTAGCAGGCAATGATGGCGTGATGAGGAGCGCCGGCAGCGCGGAGCGCGCGCGACTGTATCAAAGCGAACGTTCCCTGCCGCCGTTCCTCTGACACCTCAGATCAGCCTCGCACACCTAGCAGGCAATGATGGCGTGATGAGGAGCGCCGGCAGCGCGGAGCGCGTGCGACTGTATCAAAGCGAACGTTCCCTGCCGCCGTTCCTTTGACACCTCAGATCAGCCTCACACACCTAGCAGGCAATGATGGCGTGATGAGGAGCGCCGGCAGCGCGGAGCGCGCGCGACTGTATCAAAGCGAACGTTCCCTGCCGCCGTTCCTTTGACACCTCAGATCAGCCTCACACACCTAGCAGGCAATGATGGCGTGATGAGGAGCGCCGGCAGCGGGGAGCGCGCGCGACTGTATCAAAGCGAACGTTCCCTGCCGCCATTCCTTTGACACCTCAGATCAGCCTCACACACCTAGCAGGCAATGATGGCGTGATCAGGAGCGCCGGCAGCGCGGAGCGCGCGCGACTGTATCAAAGCGAACGTTCCCTGCCGCCGTTCCTCTGACACCTCAGATCAGCCTCACACACCTAGCAGGCAATGATGGCGTGATGAGGAGCGCCGGCAGCGGGGAGCGCGCGCGACTGTATCAAAGCGAACGTTCCCTGCCGCCGTTCCTTTGACACCTCAGATCAGCCTCACACACCTAGCAGGCAATGATGGCGTGATGAGGAGCGCCGGCAGCGCGGAGCGGGCGCGACTGTATCAAAGCGAACGTTCCCTGCCGCCGTTCCTTTGACACCTCAGATCAGCCTCACACACCTAGCAGGCAATGATGGCGTGATCAGGAGCGCCGGCAGCGGGGAGCGCGCGCGACTGTATCAAAGCGAACGTTCCCTGCCGCCGTTTCTTTGACACCTCAGATCAGCCTCACACACCTAGCAGGCAATGATGGCGTGATGAGGAGCGCCGGCAGCGCGGAGCGCGCGCGACTGTATCAAAGCGAACGTTCCCTGCCGCCGTTCCTCTGACACCTCAGATCAGCCTCGCACACCTAGCAGGCAATGATGGCGTGATGAGGAGCGCCGGCAGCGCGGAGCGCGTGCGACTGTATCAAAGCGAACGTTCCCTGCCGCCGTTCCTTTGACACCTCAGATCAGCCTCACACACCTAGCAGGCAATGATGGCGTGATGAGGAGCGCCGGCAGCGCGGAGCGCGCGCGACTGTATCAAAGCGAACGTTCCCTGCCGCCGTTCCTTTGACACCTCAGATCAGCCTCACACACCTAGCAGGCAATGATGGCGTGATGAGGAGCGCCGGCAGCGGGGAGGGCGCGCAACTGTCAAAGCGAACGTTCCCTGCCGCCGCTCCTTTGACACCGCAGACCAGCCTCACACATATAGCAGGCAACCCTGGCGTGATGAGGAGCGCCGGCAGCGGGGAGCGCGCGCAACTGTCAAAGCAAGCGTTCCCTGCCGCCGCTCCTTTGACACCTCAGACCAGCCTCACACATATAGCAGGTAACCCTGGCGTGATGAGGAGCGCCGGCAGCGGGGAGCGCGCGCAACTGTCAAAGCGAACGTTCCCTGCCGCCGCTCCTTTGACACCGCAGACCAGCCTCACACATATAGCAGGCAACCCTGGCGTGATGAGGAGCGCCGGCAGCGCGGAGCGCGCGCAACTGTCAAAGCGAACGTTCCCTGCCGCCGCTCCTTTGACACCGCAGACCAGCCTCACACATATAGCAGGCAACCCTGGCGTGATGAGGAGCGCCGGCAGCGGGGAGCGCGCGCAACTGTCAAAGCGAACGTTCCCTGCCGCCGCTCCTTTGACACCGCAGACCAGCCTCACACATATAGCAGGCAACCCTGGCGTGATGAGGAGCGCCGGCAGCGGGGAGCGCGCGCAACTGTCAAAGCGAACGTTCCCTGCCGCCGCTCCTTTGACACCGCAGACCAGCCTCACACATATAGCAGGCAACCCTGGCGTGATGAGTAGCGTGCGACTGTATTAAAGCGAACGTTCCCTGCCGCCGCTCCTTTGACACCTCAGACCAGCCTCACACACTTAGCAGGCAACGCCGGCGTAATGAGTAGCGAGCGACAGCATTAAAGCGAACGTTCCCTGCCGCCGTTCCTTTGACACCTCAGACCAGCCTCACACACCAAGCAGGCAATGCTGGCATGATGAGGAGCGCCGGCAGCGGGGAGCGCGCGCGATTGTCAAAGCGAACGTTCCCTGCCGCCGCTCCTTTGACACCTCTGACCAGCCTCACACACCTAGCAGGCAACGCTGGCGTGATGAGGAGCGCCGGCAGCGCGGAGCGCGCGTGACTGTATCAAAGTGAACGTTCCCTGCCGCCGCTCCTTTGACACCTCAGACCAGCCTCACACACCTAGCAGGCAATGCTGGCGTTATGAGGAGCGCCAGCAGCGCGGAGCGCGGGCGACTGTATCAAAGCGAACGTTCTCTGCCACCGCTCCTTTGACACCTGAGACCAGCCTCACACTTAGCAGGCAACGCTGGCGTGATGAGTCGCGTGCGACTGTATTAAAGCGAACGTTCCCTGCCGCCGCTCCTTTCACACTTCAGACCAGCCTCACACGCTCAGCAGGCAACGCTGGCGTGATGAGGAGAGCCGGCAGCGCGGAGTGCGCGCGACTCTATCAAAGAGAATGTTCCCTGCCGCCGCTCCTTTGACACCTCAGACCAACCTCACACATTTTGCAGAATGCGTGACATTCAACACTGGCAATGTGGGTAGGCAGCACGTGTCAAGGAAAGATCCTCATCGGCTTGCATTCGCTGCATGTCGCCCTCGCCAAGCAAGTTGATTGCACCTCTTCGCACCTGCAGCAGATCACGTGACTTCTAAGGCACTGCGCGCCGGTCGCGTATACACCGTCGCACACGGATAGGCATGACGGCGGGGGCGTGAATTCGTGTACAAGTGCTGTCGTAATGAAAGAAAGAGCAATACATGCCGAAAGTGATGGTACTAAGGGGTACAATATACGCTTGCCAGTATTACTTACTGCCCCTGAGCCGCTTCCCATTCTGTGGAACCATATGAGTCGCCGATCAGATCACTTGTTGCATCCGTGACAAGGCGCCGTTTTGTTACCTGCGTACTAAAACGCAATTTTTCGCTGTAACTATTCGTGAATTACCATGCGGTCGGTGTACGAGTACTTACAGGAATAATCCAATAAAATGCATGAGTTTTCGTGTCGGGCTTTCGCGTTATGCACTGTCTGGAAAGTCAATGCCTACTTTACTGAAATTACCTCAGAAATTGTGCTGATTTGAGTAAGACAAACTTCACCGTGTACAAGAACGGACAATTATCTTTCCATACCCGCCGTGGTTGCTTAGTGGCTATGGTGTTGGGCTGCTGAGCACGAGGTCGCGGGATCGAATCCCGGCCACGGCGGCCGCATTTCGATGGGGGCGAAATGCGAAAACACCCGTGTGCTTAGATTTAGGTGCACGTTAAAGAACCCCAGGTGGTCAAAATTTCCGGAGTCCTCCACTACGGCGTGCCTCATAACCAGAAAGTGGTTTTGGCACGTAAGACCCCAAATATTATTATTATTATTATCTTTCCATATATGGACGACAGCAGACGGTAACGCCATTTTACAGCGAAGCTGTTTACCTGACGGACCTGTATGAATGAGCCGCATGTGTGGTCTCGTAGGGGTGGGGGAGGTCTGGGCTGGCTAACGTTCGTAAAGCGAACAAAGAAGATAGCGGCCCTGCGTGGTCTCGTAGGAGTGGGCGGGAGGCGGGGGTATCTGGGCTGGCTAACGTCTGTAAAGTGAACAGAAAGATAACGAACGATAGCAGGGCTCAGAAGAAAGAAAGGACACGTGGTCTCGCCGCGCGCCGCACCTGCGCAGTGGGGGAGTGAACCCGCGCTGGCCGCCATTGCTGCCGGCAGCGTCTGCTGTCGTCTGCCCTCAATGCAACGGCGTAGCACTTTTGGCGGGAAAACACGGGGATGTGCGTCGCGGTGTGTAATAACCGGATTGTGCATTGCAGAGGTAGATCACTGCTACAGTTGCAACTCCAACAAGAATGGGAAATGTTGGGAGACCACGCATTGTGCGCACGGCCGAAGAAGCCGAGTATGAGGAGAGGCGTCGAAGCCGAGACGCGAGTATAACGAACGACGACGTGCCAGTGCGAAAGCGGAGAATGCGGCCAGCGACTTTGCCTCCGAAGAACGTCAGCAAGAGCAGGTACGAGAGTCTAATCGCCGGCGTCGAGCGCAAGCTACCGATGAAGATCGCGCACTGGAGACCTCTCGTAAGCGTCAAGCTAGGTCGTTCGAGTCTGCGTCCAAGCGGCAGAAGCGTTAGTTGCCACCTCCTTCGAGTTTCACTGGGGCGAATTCCAAATTCAAGAGAATGTTTCTGGACATGGAGTTTGGCCACAGTTGCTCGGTCTGCGATCGACAGCTTCGCTGGCTAATCCGCCACCATATGAATGGTTTGGCCCGAAATTTTTTTGACTGGCTTTGGTTCCCATTTGCTGGCATTCCCTTATACGCAATATTTCAGGAAGCACGGCTCGTGCACGCCCTCAGTTACGAGCACGCACGCAGCGAGCGGCGTCCTGGCCGTATAAGGTCACACGCGAGAATGCCCCACTCCTACTTCACGAGGCAAAATAGAGGGGAGAGGGTAGCATAACTTTTGATTTGAAAATAAGATGGTTTCATCGATAAAACTGCTTAGTGGAAGAATGTGTTGTCATAGAATAAAGAACCAACTTTAGAGAAGGGAAACTGTACCTTCCGCAGTGGTACGAAAATAAGCAGCGGCAACGCATGGAACTTACTTAGGTGGACGCCAGATGGCACTGCTCATACAGGAAGCGGAGAAGGAAGAAGCAGCATGTGCTTGCTGCGGTAAAGCTACAGGGAAACTATGGAGCATGTTTTACTAGAATGTGAAGACGTCTATACCAGCGGTCTATTTAGGCGCCACTGGCCTCTTTGAAGCCCTTGGGTTCAGTGAGAGCAGTGGAGAAGTAAACGTCCGCAATAGGGATTAGTAAGAGGCGATTGGAGGATTGGTGGAATAAAAGTAGGGAGACGACAAAAAACGGAGACGTACAAAAGCACAGTGCGCAATAGGGGATTAGAAGACTTGGTTGTGGGAGTTCACAATGTTTTTTTTTTCTTTTTTTATTGTTTAACCTAGGTAGGACATTAGGCAGTATAATAGCAAGAGCTTGGTGATGCAACCCACCGCCCCGTTACAAAGGGGACGCTCAGAACATCCATCCATCCATCCATCCATCCATCCGGAAATGCGTTTCCTTTAGAGCAAAATCCAATATGGCCGCGTTTCACCAGTGGCGTACGCTGGTACGCGCCGTGCTTGCCTTGCCGGCTATGCGGCCTGCCTCAATGCCTTGGCTGCCGCATAGCTGGTGCGTTCTAATTGCCAGGAGACCAAAGAGCCTCTACTGACGCCCATACAAACAAGCCACAAGTGAGTGAACGGAACGTGCGACTTTACTGGCAGAAGACAAGCAGTGTACATTCTCGTGCAATAGCAGAAATAAAATTTGCATGTCGAGATACGCTGGATTCATTGACGCGAGCTCGTAAACGGCTCACCGTCGTCGTCGCACATGGCGGTCTCATGACGAGCGACAACCAGCGGCGCAAGCAGATTGGACAGAACGTCCCACCTGTTTGAAGCGGCAGTCGCCGTTAAAGATGAGCAACTTGCATTGCGAAGCAATCGGGTGATGCAGGCATCTGCTGCCGCAGCCAACACAGCGACATGGACTACCCGGCATTTTAGCGTTAACTCCTTTGCAACCTGCACGTTTCTTTTCTTTCGGGGGCCGCTAATGTGTGGCGCACGCTTTGTGTCCCACTTTGTCTCAATATGGACAAGTCGCTTTCGTGGGCATCACCTTCGGCAGCCATTTTTGCGGGCCTTTCCGCCCATACGGCTATCAACTTCATACACACCGGACCATGTAAGCACGTATGCTGGTCTCCGTTCATACCTAATCGCTGCCGAGAAAGGCCATAGGCACAATTTGCCCATGGCTGCAGCAGGAAAGGGCGAACGGGGAACACGAATCATGGTGTGTGCAAATTGGGAGTCTATGTCGCTGTGCAGACTGCAGGAGCAAATGCTTACTTCGAGAGACTGCTTCCCAATGCAATTAACCACAGGCCGCCACATCCGAGAAGCATAACACGGCGACCATAACCAAATGAGATAACAGCGAAATTAAACAGCAATCAATCCCCGCATAGCGTTCAGATAATACAGTATACATTGGCTACGAACCATATCGCAACAGTGAGCATTCACGTACACGGGTATCTTACGGTACATTCAGCCGCCTACCTACAGCCATAGTGCTTGCCTTCGTCGCACGTGGTGGTCTGGTAACGAGCGACAACCAGCAGCGGAAACAGATTGGACAGAGTGTCCCACCTGTTTGAACCGACAGTCGCCGTTAAAGATGACCAACTTGCATTGCGAAGCAATCGGGTGACGCAGGCATCCGCTGCCGCAGCCTATACACAGCGACATGGACTTCCTGGCATTTTAGCGTTGACTCCTTTCCAACCTGCACGTTTCTTTCGGGGGCCACTGACGTGTGGCTCGCAATTGGTGCCCCACTTTGTCTCAATATTGATAAATCGGTTCCGTGGGCATCACCTTCGGCAGCCACTTTTGCGGGCATTTTCACTCATATGGCTATCAGCTTCAAACACTTCGAACCATATAAGCACATATGCTGGTCTCCGTTCTTAGCAAATCATGACCGAGGAAGGCCACAAGCACAGTTTGCCCATGGCTGCAGCTGGAAAGAACGAACGGGGAGCACCAGTTACGATGCGTGTATACTGGGAGTCTATGTCACTCTGCGGACTGCAGGAGCAAATGCTTACCTCGAGAGACTGCTTACCAACGCAACTGAGCAGGCACCCACATCCGAGAAACGTAACAAGGCGACCACAACCAAGTGGGGCAGCAAAGCCAGATTATGCAATCAATCACTTCAGTGTAGCTTGCGCAAAGACCCAGACTATCGGGGAAGAAGAGCAATCATCAACGAGACTAGGAATATAGAAAATGAGAAAGCTTGCATTCAAGAAAGAAGCCACTCTGCTCTGCAAGCATTGAAGGCTAAAAAACATTAAGAAAAGTAAATGGTGCATAGCACATGGTGCGTAGGCTAATGCAAGACACATGCCGATGCTGCATCAGCTATTTCAGAGAGGAATTGCGCATGACAACATACACTAGAAGATACTGCTACAGATATGTTATGCTACTAAACATTGACTGGTATTAAGTATCAGCAAAGAATTGGTTGACCTTTATGTTTGGATGAGGATGAATGATCTCTAACGAGAATGGACAATGAAAAAGCTTGCATTTATAGAAAAAAAAATTACACTTGGCACAAATGGAATTGACATGACCAGGAAGCTCATTAAGGGCAAACTGACAGAACTCTTTTGGCCAGCGTCGTCCGTGCTTCTTGGTCGGAAGTTGCAGGTGCACCTGAACATGAATTTCTAGAAAGTCCTTTTTGAGTTAGCTGGATGACTCGGCCAAATGTCCGTGGTGGTGGAATGGTGGCCGAAGCTCTTTTCAGTCATGACACAGTCCTCTGCAGACTTGATATCTCATCCAAATTCTTCTGCATGCGCTTATTTGTTCGTGGTGTAATAGCCTTGCAAATTCGGCTCCAGCCCCTTGCTGTTGGTGTAGATGGGAGCTCCTGTGATGACCAAGATGTGCTTGGCATAGACTCTGTTGGGGCAGAACAGTGACACATGAAATACAGCAAAGATTAGCCAAACTCATGTAGTGTTTTCTTTTATGTTCGAACCAATTATACCGAACCATAATACTAAAAAAAAACATATCTGCTGCAAACAAATGACATGTATCTCAAGCCTAGCAAGCCAATACAGCATATATCAAGCATATTTATTTCTGAACCAGGTGTTGTTTACCTTGTAGTAGCAGCCAAAGTCCACACAATGACCTTGTTGTAGTAGGCAGCAGCTTCTGTTTAGTGTATGAAATATGTTGCTTTATACTGGTGCCGTCCTCATTACTGCATGTCTGGAACACAAATTTTGACTGCATCAGAAATTGAAAAAGCACTATTTTGCAATATGAAATGCAAAAAGGTGTCACATATATGTTGTAATGGTTTGCGACTACAGAACACATGCAAATCTACACTGTCTGTTCTAGGGTGCTTAAGCAGCATGCTAAATAAATTTTGCTGTTGTCCTTAAAACTGATGTCTGCCTAACTACAATGCATGTCAACAGCTTAAGTATCATTAAGATCACAAATGAGAGCATTTGTGCACTCATTTATACGCTAGAAGAGATCACACTGCTAGTTCCACAAGCAAACGCATGAAAGTCGTGAAGCTATTAGAACTGATGCATTATTTTTCTGCACGAACGTGATGCACCGCTTCACTACTGCAAAAATAAATGCGCTACGGTAAACCAAACTGAACAGCAAGAACATTTGGAACCAACAAGTACGAAATATGGCTAAATTATCATGCGTGCAACTGTTTAATACGTTAAATTGTGTACTTTCACTTCATTTTACCCAAGGATTATTTGGTTTTGTGGACGAAAGAAGTTGCCGGCGGGCTCGAAAAAGAGTTTTATATGTGTATTGATAAGGCTACTCAGTCACGTATGGCCGCGGCTACATATACGATGAAAAATGTGACGCGCGTTCCTATATCGCTCTCTTTCCTGATTGTGTGTGTATAACGACCGCTTCGCAACTAAGTGTTTATTTAAGAAACAGCAACGGAGGATTCTGACATGCCCATATGTAATGCAGGATCTAGTTCGTTGTCTTGTCTTCGCCTGTATGTTAATGAGACGAATATTGTATAACGATTCAAGCAGCGGTGTTAAACGACTCACCGTTATTGCCGTTGTCAGCCGCAGCAGAATCCAGGGGCCCTATAACGTAAAACTATTCCAATCTGTTTTTATTCCAATCTCCTGACGTCAAATTTGCGTAACCGCCGACGCAAGCATCGGGCCGTCACCCGCAGGGTTGTCTGAACAGACCAATCAACCGCTCTCCTCGTTCATAGGAGGTCACTTTTTGCTTGAAAAACGAATAACATTGCCAAAGCTGAGCGGCTTGTCTTATCTAATTGGCTGACAAGAGGCGAGGAGCACGCTCAAGTAGAGAGGGATTTGGTGGGGCCGAACCACTGCACTGAAAATCGATAACCGGACGAATAGGGTGGTGCCGGCGTCTGCGATTGGTCCGCTTTCCCTTATTTAACTCGCAGTGGCTGGTCGAAAATCGCGGCGGCATGCAACGGAACCTTAAGAATGACGCCAAAATGGATCCTCAGCAAAGAATAGTTGGCAGAACGAGGTCGTAAACGTGCTGAAAGTGCTCGAAAACGTTACGCGGCCACGCAAAAAGTTTTATTACACGCAAATAAACCCATGCTTTCCGACAGGTGCGCGTAGCCAGTGCCTGAGCGATCGGCGGCAGCCATCTTTTATTCCTTTCGGAAAGGGGCAGCTTGCGGCTATTTAGAAGAAAACTCAATTTTGTTCGGCATATTAATGCATCTTTAACGCGTGCACGTCACTTTGACGCGGTGAGTTTTTACGCTTTTGTGACGTCGCGTGACAGGCAGGTGAAGTGGGTGCAGCCCGAAAGCTTTTGACCAATAGCCGAGGGCTAATGGCGAAAAGGTGTCGAATCGGAAATAACTATTTTGCTTTTGTTCGGTCAAATCATGCATAATCAGTGTGCACTCGTCAATCAGATGGGAGCTATCGCGGTTTTCGTGACGTCCCGTGACAGCCAGGCGAAGTGGGGGTGGTCCAAAAAAGTTTTTAATCAATCGCGTAGGGCTGATTGCAGAGTTGGAATAGAAAAAGTTTGGAATAGTTTCGTACGTTATAGCGCGCCAGCTCCCGTTTCGATGCAGACGTGTTCCGAATGGCTCACGACCAAAACCTAGCTTTCGGGCTGGCATGTCCGCTTGCAAACACGTCACTTCACCCCAAGTTAAATAACGTGAGACATCGAAGCGCAATAAACTAGTTTTGGCAACAAAGAAGCAACCATTAAGTGTACGAACGGATGAATCCGTGCTCACGTGCACTCGAGAATACCGGTAAAAATTTAAAATCCAGGCCAGAGGTCACGTGAAAGATCAATGATGCTGAATGCTATTTTAGTTCATAGTGACAAAGAAACAATAAACTTACTAATGAAGAGTACAATATCTAATTAGCAATGATAATTTTCCCCTCTTTTTTATGTAATAAAAATGATTCGACAATTTTAGACGAAAGTTTGTAAGATAAAATTGCGCTTATTACGCCGCCCCTAGCGGGAAATATTGGGACTAACGTAAGCATTCCGAAGTGATCTTACTATGCTTGTTTTATTAGCAGCGGCGCGCGGTCGATTTTTTCGCCCTATGTGGCCATTTCTTGAACTTCAGTGTCTAGCAGTGTTAACATCACAATATCCCTTCAAATGCTGCAGCAGCTGAGTTTCTCTATAGAAACGTGTTTATTGCACAAGTAAAACCGGCAAATTTAAACTGTTCTTGTCCTATATTCATGAGAAAAAAGCAACGCCGTTAAGTGTGTTTGCAATTATTTCACTGGCGACGTACGTCTTTTAGTTCAGTTTGACGTAGTTGCCTTAAATAATGTGTGCTTTGCGAAAAGGACAGTAGGAAAAATACGCGAATTGTCTATACGAACGACGGTTTTAATAGGTAAACGGCAGGGACAATTGGGCCGAAGATGCTCTGTATATACCTACACATTTCTTCTCGCCTAACGCAGGAAGCTATACTTAGAATGTAAGAAGACGAAGAAATTCCGTCTTTTTTGTAAACGAGAAGAAAGGGGGTTAACCGAGGGGCCCGATATTTATTAGTCATATCATAAGAAGCCAACAAACACTGACACCAAGCACAACACAGTGGAAATTGCTTGTGCTTAATAAACGAAAATTAAGAAACGATAAATTAATGGAAATGAAAGTGGATGAAAAAAACAACTTGCCGTAGGTGGAGAACGATCCCACAAACTTGGCATTGTTATTTTTGCGCAAGACAAAATTTCTGTAACCAAAATCGTCTTTTAACTTCGTGAATTGTGTGAAATTTAAACTTGAGACTATATCTTTCCGGATACCTCGAATGCTATGCGCTTCCGCGGGCCTTCGTTCTGTGGTAGCTGCATAACTTTATGGCACCTGCCGCGTATCTTAGCGGCTATGGTGTTGCGTTGCTAAGCGCGAAGTCGCAGGATGAAATCCCGGCCGCGCCGGCCGCATTTCGATGGGGGCGAAATGCAAAAACGCCGATGTCTCGTGCATTGGGGGCACGTTAAGGATTCGCTGTTGGTCAAAATTATTCCCGAGTCCCCCACTTCGGCGTGCATGCATAACAAAGTCGTGGTTTTGGCACGTAAATTAAGCCCTAGAATTCAAATAACTTTCTAGTCTCCAGAGTAAGTTCTTACGCAGTGTAACTTTTAGGTTTTTGTGGCTCATGTTTGTATGTCTGTCTTTCACGATGCCTGATGTACGTTTACCAATATCCAGACTGCATGTTACCTTACACAAGTATCCATTATTATATTTAAAGATGCATAAAAGCGCCATACGAGACTTAAGGCATTTAAGAGATTTTCTTCTTTTTCTGTTTCTTTTTTCTTAGCAGGAGGTTATGGCACACGCCTACTCCGTACTGTCGCGAACAGGCTAAAAGAAAACAGCTCTTCGCTTTTGTCCGAGGCCCATATATCCTAATGCGAACACCGACATGGGGCGATTTTGGCGTCCAAGTAAGCGAAACCGCTCTGCGCATGGTTCAAGCCTCGTCGTGTGATGCAAAATAACGGCTGTAAGCAAAACGACACGTCATCGTATGATATATGACGGTCGCCAAATCAGACGAAATGTCTTGGCTTTCGAATTTTCCAGTCTGGTTTTTTTTTTCATTCCTCTACAGACAGTAGGCTAACCGCTGTAACCAGATTATTCTTAGGGAGTTTGCTATCTAAAAAGAACCCGTATGGCTGCACAGGTTTAAAATAAACAAGGCGAACTTATTTGCAGGTCTATTCCGTGTGAGTCTGTTCAACACCACCTATACAGCACAAGACCTGTTCACTCCGATCCATGACGTCATGCTACCTGGCCCGAAATTTTCATTGCCAAGACTGGCGTGACGAAAGCGGTGACGTCAAAATCACCACGGCTTATTCGGGAGCATCTTGCTAAGAACGACCAGCTGCAGTGCAAGTTTTGCCAACCAATTGCGACTGTGGAGGCAACATTCCGGGAGCGTCGCCGCACACTTCTAGCCACGGCTTAAGTCGACTGTGTGTGAACAACAATACGTGCGTCCTCGACTCTCCGTCGCTGGAGCCGAGTTTCCTGATCTTGATACCCCCATCACGGAGGCAGAAGTCAGATATGAACTTACCAGGCTCAACCCGAAATCTGCATCAGGACCTGATGGGATAAGCAACAAAACACTCAGAAACCTCGACGATGTATCCATCCGAGCTCTCACGAACTACATGAATAATTGCTGGGAGCGAGCAAGGTGGCATTCCAAGTCAATGGAAATCAGCCCAAATCATTTTTATACCGAAGCCTGAGAAAGAAACCACAACTGACGAACTTAAGGCCCATATGGCCAACATCCTGCGTCGGTAAACTCATGAAACATGTGGTTCTCACACGCCTCACGACAAACATGGATGATGGAAGACTTAACCCACATACCATGGTTGGATTTCGACCCAAGTTATCGACGCAGGATATTATGCTCAAACTAAAACATCAGATCATAGTTGCGGGTGAGAAAACTCTAGACACCTAGGCGATACATGGTCTCGATCTAACTAAGGCCTTTGACACTGTCACGCACAAGGCAATACTACAAGATCTCCAAAAGCTGGATGTAGGACGTAAAACATACGCGTACATCAAAGGCTTGTTGACGGATCGTACCGCAAAGACTTCAATTTAAGAATTCAAATCCGAGGCGCTCGAACTAGGTAATAGAGGTACCCCGCAGGGTTCAGTCCTATCTCCCTTTCTATTCAACGTGGTCGGTCTTCCTGTGAGACTCGAAAATATAGAAGGACTCGGACACAGCCTATACGCGGACGACATCACCCTTTGTGTGGCGGCTGGAAGCGATGGGCATGTGGAAGAGATCCTCCAAACAGCAGTAAAAACACGGTCGAAGACTACATCTGATACAAGGGACTGAGATGTTCCTCGCAAAAATCAGAACCTCTGCTCTATAGACCCACATGCAGGGGTCGCAAAAGCATTAGGGAAAGGCCGGACATTGTGGTCACAGTAGAAGGCACCACGATACCGATAGTCGAGAGCCTGAGAATACTGGGACTCCGCATACCGGAAAACGGCCATAATGGAGAAACCATTAGAGTACTGGACAATAGTGTTCAACAAACAATCAGACTAATAAAGCGGATATACAAGAGACACTGTGGCATGAAAGAGCACAATCTCATCCGATTAATATAAAAATTCGTAATTAGTCGTATTGTATATGTGGTCCCTTAATTACCTCAAGCTCTACATTGCGGGGAAAGCCAATTTAGAATGCATTATTAGAAGCGCGTATAAGCAAGCCTTGGGACTTCCGGCAAATACGACAAACGAGAAATTCTTGGCGTTCGGCGTGCATTACACACTAGACGAACTTATTGGGGCCCAGAGAGTAGCGCAGTATGAAAGACTCACACAGAGTTTGACGGGGAGACACATCTTAGCTGACATCGGAATAACCTACGAAGTACAGCACGGAGTGCGGAGAGACATCCCAAGGAAAATAAGGGAACATGTCTCAATACCCCCAATCCCCAGAAACATGCACCCGGAGTTTCACCAAGACCTAAGAATCGCCAGAGCGAGAGCTCTCCACAAAAGATTCCGTAGCGCCAGGGACGTGGTCTAGTGGACGCGGCGGAGTACGCAAATAGAGTATGTCGATAGTTGGTACGAGTCTAGAGGGTGACTGCAGAGTTAGTGGCAAGGTAAAAACAGGAAAGGCGGAGGTGGCGGAGGAGGCTGCCTTAGCACTGGCAATAGCTACCACGGAGGCTGACATCGTAGTAAGCTACTCCAAGACCGACACTATAAATTGGGAAGGGCCCATTTCCCCCCGGCACACTCCTCGCTAAGTAGACGGCAAGCAACGACACGACTCCTCTTACAAACAGATACATATTTCGAACTCGGTGGCCTACTACCGCTACTGCCCGGACCTTTGGACGGATAGCTGTAGATTCTGTCGAGAAAGGGCGGACCTACAACATATGGTTTGGGCTTGTCCTCGGACGCCCACACAGAATAAAATAAACAAGACCAGAGAGCAGCGGGAGACCGCGTTGTTCAGCTGTGCACCGGAAGACCAACTCAAGGCAATCCAGCAGGCCGAAGATGCCGCCAGGGTCCAAGGGCTCAAGGCCGTCATCTAGATAGAAAGGCCTAGGTCTCAAATCTGCTGTCTAAAAATCAAGTTTATTCCTCCTCCTCCTGTGGCAGACATCACAATTTCAACCCTTGAGCTAAATTACTTGTTGAGGCAGCCGTTACTTCTAAAGGAAATCAAAATACGTAAATGAATAATTAACATAAGGTCACAAATTAATTTTTAATTATTTACTTTATGGCACCTATTTCGATTCACGAATTGT